>NW_024349801.1:12581496-12697754 GCF_902729225.1 Pteropus medius
CAGTCCAAGGCTGCCTTGGCACAGAAAGCAATTAGTCAGACTCCTCTGATTCATATGCCAGCTCTGTCCTAGGTAACCTTTCACTAGGATACTACCTCTCAAAGCTGCCGTTCCTTCATCTGTGATTTGGGGATAACTATGATACCTAACATGGAGGTTCTTTAGAGGTTAGATGAGATGAAGTATGTAAAATAGTGCCTGGCATAGAGGAAGGTTATTCATTCAACGAAGTTTTTAAGTGCCTCCTATGTGCCAGATATTGGGAAGGTAGAAGCAAAAAAAGTTCCTGCATTCATTGATCTTGCATTTAAACAGGGTGGAGGTGGGGTAGGGGATCAGCAATAATAAACAAATAAACAAACAAATAACGCTAGGCAGTAGAGGTGCTATGAAAAATAATCACCACATAACAAGGTGCTGGAGTGACAAAGAGGTGGGAGGGTTAGGGAGGCGGGTAGCTATTTTCTTTTGGGAAGACCTCTCTGATAGAGGGTCTGAGCAGAGACCTGAACAAAGTGAGGGAGGAAGCCAGGCAAACACCTGGTGCAGTGGACCAGAACTTGCAAAGGCCCTGAGGCTGAGGTTTGGTTGAGTCTGTAGGCGAGGCTGAAGCAGGACAGTAGTAGAATATGAAGTCAGAGGAGTCAGAACTGTGGGGCCCTGTGGGCAATGGTGAGGACTGTGGCTTTCTTCCTAGTAAGAATAGCAAGCATAGAGGATTTTGAGCTGAGGGTGCTATGAGCTGACCTTTGTTTTAAAAGGCTGATGCAAAGCGAAGAGACTATAGGAGAGCAAGATTGGCAGCAGGAATCTCCAGATTAGAAGGATGTTGTAAGGGTCCAGGCAAGAGACAATGATGGATTGGACAAGTTGCACAGGTGTACAGAAGCATGACCTATATATCATATGTTAAAGAACAAAAATTCAATTGATAAATTTGACGATGTAATGGGCTTTATGGAGTGATTCACGAATCAGGCAGCATCCCAGTAGAGAGGAGCCTTGGATAAGCTCTATAATGCCGACCATGTGGAAATGCTTTTCTAGGCAGAAACTGAGCGAGACAAGGAAGTTATTAGCAAAAGAAAGGAAAAGTTACCTTCCCTTGTGGAGAAGGCTGGGGTCTTATCAGACAGATTGCCTTAGCTTCCTGGGGGGAAAGGGGCAGGGATGGAGAGGGCCCAAGGGACAGATCAACCCCTTGGTACCGACCAGAAAATTCCAGAGTGATCAATAAGGAGCATGGTCCTGGAGAAGTTAGAAGCTGCAGTTAGGTCAGGTATGAAGTCCAGGTTCAATGTTATGTATGGGCTTTAGCACTAGTGACTCTATTTTGGGCCTGTGGTTTTCTCTTTAACAATAATCGTTTTCAGCCCTCGCCATCTCACGTGCTGGACAGATTGGATGCATTCTGGGCGGCAGGGCCATAGACCTCAATAAATTTAATTTTAAAAATGATTAGAGCTAACAAATGAAAAAAAAAATCATAATAGAGTGCTGAAGTTTGTGTGAATGACTTTATAATGCAATCGGAGCCAATTCAGAGCCCTAGACTAACTCTCAGCCATTTGCATTAACACCCTCATAGGGAGGAAGACACACACACACACACACACACACACACACACACACACACACACACACACACACACACACCCCGTGTGACAACAAATACTGCAGGAGGATTGAGGACAGTCCTATCTCATGGGACAGAGTGAATGTTATCTCTGATGTGGATCAGGGCCCATCTGCCCAGTGTTTTGCCAAAGGCTTTGTAGGTTTCTTCTTAATTAGGGCAGGGTCGGGGCAGAGGTTGGGGGCCCTTTGAGATACCACAGAGCCCTGGGGAGGAACCTTGCCCTTGGACAGAAAAAACTTGAATTCTTGTTCACTCTGCCTCTTACTGGCTGGAAGGCTCTGGGGTAGTTTGTTTTCCTGCAAGGTGGGGATAATATTGCCTATTCTGAACAACAATAAAATTAAGTCTGGAGCACACCGAATTTCATATTGCTTAAATTTTTAATGAGGACAATATATTACATTTGTAATTTAAACAGTAAAAAAAAGTTTTTAAATTTATTTTTATTTATTAATTAAAAATTTCCCCTGTATTATTGAGCTATAATTTACATATAATATTGTATTAGTTTAAGGTGTACACATAATTATTTGATATATGTATATATTGCAAAATGATTATCACAATAAGTTCCGTTAATATCCATTATCTCTCATAGTTACTACTTTTTTCTTGATAAAAACTTTTAAGGTCTACTCTCTTAACAACTTCTAAAAAAAACATACAATCCAGTATTGTTAAGGATAGTCACCATGCTGTACATGACAAAGGAGTCTGTACCTTTTGACCACATTTACCTATTTCCCTCAGAAATAAGATATCTTAAACAACGTGGGCCTCACCAATCTGCCTGCCTCACAGCGTTGTTGTCAACTGAATTGGTAGTGGTGTATGTAGTGTGAATACAGCGCTATGCACTGGGGTTCAGAGCCTCTTTTTTTCCTTTGCTCTCCCGCCAGCTGAGAAGGAGTGAGGTGCCCTCTTTTCAATCCTCACTGAGGAGCAGGGTGACTCACTGCGCTGAAACAGTAGTTTGGGCTGTTGAAGAAGTTGCTGGCATCCTCAGAGCAGCAGTAGGTGTTGACAGAAGCCAGAGGCTGCGGGCAAAGAGCTGGAGAATCAGGCAGTGAGGGTGTGGGCCCCCTGGACTCACCTCCACGCCCATGGCAGTCACCCATTTCCTGCCATATTAGTTAGCCCCAATCAAGCTAAACTGGCCTAAGGATGGCAGAGAGCCACCTGTCTCAGAGGTGGGTGTGCCAAGGATTGCAAGGAGATAGGACTTACTCGTTGCCAATGAGGCCGCGGCAGTAACCAGATTCGATCAGAGTATCATCGTTCAGCTGACAGTTGCTTGTTCTGTTTCTCACTCCAAAGCCCTGAAACCAGAGGAGAAAAATAAAAGCTGAGAAGCCCCTTCCTGATGGTCACAGTGACACTGACTAACCGTGTTGGAATGCTCACTGTGTGCCATTGTCTCTTTTATTCACCCTAACCCTGCAAGCAGGTAATGTTGTGTTTATTCCCATTTTACAGATGAGAAAACTGAAGCACAGTGAGGTTAAAGAGCTTGCTCAAGGCCACACAGCCAGTCAATGGCAGAGCCAAAATTCAAATTCAAGTCGCTGCCACATCCAGGCCTATACTCTGAGCCACTAGGCTACACTGCCTTCCCGAAGGATTAACACAGAACCATACTCAGAATTTCAGAGCAGCTGACACCTTTCAGATTAGCTTCATTTACAGATGGGGAAACAGGGTAGGAGGAATAAGGGTCAAGGTCAGAAATTAATATCTATCCTCCAAATATATCTCAAATTTTTCCATTGATCTCCATCTCCAATGTTCTCATCCTAGTCCACATGTCACCGTCACCTGTGCCTAGACCACCACCACAGGCCCTAGTGGTGTCCCTCCTTCTACACCCTCTTTACCTCCACAATCCATCCTCTTGCTAAAACCCATCCAATAATAGCTTCCTGTAGAATCCTTATCATGGATCACAGGCCCCCACGGTCCTGCTCATCTCTCCAGCTGCTCCCTGTCACATCTCCCTGCTCATTCTGCCACAAAACCACAGTGTCCTTTCTGCCTGGATTATTCTGCCTCAGGCTGGTCCCCTTGTACAGTCTGGTTTCTTAGACAGTTTCAGGAATGATGACGATGATAGCTAACACCGAGTGCTTCCCAAATCCTAGTCATTGGTATGTATTCACTTCCTTAATCTTTTACACAACTTTATGGGGTAGGTCCTATTATTAGCATGCCATATGACAGATGAGGAAACTGAGGCACAGTATATTTAAAGGAACTTGCCCACGGTCATATAGCTGGGAAACAGCAGAACTGGGATTTGAACCTGGCAGTCTGACTCTTAACCACTAATCAATAGAACTTGCTCGGGGTATAAGAAGGAGGCATCATTATCTTTTATCTTTTATTTTGGGAGGGGTTGAGTAAAGCAGGGACCACAAACCTAATACCTGGGAGAACCAAGCAGGGAATTTAAATGGGAACAGGAAGCAGTCAGGGATGTCAGACAGCAGGGTGTGGTGGGAACAGCGGTGAACTGGAGAGCACATGGCCTTCTGCAGCCACCTACCTTTGCTGCTCCTCAGTTCCAGCTGGGAGTTGCTAGGAGGAAATGCAACCAGTGAGGTGACTTTTCAACGGAAGCCACAAATCTGAAATTTCGAGTGAAATTTCCCAATTGCATAAATGGTGGCAACTAAAATTAATGTTGTCTTCCCCCTAAAGAGAAGGCAGATAGAAGAAAAGATGTTTCTGGGCTGAATGGTGGCAGCGCACAGTTCACCAATTTGCTGCCTCTGTTCTGAGACATAGGCACTCCCTTTCACCCGCAGCTCCTGCCCTCTGGTCCTCACTCTACCTCTATCTTGCTTTCTTGTCTTCTTCTTCCCCGCCCCCCTCCTCCCTATGTCAACTTTGAGTGGTCCAGCCACCTACCTGCTGGTTATCGGTCTGGTAGTTCTGGCCGAGAGAGTAGGAGTAACCCATGCCAGCAGCAGATGCCAGGTACAGGACATCGGCCCCCGAGGTTCCATCCATCAGTGTCTACCTGCAGGAATGAGGGAGATGGGCGGTGTCCTCTGGGCTGCAGCAGCCAAGGGCACCCACCGGGCTGAACATAACAAGATGGCAGCCAGGGAGGAGCAGAAGTGGGTGCTCCAGTCAAGGAGCAGGTGGCTCCAGGGCATCCGCCTAGCTGGCATCCCACAAAGGAGGTTAGGCGAGCCCTCATCCTTCCAGCCTCTCCAAATCTTCACTAGAGAGAATACTTTCACCTCCGGAGCAGCAGAGGATATTTCCATTTAAGGCAAGACTTTGCGAAGTAGTTTCTTCCTGAAACTTATCCTCAAACTGCTTCTGACTGGTTCTGTTCTCTGTTCCCTGTTGTGGAGAGAGAACTTGTCTGCCAGGTACTGTGCTGGATACTTTATGAGAATTACCTCCCTGCTCTTCGCATCAGCCTTTGAAGTAGTTTCTGTTATTATTCCCATTTCTCAGATAAGAAAACAGGTCTATTTGGCTAAAGTCACATAGTTAGGTTATGGCAGAGCTCACATTTGAACGAACCCGTCTGTTTCCAGGGCACACATCATTCTAAACCTCTTCCCCTAATGATTTAAATCTTCCCAACACTAGTATTATTATTGCCCATTTTGCAGATGAAGAAACTAAGGCCTGCAGAGGTTACGTGACTTGCCCGAGCTCCCACAGCTGGGAAGTGGTAGAGATAGGGCTGGAACCACCACTGTGCTCACCAAGCATGTCAACTGGTTCTGCAGCTCTTAGTACTGTTCAGGATGGAATTTTACTCACCTGATGCTAAACGGTCCATGAGGCAATTGACTGGTGAAAATACTGGGACCCAGAAAGCGGGACTGGCTGGCCCTGACTATGGTCCGGGTCTCCTGAATCCAAGTTCAGTGTTCCCGCCACCACATGGAGCTGCTGGCTCTTCTGTTGCCCTCCCAGAGTTTCTGGTCCTGAAAGCCTGAGTCTAATTTCCCAGCCCTCACCACCGAGCCCTAGGCTGCGCAGAGCCACTCAGGGATCCTCATCATAGCTCTAGCTTGGATCATCAAGGAAAAAGTAGGGCCTTCATCTCTCCTGCCCCACCCCAACATTGCTCCCAGGAAGCCCCCACCTCACACAGTGGGGCCCGTTCTCAGCCAGAATTCTCTGCGTGGAGCTATAGCTGGGACCGCCGTTCAGCCAGAGAGCACCAGAGGATCCAATGAGGGGGCTACTGGGACTTTACAAGTCTGCGGGAACAAGAAAAATGATCCTCTGGCACCATGTCCCAGGGCGGCCGAGGGCGGGGGTGGTGAGGGCACGCAGCTTCATGGCCAGGTGATCTGTCTGTGCAGTCACACAAGGGCCTGTGTTTAGGTCCCCACTGTTGGTTTACTGCTTTGCTGTTGCTGTCTTGAAATTCTCAATAACTTTTGAATGAGGGCCCCACAAATTATGTAGCATGTCCAGGGCCAGGAAGCAGCCCAGCTGCTTGGCCTCCCTTTCTCCTCCCCCGGGGAGGGCTGCATTGGCAAGGGAGGTTGGCCTCCCTTTGTTTCGTGGGGTCCTCGCTAAGGGCTCACGTGGTCCTGGTTCTTGCAGCTGGTTCCTGGCCAGGCTTCAGTCCCATCAGCCATATGTGATAGGTTGGGGGTTGAGGAGGGCCCCGTAGGACACTTAGTGGCGAATTCCAACTGGAACCACAGAAGGACCTCGGCTGTCATCTGCTGCAATCCTCCAACTGCCGAGGAAGGGAACCCTACGCCCAGGGAGGGACAGAGACCTGTGTGAGGTTGGACTGTGTTTGGATTAAAGGAGATTCTTTCCTTGCCTTCTGTACCCTGCTGGGGGCCAGCAAGCAAGCAGTGACAAGAGGGAGTGCTCACTTAACATTGGGCTGGGCCTTGGAAGTCTTCTACCATCTTAATTAAACTGTGTGAAATTAGAGTTCAGCTCCAGGCAAGCAGGATCCCTGCAAGCTGGGAGCAGCCCTGCCTGCCTTGGATTCAATAAAAGCAGCAAACCTTAGCTAAACTGAAACATAAAGTCCTTTTAAAATGAAAAAAAAAAAAAAAAAAAAAAGGAGGTGGGCAGGAGGACAAGGTTGAAACCTGACTACCCGGCAGAGCACCTTGGCACGATGCATTTTGTAGAGTGGCAGGTCCTAGCCGCCACCCCTGCTGTGCACACACCCTGGCCCAGGCCAGGTGCTGAGGGTTTTCCAACACAGAGCCTACTTCATCCACCCAGCCAACCTGTCTGATGCTATTTTAGCTTCCATTTAGCAGATGTAGAAATTCAGTCTCAGGGAGGTACAGTGCCTTTCCTAGGATATCTTATGCAATGTTTTAGAGCTCACTGATCAAATGAGATAACGCATGGGAAGTGTAGAACACAGTGCCAAGTGCACAGTAAACACTCAATAAAGGTTAGGTTTGTAAGATCCCACCAGCCGGAAATGGTGGAACCAGGATTCAAACTCAGACCTATCCATTTCCAACCCCATGCTCCGTTCCTATTATCCAGGGTCTCCTGCTGCCTGAGCCCTACTCAGTTAAACCCCTATTGATTTAAAGTCAGCTACCTAGAACTCACAATTAGATTGATCTAGCTTTTGACACAGAATAATCAAAAAAAGTAAATCCATAGGAAACAACCCGGGATTCAGAATTAGGTCTATGAAGGCAATTTCTTAGGAATATTTTGTAGTTAGTTCCCACTCTGGCTAACTGTCTGCACCTTCTCGTCCTCAAGCCTAGAAGGGGGTTGACACGTAGATGCTTAAAAACAAGTTGCGGAGGAAAGGAAGGAAGGAAGCTCTCTACCAGACCTTAAGTCAGGAAGGAAAGAGTCAGTTATATTTATGAGATATTCTTTGCTAAAGAAGAAAGGGCTCCTAACAAATGTTAGAATTTTTAAGCTTAAACATCAAAGGATATATAGGTTAGGGAATTAACTCATGTTAATCAGGACTTCAGTTAGGTAGAGTGGTTGGTCTCTGGTTCTTGTTACTGGAAGTCCAGCTATAATAGCATAGCACCTAGAAGCCTCCCTTACACGAATATGCGTGGTGTCCAGGGTTGGGGCTCAACAGAAAGCAGCTTCTCCCTGGGCTTCTGTTAAGCACAACAGCCAGACAAGCAGGGAGGATGTTGGTGTCTGCGAATGGCCAAAGTTCATGGTGAAGCTGGGAGGCTACATCTACCTCACCTCACTCCCTGCACAGCCCTGGCTATTGTTCCCGGCCAGTTCCATTCCCTTCGTAGGCCCGAGCTTCTGGGCAGAGGCTGGCAGGACAGCTGGCTCTGCTGCTAGAACCTGTTCACCTACTGGCATTTTAGAGCCCCAGAGCAGGTAAAGGGGAGCATGGCGTGGGCTAGGATTGGCTGATTTGGTTTAAGCTTAATTGTAGGGCTTCAAACCTCAGCTGTCCCCAGGGCCAAACAGGGAACATATGTGAGAGAAGCTGCCAGATTAGCACTGCAGTGAATTGAGAGCAGGAGCCCATGGGGCTCTCATTGGTGCTTTCCAAACAGGATCTAGGACCAGCGTTACCAGATATTCCAGTTTCTCAGAAAAACTGGCCTTCCAGATCTCCATGTAAGAGCTCTTAATTTAAAAATCCTTCCTTCTTTCTTCCCTTCCCCTCCCTTGCTCTCTCCCTTGTGCTCTCTCTCTCCCCTTCTTTCTTCTCCTCCTCCTTCTTCTTTTTAAAAATATAAGTACATAGGGCTTTAATTTAGAAACCCTGGAATAAGGAACAAGGGAGGAAAAGGCTGAGGGCAGTATAATCTGCCGGAGCTGGGAAGGACCGCAGAATCAATCTCACCGAGCATAAACTAACGAATGGCCTTATTCCTCCATCATCACTTTTGAGCATTAAGAACCAAGCCTGTGGGACTTGGGCTGGTACCTGGAAATCAGGTCCCTGGTCTAACCACTGCCCCTCCAGGAGACAGCTGGTTACATTCCCAGCCAGAGCGTCTTTCTCCCGTTGCCTTTGGAAGGGACCTCACTGAGTGTGAAGGGCGCAGCTCTAACTAGAGGGATGTCAGGGAAACGACACATGACCCAGGTCCTCTTTTCCAGGAAGAGCTTGCTATATAGAGGGACTTGAGGTGAACCCTTTTAATGTGAAGAATTTCATCCTAACTTAAAGTACTCTCCGACGCTAAATGTGACCTTTTAAAAGAATAACAAGAATAAAACATTTATTTATCCCTTACTATAGGCAAGGCACATTTTACAAATTAGCTATAATTCTTACAACCACCCCGTAAGCTAAACATTTATGTATATATTTCCAGATTACATAGTAGTAATTCTTTGCCACTCCTCTCTGGGAGGGGTGCTGTCTAGCTCCTCTCCAGTTGAATCTGATGACCAGCTATAAATCAGGGTTCCCACGAGTGCTTCTTCAGGGACCGATAATTGGCTAGAATGGCTCACAGAACTCAGAGAAACTTCTGTTTACAGGTTTGTTATAAAGGATATGGATGAACAACCAGATAAAGAGGCACGTAGAGTGAGGTCCAGAAAGGTCTTGGGCACAGGAGCTTCTGTCCCTGGGGAGTTGGAGTGCACCATCCTCCTGGCATGTGGATGTGTTCAACAACCCAGAAGCTCTCCTAATTGTGTACTTTTAGGGGCTTTTTTGTTTTGTTTTGTTTTCAGGTTTTTTATGGTGGCATGATTGGTCACTAACTCAATCTCTAGCTCCTCTTCCCTTCCCTGAGGATGGAGTGTGGGGCTGAAAGTTCCACGTTTTTAATCATGGCTTTATCTTTCTGATGAACAGCCCCCATCCAAGAGTCATTCAGGAGCCCACAAAGCGTTGCCTCATTAGAACAAAAGACTATCTTACCACTTAGGAAATAAATTACAAGAGTTTTAGGAGCTCTGTTCCAGGAACTGGGAGCAGAGATCAATATTATATACTATCTATTATTTCACAAGTTCTATTGTTATCAAAGAATGGGGAAGGGGCCAGGCAATCTGCTACAATAAATATTGTAATATACAGATAAGAAAATCAAGGCCCAAACAGTGTTAAGTAACTGCCCACAGCAGCAAAGCTAGAATTTGAACATGGCCTACAGTAGACATTCGATTTTTATCTCTCATATTTCAAAATAATTTTAAGTTAAAAAAATCAAACTAGTCATATATCTGGTTTTAAAAATCGTGGTACTAAAATGCTTACATCAAATGCCAGCAGTCTTTTGTCCCATCTCTGCCCACCTCCATCTAGCCCTGTTCCCCACATCCATCTCTTTTAAGCTGTTTCTGTTGGCATTTATCTCAGTATCTTAAAATAATGTGCTCATACTGTTTCTTGATTTAAAAATTAAAAGCGGTAATTATTGACTAATGATTTAGCTTTCTTACACCTGCACCCCGAAGTTCTTTTAAAAATGTCACAATAAAAATTTTTGTAACATTTTTTTCCCTGTAGTTGGTAATTACATTTTCCCATTATATATGTACTTATCCAAACGCTCCAACAGATAATGATTCTAGTTGCTTAGACCAATCAGGTAACTTTTTAGTTTCATTTTTTTCCCTGGACAACTTCCTTCTTCAGCTCTTCATATTCCTGGTCCAATCAAACCGGCCACTCTGGAATCACCTTCCTAGGTCATTCTCCTCAGGTCGATTCTTCGTTTCCTGGTTGCTTTGCCTTCTACTTTCTAGCTTTGCAGCTTTGTTTTACTGAAGCACATTCTCCAGTGACTTTTTATTTTTTTAGGTGAGGCAACCCTTGGCTGACCTCACAGATTGCAAGGACCTCGTCAGTTTAAGATCCCTTATTTTTTTTATTTTCCCTTATTTTTTAAATTTTTTATGCCTACAGCACCTGGTCTTCCTAGGTGGTCTCCCATCCAAGTACTAACCAGGCCTGACCCTGCTTAGGTTCCAAGATCTGATGGGATTGGACTTGTTCAGGGTAGCATGGCTATAGACTCCAGTGACTTTCTAACAAAGGCTGCATAGGAACACATTGATTTACCCCTTGCTTATCTGGAAATATTTTTATTTTAGCTTCACACTTGGTTGAGCGTTTGGTTGCATACTGAAATCTACATTGAAAATTTTCACTCAGAATAATGAAGGCATTGATGTGTTATCTTCTAGCTTGCACTGATGCTAAGAAGCATGCTCTTCTTGCCCCCCACCATCTCAGAAAATCTTTTTGTTCTTTAGAAAATCCTTATGATTTTCTCTTTATTTCCAGCGTGCAGCTCGCAAAATTTAATTTACTGGCCTAAGTCTGGAGACTCATATCTTTCACTTCTGAGAGCTTTTCTTATTTCAGTAACATCCCCCTTCTCATCCCCTCCCTCGCACCCTCTACTAATTTTCTGTTCTCTATTTCTGCAACTCTTTTTAGTCAGATGTTGGGCCTGAGTTGAAACTCTAATTTTATTCTCTTCATCTCTTTAGTCTTTCTGTTCTGCTTTCTGAAAGAGGTTCTTTCATTCTCCTGCTCTCTAAATAACTTTTGACATTTATTTCAAGGCAAGTCTACTGAACTAATTCCTTCAACTCCGCGCGCCCCCCCATTTTTGTCTGAGAAAGTCTATTTCTCTTTCACTTTTGAATAATTTTAAAGGGTACAGAATTCTAGGTTGGTAGTTTTTTTCTCTCAACATTTAAAATATTTCACTCTACCCTCTTCTTGCTTGCTGTTTTCTGAGAAGTCAGATGTAATTTTCATCTTCGCTTCTCTATAGGGAAGTTATTTTTTTTCCCCTCTGGCTTCTTTCAGGATGTTTTCCTTATCTCTGATTTTTTGAAAAAAATTATTTTGAAATGATTAGTTGTCATGTTTTTTGACATGTGCTCTGCTTAGTTTTGTCTGAGCTTCCTGGATCGTGGTTTGGTGTCTGACATTAACTTGGGAGAAATTTTCAGTCAAATATATATTTGTTTCAAATATATTTTCTGTCTTTTCCTCTGGTATTCCCAGTATGCATACATCACTCCTTCTGCAATTGTTCAATAGTACTTGGAATTTATTTTCTTAAACATTTTTTTCCTATTTCCTTTTCAGTTTTAGAGGTGTCGAGAAATCTTTTAGCTCAGATTCTTTCCTCAGCTGTATCCAGTCTACTAATAAACCTGTCAAAGGCATTTTTCATCTAAGTGTTTTTTATCTCTAGCATATCTCTTAGAATTTTCACCTGCTTACATAGCCCATCTGTTCTTGCATGCTGTCTACTTTATCCATTAGAGCTCTTAGCTTATTAATCATAGTTGTTTTAAGTTCCTGATCTGATAATTCCAATATCTCTGCCATATCTGAATCTAGCTCTGATGCTTGCTTTGTCTCTTCAGACTTTTTTGCCTTTTAATATGTCTTGAAATGTTTTTATGGACACAATGTACTAGGTAAAAGAAACTGCTGTAAATAGGCCTTTAGTACTGTGGTGGCAAAGTGTAGGAAGAGGGGAAGCATTCTATAGTCCTATCATCAGGTCAGTCCTTTAGTGAGCCTGTGTGCTTCTGGACTGTGAACTTCACACTGCTTCTCAGTTCCCCCACCAATCTCCATCAGTTGGTTAGAGCTGGCTGGAGTTGTGTATTTCCTTTCTTCCACATTGAGGGTTCTAAAACCCCAGCTGGTTAGGCTCTGGTTAAATTTTAAGTTCCTTATGTGGGGCAGATCTCATTAAGAACAGAAGTGGTTCCTTATACTCTCCCTGCCAGAAGCATAAAGGGATTAATCTGTTTTCTGTGAGAATCTGATAGAACTCCAGGGGGTTAAATGCACAAAAATCCCCCATGACTGGGTGCCTTGGAGATTTTCTCCCTCAGACTTGTCCACACTGCACCTCCAGCAATTTAGTTACAGTTCAGGTTTCCCTACCCTGGCACTGGTTGTCATAGGGTTTTCTGCTTGCGAGTTTCTGCTGTTGTCACTCTCTCCAACTTGCGGGGGCAGTGGAATGCCCTGTAACCTGACTTATCTTACAGATCTAAGAGTCATTGACTCTTCAGTTTGCTGTAGGATGAAGTGAGTACTTCTGAGCTTCTTGCATGCCAGAGTGGAAACAGATCAACTTCATTTTTAATGGAAGAATTATCAAACGGATGAGTCTTGTGCCTGTTCCCCACCCCGGCCCCCTGCCAGAAAATGCCGTGTTTGGAGAATAGGGTGTCGGCCTTCTTCCTGGCTACAGTGTCTCTGGCCTTCCTCCACACCTCCTGAAAACCTTTTCATTGTATCATAGCAGTGATTACCAAATCTGGATTTGTAATATCTAATCTACATCTAGCACATGTACCTATACAATTAGTTTTTGTGATTATGTGATTGATCTGATTCCTCCACCACACTGGAGGCCATCTGGAGGCCATGATCTACAGGTGGCCCTGCCCTAGTATAGGGGTATCACTCAGAAGTACTGGGCAGCAGCCGGGTCACCAGGCACCCTAGTGACTCAAATCTTCTCTGAGGCGCAGGTTCCTCAATTTCACAAGTAGAGATCAGAGGTGACCTCTAGTGGCCAAAGCCAGAGACTGCAGTTGCACACTCTATTCCTCTCAGTATAGGGAGCTAACATAATCCCTGCCGTCTTCCAGGCACTTTACATAGATTAATATGCCATTTGTCCTTGGACTTATAATATCTGTATCTGTAAGGCGGATGCCATCACTCCTACTTTATAGTTGAAACTGAGGTTCAGAGAAGTGAACCGGTTCCCTGAGTTCCTACAGTGAGTGTAAAAGGCAGTGCTCAGATCCAACCCAGGTCTCTCTGAGGCCAAAGCCTTTGCTCTGTCCACCAGTCCCCTGCTACTCAAAGTGTGGTCTGAGGACCAGAGCAGGGCGACCCTGGGCCCACCCCAGACCCATGGAATCCGACTTCATATCTTAAGGAGATAAATATCTGGAATGCACATTAACGTTTGGGAAGCACCCTCTCAAGAAGTGGTAGGTGAAGCCCAGCCTGTGTTCCCCCAGGAAGAAACTGAGTTTTCAACTGTGTTCTGTAAATGTGGATTTCTGGCTCTAAAGCATTTGTCATTCAATGTACTATCAGGTACACTGGCGCCCTGTACCCTGGGAGCTAATCACTCTGGTCAGTGATTAGTGTTCTCATTTTAGAGATCAAGAAACAAGCCCAGAGAGGTGAAGCAACTTGCCCAGAGCCACTCGCCAGGAGGCATCACGCCACTTGACATAGATAGGCTGGGAGAGTGACCTAAGGGCTCTAAGATCTGGTGTTGGTGCCGAAGGTTCCCGAGCTTGTCTTCTGGGGCCTGAAATCAGCAGGCTAATTGTGAGAGCCGTCTGCTCACTTGTTTATCCATACATGGTAAGAGGGTTGTCTGGCTCCAATTTTCCTACCTGTGTGTTCCTGGGTGAACTATTTAATCATCTCTTAGCTTTCGTTCCTTCAAAGAGTTGTTGTGAAAACCAAGTGAGAGAATGATATGTCAGGTGCTGACACAAGGTAAGAACTCAACGAATGTTAGTTGATATTCATTCGTATGTTCATTCAGCTATTGAACACTTGCGTGCTATGTGCTGGGCACTGGGCTAAGGTACCTGATGGACAAGGGAGACATGACCCTGATCCCATGGAGTTTACAGATTGGGGAGACACTGACAAGTGCTTACAAGTGTGGTGAGCAAAAGGCATGTCTTGAGTAAGTGGGTGAATGGATAAATTTGGCTTTGGCTGTGTTTGCACTTTTGGCATAAATGTAACTTGTCCTTCTCTCCGTTCACTAAAGTGAAATCAAACAAGGGGGAGCCATTGAATACCATCCCAGAATGCTCTCTCACACCCTGGCAATGCTCCGCCTACAATGGCAACTTTTCAGTTCTATAAACAGCCATGTCCCTCCTACCACAGGGCCTTTGCATATAGTTCCCATGGCCTGGGAAGCTCTCCCTACCTCTTTTCAATTAATTCATTCTTACTCATCATTCAGGGGCTGGCTCAAATGTCACTTCCTCCAGGAAGCCTTCCTTGACTTCCCAGATAGGCTCCGGGCCCCCAAATATGACATTCTATATTTTCCCTTCTTGGTATGTATCACAGTTTGAAAATATATACTTGTGTGACCACTTGCTTAGCATCGGTCTTCCCCGGTAGATTGAGCGTGGAGCTGGTGTCCATTTCGTTGAGTGTCTTCTCGCCAGCACTGAGCATTGTGCCTGGCTCCAGAATCAGGACAATGGGGTCTGCTCAACACATGCCTCTGAAATGACAGGGGATGGATGCTCAGGTGCTTGCAGTTTACCTAAAGGTTGAGGTCAGGGAGGGACCTGCAGCATGGAGGCCAGAGGCCACGGCAGTGAATGGACGACACGGTGAGGGCTTGAGCCAAGGCAGAGGCAGCAGGACAGGGGACCGAAGAGATTCCCAAATTAGAGGGGAAGGGCTGATGAGATGTGGAAGAGGGAGGTCTCAAGAACCACTTGCAGATTTTCAGGTTGGTATAGGAAGCGTGAGACAGGGATTAAAGACAGTAAAGCTGAAGTCTTTCCCTTGCCACTCCCCGACTCCCACCCTGGCCTGTCTTCCTCCTGCCAGTGGCTTGGACTCTATTCGCAGCACCAGACACAGGCCACACAGCTCAGCAGCACAGCCCCTTTTTATTAATCCTCCTCTCTGGTCTGAACGTGCACAAGTAGAAAAGGAACAGTAAATGCCTTGGGAAGGAGAGGAGGTGAGGGGTCTTTTGAGGTTAGACCAAGAGGCCGGATTCCGGCTCCTTCCCCTGACTGGTCCGGTTCTGTGCAATGACTCCCTCATATCCCCTGACCTGCCAAAGTCAGCATTAGGAGGCTGTGCAGCCCTGTCAGGGATGGGTGCTGGCAGGGCCTAGTGCTGTGCAGGGCCCAGTGCTCTCCTGCTAAGAGAAAACAGCAGCAAAGATCTGGCCCCAGGTGCTGAGAGAGGCGGCGAGCAGAGGCAGGTCCCCCAGTCCGGGGACTGAGAAGGAGCCTATCTGGCCTCCCGCTGGCCTCTGCTTCTTAGATTTGACCACCCTGAGTGGACCCTCCCTTCCTCTCCGCTTCCCAGAGGTTTTGGGCAGGAGCGGCCAGGGAAATGCTGGGCGTCCCAGGAAGAGGAAGCCTGATTCAGGGCCCAGTGTTGGTCAAAGTGGGTGGCCAAGGTGTTCAAAATGGGAATACGGAGTGGGAGAATGTGCCTTCTCACCTGCCTGGGGCACAACCTGGGGTGACCTCAAAGTAACTGACAGGCCACCAAGGCCAGGCCTGGTGGATGTGTGGTGCTGACGAAGCTGATGAGAGGGTTTGGTGCACCCCCACCCCAATTACTTATGTGAGCAGGAGATTGAGCTACATGGAAAAATGGTGTGGGGGAAGCAGCAGACAAGGTCCAGTCTGAAAGGGAAACTTCTAGGCTGGCGTGACTTACTTAAATGCTGCCTAGTCAATGACAACTTAGTTGCCTGTCTTGTGTCTGGGCCACCATGCTAGGGTTGGCAGGGGGTGGGGGGAAGTGGAGGGTAGAGAGAAGAGAAGCAGTCATTGAAAGAGAAGCTGTCAGACACATTCACCTCGATCCTGACCAGCCCAGCCTTGTCCATCATCCACCCTTGTGCCTCTGAAAAGAGGGGCCCATCTGCAATCTGAGAGAAAGCAGACTCCCCACCGTGGGGAAAGCTAACGGAGGGGTTCTCACAGCACCGTGGCACGGGATGGCCCCTGGCCCCTGGTTGAGCTGGGCTGGCACCGTTTGTAAACATTAGACTTGGTGATGTCTGGGAAGAGAGGAGAGGGCTGCCGGGATCCTCAGGTTTGGGGAAACACACAGGGCGAGGCCCTGGGGAAATGTCAATTAGCCATGGGAAAGGGGGCGGTCGGTGCGCTGTGGGCCCATGAGGCAGTGGACAAGGCATGACTCTATCTGCCTCTGTGCATCTGTGTGAACTCAGTGCTATCTTTGGAACTTCCCAGGTCCCAGAGGAAGCCAATGCCGGCTGGTCCGCAGACAGACTGAGCAGGGGCTGAGTCCTGGGGTAATGAGCACGCCCCCTACACAGGATGGGCTGCTCTGCGGGGGATGGCGGCTCTCTGCCCACTCCTTCTCCAGAGGGAAGTCAGGCTGGGTTCTTTCTTCTGAGACCTACTGACCCTCATCACCATGGGTTCCTGCCATGGAGAAGCTGAGAGCTGGAGTGTGGGAGGTTCCTCTGTGACACGAGACCTCTTCCCATCCATGGCACTGCCAGGACAGGGGAGCAGGAAGGGAGCCGGGTTCGGGCTGCCCAGAGGTGTGGGGCCTGATCACTCCAGATTCATCCCAGGAAAAAGGATGTCCAGATGTCCTCCCACCTGGACAGGGGAATGATGCCGGACTCAGGGAGGCCCTGCAGCTCTAAAAGATGGGTTCCTGTGTCCAAGGGCAAAGGCCATGTGTTCCTGGGAGGCAGTGGTCACGCCAAGAGGTCCACAAAGATGGCGTTGGCTGTGGTCTGGCCGAAGATGAAGGCTCCCAGGGTGACCAAAAGGACTCCGTAACTGACCAGCACCCACCAACTGTAGGACAGAAAGAGGTGCCTGGTCAGTCAACCCACCCGTGACTCTGCAGACTTCAGCATATACATCAGTTAATTACCAGAATTACTTAAACTATTTGTTGCGGGTAGAGCACTTCCTACTTCTCAAGGACTTTTCATACAAAGGTATGTGCTGCCAGGTGTACGACCCTTAATCCAGAGGTAAGGAGACCAAGACCTAATGGGACTGACTGGTCACGGCAAGCCAAGGGCAGGACCAGGAGTAGGATGCACATCTCTTAATGCAAAGATGTTCAAGAAAAAGCAGGTCACATGGAGTGTGAGCCATTTCATTTAAAACAGAAGGCAGACATTTGCAAATATATGTATCAAAAATAGCAAAAGGGTTATAACTGGGTATTGAAATTAAGGGTGATTTTTATTTTCTTCCTTAGATTTTTTTTTTTTTCTACAATGAATATTACTTGCACAATAATTTTTTTAAAAAGCATGCAAACTGTTCTCAGCCTCTCTACTATTCATGGAAATGTGCACATTAAAACAATGTAGTAGTGTTTTACATCTACCCACTTCAACACAAATTTAAAAGGCTGTTACATACACTGCTGGCAAGGGTGTGAGGGACAGGGTACTCTCATTCACTGCTGTCAGGACTTTTGGGAGGGTAATTTGAACCCATGTGCCAAAATAAAAATGAGCGTGCCCTGTGACGTAGCAATTTCAGTCTAAGAATCAATCCCACCAAGATCTTCAAGCAGGTGTGCCAAGATATGTACGTGTAAGAGTATTCACATTCAGGATACATTCATACAACGGAATATTCTGCAGCCCTTAAAAAAGGAAGATCTTCTTGTGTTGACATAGTGTGACCTCCAAGGTACATGATTAAATTAAATAAATAAAAAAGCAAGCGGCAGAAAAGTGTATCTGGCATGAAACCATTTTTGGAAAAAACAAACTAGACACAAAATCCCACGTGTTTGTGTACACATATGCATAGCTTTGTGTACACAGACAGGCACGCATGCACAGAAAGTCTGGACGGGTGCAGACCATGCTGAAGACATGGAGCTGTGGATGGAGGAGGATGGCATCTGGACTGCAGGGGAAGAGGGACTTCCACTTTTTTCTCTAAAGTCTTTCAGTATTGCTTAAACTGTCATAACTAGCACGTGTTACTCATTTAAAAAAAGGTATTTTAAAAACTCATGTTTGTCAAAGTGTGCATGTATCCAGACCCCTACTATTTTAAGGACGCCCAAGGCTATCTCCCAATCTAGCACCTCCCCTGAGAGGACCAGGGTGAGGACCAAGGGGTGGGCCCTGCTTACCTGGCCGGCTTGACTTCTTCCATCTCGGAGAGTTTGGCTTGAATGAGGCACAGCCCTGGAAGAGAAGAGACAGCCCTGAGAGCTTGGGTGGGCTCCCTCCCTCAGGCCAGTGGTGGATGGAGGAAGGACTGTTTGTTTGCTCTTCCGGAAAGTCCATCTCTGCACCCCCACACCAAGACAGAGGTCAGCATCTACTCTCCCAGGGGAGGCTGGCATCTGAAAGGCACACCTTGGGCTGCACGCAAGACTCAGAGCTAAAGGGGCAGCACTGGAAGGTGACTCAGTGGTGCCCACACCCCAGGGCCCTGCCTAGCACACTTCAGAGCAGATGTGGTCCCTGTGATCTAAGCAAAGTGGCAAGGGCTTTCAAGGTGGTCTCCGAGGTAGAAATGAGCTAGATAAGGTGGAACTCAGCTGGGCAGACGGGACAATTTCCCAGGGATCTGGCGGCAGACCAGTGTCTGAAACTCAGGTCTCCTGGCTTCTGCGGCAGGGTGCTGTGACCAGACCCCACTGCCCTCTGGGGACTGAACCAGCCAGATTCCTGACAGTCAGGGAGCAACAGGTACTTGAATGGAGGGTTAAGAGTATAGGCTGTGGACCTAGACAGACTCAGGGTTGAAAAGGTTCTGTTACTCACTAGCTGAGTTTGCCAACCTCCAGGCAAGTCTGTTGCCCTCCCTGAACCTCACATCTCCTTGTCAGTAAAATGGAGATAACACTACATCTTTTCTCAGGAGATGATGCTTGGACAGGGCCTGCAGTGGGTGACAATAAATGCTGGTGGTTCCTCTCTCCAGCAGGTGAGCAAGGGAGGAGCTGAGGCTGGGAGGCCCTGGGAGTCAGGGGCCCGCACCTGGGAAGACAAAGATGAAGCAGGCGGCCAGGCCTCCAATGACCGAGATGACCTTGCCGATGTCAGGGATGAAGAGTGCCAGCAGCAGCGTGAGCAGGAACCAGACCAGCGTCTGCAGCACTCGCCGCCGTCGCTCCCGCCCCACGTCCTCCTCCACGGGCATCCCCTGGTAGCGCAGCCACAGGCCTTCGATCACCGCCCTGCCACATGGAGAAACGCTCAGCTGCGCCCCTGCTCACAGCCCCCGCCTCCAGCTTATGGAGCCAGACCCCTCGGCTGCACCCCTGCTCACAGCCCCTGCCTCCAGCTCTAGAGCCAGACCCCTGGTTGGGTAGATTGTGGGTGAGGCCCTGATCCCTGAGCCTGTTTCCTCGTCTGCAAAGTGTGCCGAGTAGCGCTCTTCTTGGGGCTGCCTTGGGGACTGGGTGAGATGGTGACCTTGAAGGGCTTAGTGCCCTGCCTGGCCCAGGACATGCTCACCTGTCAGGAACTCATGCTATTATTCTCCCAAAAAAGAAGGGGTACCCAGATGGCTGGGTGCTCAGAAAAGTTTCTGGACTAGAAGTTCTTAGAGGATTCACAGAACGTTCTGGGGAACCTGGGACAAAGGCTGGGGGTACCAGCGGGGCCGTGCTAGGCACTGACTCCTTTTCCTATGGGCTTCAGGTTTCTCCTACAAAATGGGTTCCACGCGAGGCCCAAGGACCATGTTCAAAGGGCTTTCAGGGACCCTGAGGGAGCACCCCAGGGGGGTGTCGAGGGGGCTCACCGCCCACAGAAGTGCAAGATGGAGTAGGAGGAGAGCACACTCAGGATGATGAAGGCGCGGGCCACAGCCACGGCCACGTCATTGGAGGGGTAGGACAGGAGCACGTCGGGGTCCACAGAAGCTCCAAAGGCCAGGAAGCCGCAGACACCTGAGGGCAGAGATGAGAGGGCTGGATCGGGGCCACCCGGAGGGTGAGGGCGATGGACTGTCCACTGCTGGGTGTGACATCAGATGGAGGGGTGCTGCAGCAGTTCTGGGGGCCTCAGAGGGTGTCGGGCTGGGATCAGAAGCCGCCCTCCCTGACTTCTCAGACCCATTCCCCCCTGCCCCCCCGCCTCCGCCTCCTTTCTGGTCTGGCACCTGCTCAGCATGTTCCTGTCTGGGAACTTCTGCACTAGCGTTCCATCTGCCCAGCTCTGCATGCTGCGGTGTCTTCGCCATTCAGATGTCTCCTCCTCAGAGAATGCTGCCACGCCCAGCGCTCTCTCATCACTGTTATTTTCTTCCTTGCACTCCTCTTTCTCTCTCTCTTTTAACAATTTGTTTATTGTTTGTCTTCCTAACCAGAACATGAGCCTGGGGGGAACAGGGACTCTGCCTTTTTGCCTCTCTTGTTCCTAGCTGTGCCTTCGGTGGAAGAACAGTGCTGGCCCCAGAACTACCGGTGGAAGGAATCACATGGCCATTCTTCCTGGTCTCCCAGGCCTGCTCCCTCATCCGAACCGTTTTCCACACAGCACCCACAGCCATCTTTTGCCGAGGCATGCCCCTGCTTAAAATGCTTCCGTCTGGCTCTCAAGAATCCTCAAGGCCCAACGGGAACAGGCCCCGGTCCTCTCTGGCCTCAGGGCTTGTCGCCCACCCCGTACTTGCTCCACTCCAGCTACACAGACCTTTCTTCTATCCCTGCCCCAGGGAATGGCATTTTCTGGTTCCTCAGTCTAGAATGCTCTTCTCCTAGCTCTTTGGATTCTGTTCCTTCTCATCATGTGGGCCTCCCCAAATGCTACCTCATCAGTGAGGAGTCTTCTGTGAACCACCCCCACAAAGCCACCCCCTCCCAGCCCCACTCACGTCGTCCCTGTTTCACTGTCACCGTGGTACTCATCACTGTCTGGAACTCCTTACTGATGCCTGGTTTACACTTGTAAGGCTGTCTCTCTGACTGGACTGTCAATTCCACGGAGGCAGGACCAGGCCTATCTACCTCCATGGCACCCCCATGCTAACGACAGTTTCTGGCACTCACTGGGCACCAGATGAGAGCTGTTGAATGAATAGATGAATACATCTCTCTCATCTGGGCAGGAGGCCCAAAGCGGCCAAGTTCAACCCAATGCCTACAGAAGGGTTTGACAGGGCTGTCCCCAGGAAAGCTGCAACAGAGGACTTAGAGACAAAGAGGGAGAGGGGGAGCATTCCCAAGCCTGGGCCTCAGAGGGGAGCACTCACCTGTGCCCATGTACACAGCGAGGGCTATGACCATGGCGGCCGTCACCACCCCGCCCCAGGTCTTCACCTCGGGCCGCTGCATGCTGTTGAAGATGGGCACACTGCTCACGTGGCACTGTCAGGGTGAAGATCACAGTTACGGTGGGGAAGTCACCTCACCCGGGTTTCCAGAGGAGATACCTTGGGGGCAAAGACCACAGGGACAACGGGCAAGTCCTCGGGGCTCCCACTCCATCCTTCCTCCCAGGACTCCCCACCCTGCCTGCAACATGGGCTCCATCCCAGGGTGGGGACTGAGCTAAGGGGGTGACAGGGACCTTGCAACTGGCACCTGAAATCCGAAGCAGATGGTGGGCATGGCATTGAACACAGCCATCCAGGAAACTGGCCTGTGGACAAACACACAAGAATCTTCTGCCCGTGCACCTCACAGAGCCGCCAACCAGTGTTCTACACATTCAAGCCACCGGAGTCTGGCAATGGGGAGAGAACATGTCTCCGCTTCACAGGTCAGTAAACTGAGGCTCTGGAAGGCCTCCTGGGAATCTAGAATCTTGAATTCCTAGCTCCTGTACTGGGGCTTCTGCTTTTCTGGTTTGTTCCTTTCAAAAAAAGGAAAACTTTTTTCCTTTTTTAATGATAAAACATTTACTCTCACATAGAAGATGCAGAAATTACAGGTGAGCACGAATTGGAAATATGTGCAACTTGACTCTGGCAGTCTCCACAACCTGAGGCGCAGTCTCACGCTGGCTCATCTGTTGGGTGTCGGTGACAAAGTGTCTCTCATCTCTGGTTCTCATTCTTCCTTCCAGTAAAAAGACATGGGGACCTCTTGCCTCCTTCCTACAATGACCAATGAGTCACCCCCTGATGAGCTAACAAGCTCTGCTGTTTGACCCAGCAGCTTCTAGGGTCCAAGTGGCAGCTTCTACCTCATGGCACCTGGGGGCCCTCACCTACCTGGTCAGGATGTCCCCTGGGGTCATCTCTTTATCTGGCCAGATGTATTTGATGATAACGATGGCAGTGACATACCAGGTGCCCACGACGCTCAGGAAGCTGCCGGGAAGAATGGACTGAACGCTCCCCTCCCCAGCCCCAGCTGTCCCTTTTCTGATTCCACCCCAGGGGCAACTGCCCTCAAGCATAGTGACCACGGTGTCTACTGAACGAATTAGAAGACTATTCCAACAAAGACTCAAGAAATGTACGAGGAATAAGTTTTGGAGAAACTGGCCACAGCTAGAAGGGAGCTGGACCCCAATAGGGGACCAGACTGACATTTCTGACCATTGCGAAAGGTACTGGTTTAGCTCCATGGCTTGGAGGACTGGGCTTCAAAGCATATCACCTAATTTAATCAGAGCTGCTCACACTTGGTGAGGGTTGCAAGCAGGGCCTTTGAGAACTAAGAGAGACTGGAGGTAAAAGGGGTGAAGGTATAAATGCTGGAATGTCAAAATTAAAGGGGACCTTGGAGACAACTGAGTGTGACTGTTAATTATAGATCACAGGAAAAGGCTTAGAATCCCTTGGCTTTTCAGATCCTGAGCCTGGAAGCCAGTCCTCTCCCTTCATTACAAGTTGCATGGAAGATGCTGCATGGCTGATAATTTTAACTAATCAAAAATCTCATTCTCCCTGGGAAAGCCAAGGCCCAAGCCAGGAGGCTGCCTTCACATACCTGATTATCACCTGTCCCTTCTCTGACAAGGACACTGGAACTGAATATTCCACTGATGCAAAGGGCCACTGTCTCCCTTGTCACTGACAGAAAAGGAAGTCTAGCTGGAACCCTGCAAGCTCTGGTCCTCCCTGCTTGCCCACCCTTTCTGCCCCAGAAGGCAGGGTGCAATGGAAGAGAGGGGTTCCAGCAGCCCTTGGGTCTCCAGTTGCCTATGATCAGAGTTATCTGGTCCAGGTTGGGGTGGGGCCTCCAAACCTGGCATACTTCTGGAAGCCGATCTCCCTGGGGATGGAAAGGGGCAGGATGAAGAGGAAGGCAGTGAGGCTGATGGTGAACTTTCGGTCTGTGTACCAGGGGTTGCCACCGGCCCCCTCAGGCTCCTTTGCCATCACAGCTATAACTGCACAGGGAGGAAGGAGGGAATGTCATGCCAGGCTACTGCAGGGTTTGGCCTTCCAGCTTTGCTGGGCCTCAGGACCTCCATCTGTCTAATGGGCCCAGCAGCCAGAAGGGAGGATTCCCAGATGCATGTTGGGCCTAGGCTAAACCCTTGGCAGGTATTCCATGCCCTTTCCCTCCCCACCTGGGATTCTCAGGGCCAAGGAGAAGGGATGAGGTAGCTTCTGAAGGAAACTCACTCTTGTCCTGCTGGTCCCCGATGATGATGAGGAAGGCAATGCAGGTGCCGAAAGTATAGATGGCAATGGCTACCTCACACAGCACGCCTGTCAGCTTGCCACACACAGCCCACACCACTTCTTGGTAGGTCCGCTCATTGCTGGCCTGGGAGCAGTAGGCCAGGATGACAAGGCCGCTAATGATGAAGACCAGCATACTCTGTGGACAGGGGCAGAACAAGAGGGTGTGGGAAAGGCCTGGTAGCAAACGGCAGCCTGGTCTTGCTCAATGTTTACTGGACCAATGCCCAAAGCCAGTCTGGCAAATGAGCCTCATCTTATTGGGCAATCATAACAGATTATTGGAGGATGCTGAGTTGAGATTTTCTTTAAAAGTTTTCTGGAAAATTTCAAACACATGTGAAAGTAGACAAAGTGGTATAAAAGAGCCCCATGTACTCATCACTCAGCTTCAAAAATGATCAATTTAAGGCCAATCTTGTTTCGCCTATTCTTTCTCCCATTTGGATTATTTTGAAGAAAACATAAGCTACCATATCATTTCAGCAGCAAAAAATTCAGCGTGTAGTTCTAAAAGATAAATGTCTACTTTTTAAACATAACCACAAGATTATTAAATATGCAACTGATGTCAAATTTCCCTGATTGTTAAGAAGGGTTTTGAAGACTCATCTGGGCTCAGAGGAAAGAATGCTGGGATAGATTAGAAATGTCTGCATTGTGTGAGGGAGTGGGGAGTGGTAGCACATGTCACCCACAGACCATCCCTGATCCAAAGCCTCCCCTTTGAGGCAGAGGCCAAACCCACCAGCTAAACTACATTTCTGCCATCTTGCACTGAACACTCACCATCTGCAGCGTTATGCCCGCTGCCACGCCCCCAGCAGTGCTGAAGGCTGCTGGGAAGTTGAGCAACCCTGCACCCAGGCAGGCGTTGACTACGATGAAGATGGCCCCAAATGTGGAAGTGGTACCTCTGCTCTGACCTTCAGGAGAGGCTTCCTCCTCATTCTTGGGGTCCGTGTCCACACAGGGACTCTGCAGCAGACGGGCCCGCTCCCCAGCATCTGTGCTGAAGCCCCACTCGCCAAGGTCACTGTTGATGCTGACCTGGGCCATGGCCCTGGGAGCCCTCTTCTTGCAGGGTCTGTGGATTCTGCCTCACGACCACATCTCCTGGGCAGTTGAGGGAACACCTGCAGCTGGTGGGTGGCACCGGCCTGTTCAGGGCTGTTCTCCTAGGCCTGTGGGCTCTGGCTCATCTAAGCCTGGAAGGGAAAGGTGGGTACTACTGTGATCCTGAGGTGGGCATAGAAAGGTGGAACAACTTTCCCAATATCAGACGGCTGGGATTCAAAGCCAGGTGTGCCTCTGTGGAGAACACTGCATTGGGTGCTGTAGTGTGGGGTGGCAGAGACAGAGATAGGTCGGAGGTAAATCCTGCTGGTTTCAGACTTACAGACCTATAGGGTAAATAAGACATAAACATGAGAGGGATACTAACATGTCAGCACTAGACATAGGCCACGTATGGGGCAGGAGTGTCGTGGACATATCTTATTCTTTTCTTATGACACTGGTCATAAGGTTTGGCTAGATCGAATCACTGATCTGGGGTCACATATTAGCAAGTTGCAAACCAGGATTTGGATCCAGATCTGTCTGGCTTCCCGGCCTGTTTCCATACCACAGGGTCCCAAGAACAGCACTAGGAACCATGGGTATTTCATTGTATTCCAGCTCAGAGCCTAAATTCTGCAGAGTTTTCAAAGCCCTTCAAAATTCAGGCCAAGTTTCACTCTCCTCCCGTGTGTCTGACCTAACCACTGCCCATCACAGAGGCATCCTCTCTGATGAGCTCAGGGGTTCAGAATGGCAAAGGAGGCCCCCTGGGAGGTCAGATGCTTCTCATTGTTCCTCCTGGTGATGGTGGAACAAAGCTGGGAATGGTACACTCATGAGAGGAAAAAGGAACAGTTCAGGTGCTCAGACATCTGTTACCACGCATGCAACCAAGGGACCAGCTCCAGAGAAAATATCATCACTCTGCTGGCTCCAAGTCCAGAAAGATCAGTCAGATGCCACAGGGCTTCTTTTTATGCAACCAGCTGCCAAGCCAGCAACTCAGTCAAAAAAATCAATCAATCAATCAATCAATCAATCAAAGCAGTGAGTAGTGGAGGAAGAGACTTGGGCTCCCCGGCTCCCAGCATAGCTTGAGAGAGAGCCCTGCAAAGTTAGAGCTGCCAGGACTATGAGATCCTGCTCACATCTCAGACACAGAGGTCTCTGCCTTGGTCCAAGATCTCTCAGCCTCCTCTCCCCTCGAATTATTCAACTCCATGGTCCCCAGCTTACCCGCTCTTTCCACCTGATGGGCTATGGTGCAGGGGGTTTGCCCTTGCAGCTCCTTCTCCCCAAAGATTTGGGATCTGAGTCTCCTCACTTCTCTCTCTGGTGCCAATTTCTTCTTTCTCAAAACTACCTAAAATCTGCTGTCAGCAGAAAGAAGAGTTCGAGCTGTTACTGGGCTGCTCAGCAGAGTGAAGGGAATCAAGCCTCTCTGACTTTAAGTCACAGAAGGGAGATCAGACCAGATCGGACAGGGAAACGGGCTCACGGAGGGAAAGAGCCTAGACTAATGTCACAGAGGGTAGTTGGCTGAGCCATAATGAGAAGGCAGATACCCGCTTGCTCAGGCCGGAGCTGTAACCATTGCAGTAGGCCGCTCAGATCCCAACCCGAGTAGGTTCCCACTCCAGCCTGGGGCTGGATCCCAAAACAGGAGGGATAGATTGCACTGGGAGGTGGGCCAGGGCGCACCTGGAGTGGAGGGGAAGATCCCCAGGCCTGAAGTGTTGCGCGCCGGCTGCTGTGGGGTAAATGGGGAGAGGCTCTGGGGCTCCATACGGGACGACTAGGCGGAGACCAGGCAGAGACAAGCCGGGCTAAGGCGCGGCAGAGCCGGCTCAGCCGAGGGCTGGCCTGAGACCGAGGACGCCGCGCCCCGGAGCTCTGCAGGGAGTCGGCAGGGCTCTCCCTCGATAGGGGCCCTGGGTACCCGGGGACCTAAATCTGGTACCCTCCAACGCCTCTATCTCCCGAGACCTACCTCCCGTGCTTCTGCCCGAACCGGCTGCGCAGACACGTGACCAGCAGACACATGACCGCCGGGGCTTGGTCGGGCCGCGGGACACGCTGGGAGTTGTAGTTTCTGGGGTTGGTATTCCAAACTATGTACCACAGTTTGTTAACTGATCACTTGTTGAAGGATATCTGAGCTGTTTGCAGGTTTTGAAAACATAAATTTTATTGAGCATTATGCATTTTAATATAAAATTTATATTTTTATTGTGTCCAATACAGTGGTTTTTAGTATATTCATAGTTTTGCAACCACAACCACTAATTTCAGCATTGTTATCACTCTCTCCCCAAAACCCTGTAACCATTAAGTCACCCTCCCCCACCCTTCCTTCCACAAGCCCCTGGCAACCACTAACGTACTTTGTGCTTTGAGTTAACTGTTTTCAAGTTTCATATCCATGTTGGAGCATATTAGTGCTCCATTTATTTTTTATTGCTAAATATTTCATGGTATGGCTAGACCACATTTTTATTCATTCATCAGCTGATTGGACATTTGGGTTGTTTCCACTTTTTGGTCATTGTGAATAATGCTGCTATGAACATTTGCACTGTTTTTGGTGTGGATGCATGTTTTCATTTATCTTGGGTATATGTGTAGCAGTAGAATTGCTGGGTCAAATGGTAACCCAAAGTTGAACTTTTTGAGGAATTGATAGACGGTATTCCAAAGCAGCTCCACCACTTTACATTCCTGTCAACATTGTGTGGGGTTCCAATTTCTCCACATGCTTTATTGTCTTTTTGATTATAGCCAGCCACTCTGGTGTGTGTAGAGTGATTCTCATTGTGGTTTTGATTTGCATTTCCCTAATGACTAGTATGTCTTCTCTGGAGAAATGTCCCTTCAGACCCTTTTTTCAGTTATTAATTGGGTTACTTGTCTTTTTATC
The DNA here is from genome assembly GCF_902729225.1 of Pteropus medius. Lineage (NCBI taxonomy): Eukaryota > Metazoa > Chordata > Mammalia > Chiroptera > Pteropodidae > Pteropus > Pteropus medius. The sequence goes on from NW_024349801.1 coordinate 12,609,396, forward strand.
ATTGTGTACTTTATATATTCTGGATGCAAGTCCCTTATTAGATATACAATTTGCACTACTATTCTCGATTTTAATAAAATTATCATCGAAAAACAAGTTGTTCTTTCAATTATTAGATATAAACCAGTAATTCCTATGAAAAAAAAAAAAAGAATTCCACAGTCCACAAGTAAGGAAAAAATTGAAAAAAATTCTCAAGCTGGTTGAGTGAACTGGATTTTGGTTGTCTAGATGTTAAGCCTGAGGCAGCTTTGTTAAATAGTACCCAATGGCTGGTCAATGGGTCAGCTGTATCCCAACCACCTAGAAAGTTTTTTTTATTATTAAACTTCCCAAACTTTATCCCAGATATATTGATTCAGAATGCCCAGAAGGTAAGGCCAGGGAACCAATATTAAAAAAAGTAACAACCCAGCTTGGCAAACTACCTCCTCTGTTAGGTGGACAGACATTAACATTTTAGACCCAGATTAAAAAACTAGGAAAGGGTTGAAAGCAAATTGCTGGGAAAAACATCAGGGTTCATTCACACCCCACGTGACTGTTTTCAGTGAGGTAAGGGACTCAGTCCAGGGTGAGCTGGCGATACGTGTTTAAAAATAACAGGGTCAACAGGGTGGTCAAGTTCCTTTCCAAGTTCAGGTCTCAGCAGCCAACTTTCAACCGTTTGTGTTCCAGACAGGCGGACTTAAAGCAGTTTCTCCTAACCTGGGTGGTCAGTCCCTTTATGGAGCAGCTGACTGACATGTTTATTGTTCTCCTTTTTACTTTTCTAAAGACATCCAGGGAAAGTCCATTCCAGATAAGTTCATTCACTTATCCTTTCACAACTTTGGGGGATTCATTTGCAACAGGAACACAGGAGAACCAAGGGTCAAGGACGAGCCTGCTGCGCACTTCAGGGAGAAGCGAGGGGGAAAGAACAAGTCGAGGGGACTGTCCCCTCCCAACAACGACCAAAACACTGTGGATATGCTCTGGGCCTGACTCCTGCTCCATCGCCTGTCTGGCCAGTAGCTGTCCAGCCTTGAAGGACTCCTAATGTGAAGTGAGGGAGACCAAATAACCTTGGATGGGACTGATGCCAAGCAGGTGCCACTGTTAGATGTTTGCTGATAGAGTACATGACTTTATGCATCTTGCTTGCAAATCATTAAAAAAAAATTAAGTTAGTTGCCAACTTTTAAGCATTGATGGACCTTCCATAAAAATCAGGATTTGTTCTTTTTGAAAAATTTAAGACGTGCTGTCTTGGACTTTCATTCTCACAGTGCCGGTTGTTTCCCTATCACTCACCACTGAGGATGAGGGTTGGTCGCCAATGGTCATCTTGCAACCAGACTGCATCACTCTTTTTACTTTACGTTCACTATTTATATTACCTCCTTGGCTCCTATAGACATCTGAAGCTGCCGCCGCCCCTCCATCTTCTCTGCTTCCTGCCTACATCCACAGGATCCTTTGAGGTACTCCACTTGTCCCCCAAGGTCCAAAGGATTATATCTACGTTTCCAATATCTTTGGACCGGACAAGCTGAATGGCAAGGCAAAGACAAAGATGAGGCTTTAGTTTACATGTGGAACAGCTAATGGCTTATGGTCAACTGGACATGACTGCGGACGGACGGACGGGATATACAGCCATTCCTACCCTTTCCTCTTATTAAAGAAAAAAGAAAACATTGTAGACAGTGGTCGGGTCTACGGTAACTTTATTGTAACAGAGAAACCAGGCTGCGGTAAGTCTACATGATTAGAGCAGATGGTGGATATCTTTCCAAAGGGTGAAGCCTGAGCCCAGCTGGCAGCACACAAAGGTTAAGACCAAATCCCAGAATAACTTCTTTCCTGGTTCTACCTCATATCGCCCGACTCGTGACGTGAGATGAGTGACTGCTCAACAGCACCGAATTAAGGTACTAGGTCCAACTGGGCAGAGGCGACATCCCGCAGGAGACAATCACTGAAGGGGATGGCAAAATAAGTGCAGTTACTTATTCTCTGCTATTCTTTACCGAGAAAGGGGAGGGCATGGAGTGAGCAGTAAATCATGTTCTTTTCTTCAAATAAGTAAATACTATAGGATGGAGCTGACGGTCAATCCAGCAGTAGAAGGGATAAAAATCTAGGCTAGTTATAGATCTTAGTGCCTGAGAAAAAGAACAACAGTGATAAGGGAGGACAGAGGAACATTAAAATGCCTGCAAGAACTAAAAAGGAGAGCCTTCTTTTTCTTAAATAAAAATGGAAATTGCATCTCCCCCCGCCCCCCAACTTGCTGCAGTGGCAATAGACGTGCTGGTTTTCAAAACACACGGTTTCTGTAATGTAGTCTGTTGATAAGGTTGCTCAATCACAGGACAAACAGGAGGCTGACAATGTTAGAACTAGGTCTTCTCACAAAGCCTCTAATAAGTGGTATTTTCATTCCAGACCAACACCATAAGGTGCTTCAATTAAAGCTTCTGAAATATTGCAATGGTGTGATTGATAAAATTTTTTGGCTACGACTTTCTTGTACATGTAAACTCTTTTCGGAAAAGCTGGAGATACAAAGATGAGGGAGGGTTTGGTTTACAGCCACAAAGTTCCACACACCAGCCACAGATGCTTCTATTTCTCTACACATTCTTTTCTGAGAAACGCATTCAAACGCTGAGTTTTAAGTACTGTGGTTGAAAGAAATGATTCCGCTCACCACCGTCCACCCTCCTGCTTCCTCTGTGAATCTCACAACAGCAGAGGTTGACCAGAAGGTTGTCTCTGTTCTGTCTCACCAGGGAAATTACTTGGTGACCTGGTGAATGGCATGGGCAAGGTAGCCCACGTTGCCTGAGGTGACCCCTGCCACAGAGATGCGGCCATCCTTTGTCATGTAGATGGAGAACTCCTTGATCAGCCGCTCCACCTGCAGAAAAAAGAGTGCTCAGGCACTTTCTGGTCAAGGAGACTTCCCCAGCCCTGGCATGGCGCAATCACCAAGTGTTAAAAAAGAAAAATCACAGAGGCTGTGTTTTCTCACTTAAACCCTAGTCCCAGAGTTTGGTGTGCTAGCTTAGAGTGCAACAAGAAAAAAAAAAAAGCTATTTTAAAGTAGGATGTGAATTCTGAGGTGGGAACAGGTGAAAAAAACCTTAGATTTAGCATTTGTAGAAAAATAGATATAGAAGCCAGCTATGGAACAGCTATTTCTCTTATTAACATTTAGGCTCCTGCTTGTTCTGGTATCTCTGCAGAGAAGCAGTAGTGGTCACAGAAACGACACAAAACAAGTTCTGCTCTTTGGAAGTCTGCAACCTCATGGAGGATACAGACAAGTAAACGACTAATAAAAAATAAGATAGAATGAATGCTACATACTTCCTTTACCTAAAAGGGCTCCAAAGTGACTGTTTTTAGGGTAATCCTGAATAGGCAGGTGACATATGAGGAACTCTGGTTTGCAAGGACTGATTAATTGGTCTCCTACAGAGAAACTGGAGTCCACTCACCTGTTCAGGCTTTAGTCCTGTAAAACAGAACATGCCGATCTGGTCGGTGATGTGCTGCCAGTTGTGGGAGGACCCCTCCTTCTTGAGGTTGGAGACCAGCTGAGTCCGCATGCCGATGATGCGGTCAGCCATGCCTTTCACTTCTTGCAACCTGCAAAAAACCCCCGAGATGCAGCTCAGTTCTGGCCAAGCCCTGACAGATAAGCCACAGCTCACAGCTTTTTTACCTTCCTCAAGCACTCCCCTAGCGTGTAACTTTTTGTCCTTGACGGAGTTATATGCTGGTCCAGGAAGAAAGCTATTTTATAGCATTCTGTTTTATACCAGAAAACTATTTTGATGAGGCAACAAAAATAGTTAATATACTTGAGTTATTAGAAAAAAGTGAATGAATGAATCATGATAACACTTAGGAAGGCTAAGGCTCTCTACCCCTTATGTAGGGGGCAAAAGCTGTGGATTAAACAGTAAAATATGACCTTATTTTTAACATGGATGGAATAAACACTCCTGCCTTCAAAAGTAAGACAATGCACTGTGAACCTACAATGTGCCAAGGTGCTGAGACAGAGAGAGAGGGATGAGAAGTGGTTCTTGCCTCTGAAAGCTTACAGTGGAGGCTGGGAGGAAACCTGTAAACAACCAACTATGGAACAAGGCAGGACAAAGTCAGAATCAACAGAATACTGCTGTGTTAAGACAGCCCTGGGAAGAAAGGGCTACTTCTCTGGGGAATTGGAGATGGCAGTCCTCTGATCACACATGGGTGGCTAGATTCTAGATACATTTTCCTCTTCCTCAGAATCTACCTTTTCCATTTAATTTCTATGACTCTGTGGGTAATTCTTGTCTGCTCTCACCAACTAGATGACTGTAAAATCATTTACAGTTTGTCTCTGCTCTAATGTGTTCACTTTCCAAAATCTCTCTCTACAATGATGTCATGCACAGTTAGAACGTAGGTTACAAATTGCCAATTAATGGTCAGATAAGAGTCTCAGTCATGTTTTATTAGACCTAGCTAAACATTTTAAAATTGGTCACTTGCACATAAAAATGTGGATTCATGGTCTCTCTAAAAAAATAAGAAGCTGGCAACACTGGTACCAGCAGTGCAGTTACTGTATGTCACTAGTGGCCAGTTACTAGCTGGAGCTGGAGCCCCTCGCACCTCTGGGGTGGCATTTGATTTTAAATTTCCTGTGGTCTCAGCCATCCAGCCCCATTCTTTTTGAGGCTGGGGTCCTAAAGGCACTGAGTATATGTCTGCGGCTAGATCTGGGGTGAACTTAGCAAACTCTCCCATGCTCTTTTGTCCATAAAATGAAGTTCTGACTTCTCACAGTATCAATCAACGTGCTTCATGATCTGCTCCTACTTCCCCAGCTTTGCTGCCTTCTATATTCTCCTCACATGCAGTGTTTTTGCCACAAAAACCATTTGGGACTTTCGAAACGCACTCAACATGATGCACTTTGTGAGCCTGTGCCTTCCTCATGCACATCTCTGTCCAGTTTTTCTCTTCTGCTTTATTTCCTTTGGGGGGTGGGGTGTGTGGGGGGAAACCTTCTCTTCAGCTCAAATGCTGTTTTCATTACATCCTTCCTAATTCCCCACTAGAAATCAATGGCCCTTCCGTTAGCCAGCATTTATTACATTCTGTATTGTATCAATGCCATATGTGGATCTTTCTCACTAGATTGTAACTCCCCAAGGCTAGTGCTATCTTAGTCATCTAGCATAGTATCTTTGTCACCTTTCTACACTAGACTTCAAAAGTGTATTAAAATGCACACAATAAAAAAATTAAGTTTTGATAACTATTAGGGAATGTGAAAACATAAAAAAATACTTAAAATATTAAGTAAAAAAAGAGATTAGTATAATTCCAGGTGATAAAAATGAAACCAAACCTACACATACATATGTAACAGTATGGTATATAGTATATTACAATTATGAATAATTTTAGGCAAAGGAAAAAAAAAAAGCTGGGGACGTGGTTCCATAGCGTAGCGGTTAGCACGTCTGCTTTACAAGCAGAAGGTCCTGGGTTCACGCCCCAGTGGAGCCACGGTCCACGGTCTACGGCCACGCCACCCTGAACAAGCCCGATGTCTGATCTCGGAAGCTAAGCAGGGTTGGGCCTGGTTGGTACTTGGATGGGAGACCACCTAGAAAGACCAGGTGCTGTAGCATAAAAAAAAAAAAAATAGTAAAAAAAAGAAAAGAAAAAAAAGCTGGGTTATAGTGACTACAGTTATGGTTAATTTTCCCCTCTCCCAAACTTTCTGAAATTTACTTATATATTAACTTTGTAATGGAAACAAAATTAAAAAGTAGTTAATTTCTATAAGCCTAGCATGGATCTGTTGCACTGAAAAGAACTATCTGGAACTGTACTCTATTTACATCAATGTTTATACAATTAATTTAAGGTAGAAAACAGTTGTCACATGATGTGGAGATGAGCTGGAATAAAGTTTCTTGCAGATAGCAGATGGCAGATCTAGCTTTTCTACCTATGATGTTGCTTAGAGATCTATTCTCTTAACTAACCAGCTACACAGGATAAACTCTTGTATAATGAGTCACATCTTCCATGGGCATCCAGGCTTTTTATTAACTCTAAATTATACAGAGCAAGGATTGGCAAACTTTATAAAGGGCCAAATCATAAAAGTGTTAGATTTTATGGGCCATGTGGTTTCTGTCACAACTACTGAACTCTGCCGTTATATAGCACAAAAGCCATCATATACAATTCATCAAGAATAAATGTGGTTGCGTTCCAATAAAACTTTATTTACAAAAATAGGGGGCAGACTTGATCTGCAGAACATAGTTTGCCAATCCCTGGTCTAGAGCAAAGTTTTTAAAATTGTACCATGACCCATTAGCTGGCAATATATTCAATGTAATTGATACAACTGACATTTAGAAAAGAGTGGAGTATGGCACATGAAACCTAAGTACTGAGTGTTGAAAATGTTTCAGTTATATATACATACATGTATGGGTCATATGTGTTCAGGATCATCATGTAAAATATATGCGTTATGTGGATTGTGATAAAGAAGACTGAGTAACACTACTTTAGAGCTCAGGTGCTAAGAGATTTAGATGGTGTGCATAATAAAAACCAAAATATGCAGAAATACCAATTCAATGCTAGCTATTATCAGGATAAAAACAAAAAATATGATGTCTTTAAGAAAGTATTCCTATGTAAGGAACTTCAAGATGGACTTAAATTTAGGAGAAGGCAGGTTTTACTTAACCTGGAGATGATGGAATGAAAGAAAGTGCCATTTTTGAATTATGTCTGTCTCTTGCTGGGAAAGACCAATGTATTTATTTGAAAGTGCTAACAAAATGCACATCCTTCTTTCCCTTCCACACATGGAAGCTGTGTGATACTGTATGTCACTAGTGGCCAATTACAAATGAACTCTGAAGGCTCAGTGGTGGGAAAGTTAGGGGGTTGGGGAGTGGCAATGTGCCTTTACCATTGTTTTCGGAGGTCAGGGCTGTTTAGAATGGTAGCGGCAATTCGGGCTCCATTGAGAGGAGGGTTGGAATACATGGGGCGAATCAAGATCTTCAACTGTGACTCTACCCTTTTGGCTTCATCAGCATCCTTGCAGATCATAGTGAAGGCTCCCACACGCTCACCTGAAAAGACAAACGGATCTTGTTTTCTAGTTCTATCTAAAATGCTAAGGCACTTGATTTAAATTTGCTACATATTATCTTTTTCCATCAGAAGAGCCACGAAAATAACTGTTAATAAATAAAAAGTTTTTAACAACCCGTATGGTAAATCCAGGTATGACAGGAAGTTTGAGTACTCAAGAGTGTTCAAAGGTCTCTTTTATTGTATTCATCTTCTTGGCTCATAGAGCAGTCACTTAGTATTTAGAGAAGCAGCCATTAGTTTCCTTTGCTGGAGGAATTCAGCAAAGAAGATATGGCTAAGATCAGTAAAATTCATTTCACCTGCCGTTCCTCTTTGGGTAAGGAGAGACACGGACAACACACGCACATACACGCGCACGCACACCAAACTCCACACCTCTGTGGCATCCTCTCCCAGTACTTCATCAAGCTCATTGGAATACACATCATGCCAGGTCCTTTACTTTACCGTATAAGCCCATGTTCTTGGCATAGGATTGGCAGAGACAAACATTAATGCCTTGTTCGATGAAGTGGCGTACGGCCCAGGCATCTTTGTTACTGTCACCACTGGCAAAGCCTTGGTAGGCCATGTCGAAGAAGGCAAAGAGATTGTTTTTCTGTGAAGGAAAAGAAAAGATGACCAAAGCTTCAGCCAGTCCCTCTCAAGATGCCCCAGACAGTTATCTGTGCTTATTGAGACCTCACAAAGACTGAGTCAACATAGTTTTCTCCCCAGATGGTGGAAATGTTTTCTTCTCCTTAAGAGTTAAGATATCAAAAAATATTTTTATTTACTTTAGTGGATGTAGTTGCTCAAGGAAATGTTAAGAAAAGAGAATCTTAATCTTGATCTGCCCAGAAAGCTGCTTGGTCAAGCAAGAAGCCTAAAAGCCCACAGTGGTCTGGATAATTACTCCAGTCCAGTAGACACAGGTCCAACATCAGCCTTTACTGGGCTAAGGTAACTGGCAGACTCACCTTACACCCAGGGCTCATGGGACGGCCACATTAGAGCCATCTCATCCCGAAGTGCTCTCTGAACGCTGTTTCTGTCTCATTCTGTTTGCAGCTTAGATTCGACAGAGTATAAAGAAAGGGAAACCAGAAGGAATGAAAATGGGGACACAAAGTAATGGGAATATCTTCCTCGGAATTTTGACTAGTGCCTTCTCTGCCAGCTGGCCCTATGAATGGTAATGGTAATGCCGAGAGAAGTGGCAAGGATAGGAGGGGACACAAAAAAGTAGATAAAAGATGAATAAGTAACCACTGATCAGGGCCAAATGTAGGCACCAACAGCCTGGGGCCAGTGGATGCCTATGTACGGGCCAGTCAATGACAAGTTTTATTAGAATTCCCTACACTCAGGATGAGGAATAAAAATTATTTCCAAACTGCTCGGGTATCAATTATAGGACCGTTAATCACACAAATGAGGAGCTCTTTTCTGACTACTTAATGCATGGAAATTTCATGTGGGCTCGAGGTAATTAACTGTCGCTGTTAAGACTCTGCCAGGCTGAGCATCTCAGGCCAGTTACTAAACACACGACTGTCTCCAGTCAGTTCACCTTCCTCACCTTTGCCACTGCTGCTATCTCCTTCCACTGTTCGGGGCGAGGGTCCACCCCTGTGGGATTGTGGGCACAGGCATGCAGAAGAAGAACACTTTGCTGTGGAATTTTCTAAAAAGACAAACAACCAAGAGGTTACTTTGCAGCTTTTAAAGGAGATAATTGACCTGACATGCCATGGGGTCACCGCTACTCGGCAAGTCACAAAAATAACCTGCGGTCTGGGCCTTAGCTAATCCCCAGTATTTTAAGTCAGGTATCGAGACTCAGCTGGTGGACCTCCCATCTCCTCAGGTTTACTTCTTGCTTGTTCACCTCTCCTGCCCTGAAAGCCACACTTACTGAAATGTCCTCCACAGCACCTGTGAAGTCAAAGCCACACGTCTTGGGGTCATAGTATCGATAACCCTGTAGCTGCATGCTGGCGTCCCTGAAGATGGGTGTGTGATTTCCCCAGGATGGTTTGGGCAGAAAGACATCTCTGCTGAACTTGAAAAATCTTTGCTAAGAGATGGAATGAAAGAGAATGAAAAATGATGAAAGGAAAGGCAAAAAAAGTTGATGTATTTTACTGATAAGACATTTTCTCTACTGAAACTCAGCTTCTGTGATTGAGAGACAACACTGACCAAGCGGAGAGACTGCCTGGGTTGGAATCCAGGCTCTGACAGTTATACTGGCTGTGTAGCTGAGGGCATATCTGGGGCTCATTTTCTTCATTTGTAAAATGACATTAACTGAACCTTCTTCATAAAGATTAAAACAAGTTAAAATATAAAAGCTCCTAATAACAGTATGTACTCAATAAATTACATTATTATTATAATAGTATTTATAATAATATCTTCTTTGTAATTTCTTCTAAGTACTTTCATTTTTATCCACTTGAATCCATTTATCACAGAACAAAAAATCTCTGACTCCATGGAAAGAGAAAATCTACTTCCAAGTCAGTAAACACACACACGACACTATAGGAAGCACTATCATCCTCAACTTACAGCTCCTTGCCGAAGGAATTTCCAGACTCACCAGAAAACTGGCTCCGATCCTTAAGGCCCCAGTTCCAGAAATGGTCTGCACGGTGACATACTGAAGGAGACACAGTGGTCAGGGAGGTGCAACACTTGCTATAGGCTCACAACTTAACGAAACAGAGGTCAAGCACACAGAGAGGCACAGCCCTGTACTGTCAGTATGCTTCCTTCTTCAGAAACCGAGGATAATGTTCTCAATGAATATTTGGAAAGGAGAGAACAGCCCTACTGTTTCATCCCCCCATGTGCTAAGAGACAGACTGACTCGACTCTCCCGGTGGATTCTCAAAAGAGCTGTTTCTGCAGTTTCCAACCACTTTGCTGAGGCAGAAGCTAATTCCTTATGGCCTGTTATTAGTGTTACATGAGAAACTTTCAAGACATAAAATGTCCCCCCCGCCCACCATGAAAAAGGAGTGATTTATGCAGAGGAAAAAGACACCGAGAACAATTACTACATTAAAACATTATTCTAGAATTATACAAAATTGAATTACTCTCTGAACCTCTCTGAACATCAGTTTCTTGAAAAGCAACTCAACAAATACATTAGAATCACGTTACTACATTTTAAATGTTATCTAAGAGGTCCCCTTTATAAGTTTTCAGAATCTGAAAATATTCATCTTTTGAGTAATGGAGATAGATGCCTGTGGTGAATCTGTGTCTCTAAATTGGTCAACTTTAGGGATGAAGAAGCCACAAAAGTTTGTTTGTTTTTATTTTTTAAAGGCACCACCAAAGTACAAGACTCTACAAAACATAAATTTATTAAATTTATTTTCTTGACTTGGAGACTCTGGATTAGATGAGGGGAATCCAACTAACAAACTTTTTACTAAACAAAGTTTGTCTCTGTCAACTTTGGCCTGATAGAAATAAAAATCTAACTGTAGATCTGATAATACTAATAATGCACAAAGGCGTAGCAATTTATATAAGACAAGCTGATATTATTTAAAGATAGGCCAGTCTCATATTTAGTTTACAACTGACTAGATGTACACAGACTAAGTAAAAATTATAGAAAAATAAAGACATTTTCATGTGGGGTTAACAGGTGGTTGATTGTATGGATATCAGTCAAACCATATTCCATCCATGACTTATGACCATTACTGCATCGCCATCAGGTTGAGGCTTTTTCTCTGAGGCTGTATGCTTTTCTCTGAGTTAATGAACTAACCTGTAGACTTAGACCAGTTTTGTGAATAAAATATTTATTCTTGTCTTGGAGGGATGGGGGAGAAATGTTGGCTTAGTTTTGTTACTTTGTGTGTTTTCCCGCAGACTTACACAGAAAAACAAATATTTAACGTATAATTATATCTATTAAAAAACATTTGTTTCAGAAGAAAGTAAACTATAATGCACAGGAGCCCACGGGTCAGGTTAGGGTTCAGGTGGCCTGGCTGCATCCCACCTGCACGATGCCAGGCTTCTACTACAAATGCGGGTGGGCCTGCATGTACTCTGTGGGTGCATACAGAAATCTGTTTGCAAAAAACCTTTATGTCCAGTGATCTTTAGGGCCATCTTTCGTCCACAATAAGAGGGCCCCCCAGGGAGTGGGAAGGAGGAGACAACTAAGAGACACTTGTGCTTCCCCTCACGCTTAGAGAGGAGGCAGGCAGCAGGAGGGAGCATGGTCTGCTCTCTTTCAGTGTCCCAACTGGCAGTGAAGAAGAAGCAGAGGGGTGCCAGACTGGTCCAGCCCCAGCAGTTTGCCTGTGGCTGTGTTGCCTGCCTGCTTCCTCCACCTAAGCTGGAAGCTTAGGACATGAGGATGGGAGTTAAAGGCCTAAAACTAGGCATAGTTTGGCATTTCTAAAGCATATTTAATATAAAATGAACATAAGCACATGGACACTAACAGAAAATCTATCAAATTACCACTACATTTTTGGAATTTTGGTGTTATAGAAAATGTTTTATTTAACTAGTGCCAACTTACTATCTAAGGAAGGGATATTAGCAAGAGTGTGGCCACCTCAAACAATCATCACACACAAAATGGTGTATCTTTTCTTATTTGTTTAAAATTGTTTAAATTATTTCCAATTTGTTTAAACTATTAAATTTAAAAACAGATCCTGTATGAGAGTCTGCTCCGCTTACCCGGCCACTTTTCAGTACTTCACTGTTCTCACCCAGGGCTAGCTCTGCAGATGCCTTACAAAATTCAGCAAGTCCTCCAATGGGCAGGTATTCTTTGTCCAAATTTTTTGCAGCAATCTGGGCCTCTGCCTAGACAAGAGAAAATGCATTCGTTTAGCTTCTTTTCCTTACCTGGAATTAACCTTGATTAATATTTAATGTTTCATAAGTTAAATTTTGGAGGTAAAGCCTTCTTTTTATTTGGAGATATTGCCCAAGAAGAAGGATAAATAGAATACTTTATACATTATATTGCAGAACAGAAATATTTAAATATTTTTTCTTCTTTTTTTTTTTAAAGTTAGGTTTTATGTGAATGGGTATACCGTGTTCTCCTGGTTACCATTTAACATAAAATGACATTCTTGGAAGGCACAAGAACAAGCTTTAAGAGCAACACTTAAAATAGATACAAGATGATAAAATCAAACTAAATACATAAAGTCATTGCACAGTATATGCCAGTCTAAGAACTTCAAAGGGTTAATAGTAATAGCCACATATATCCATGGAGTCAGAGGCCTGGCTGACCCCGGGCTAATTATTAACTTTCTTGGGTCTCAGTTTCCTCACCTGTTGAATAGGAGGACAACTGTTTCTACACCTCATATAGTTAAGGTGAAGAGCCGATGAGGTAATGTACAAACGTGTGTGGTGGTGTTCCAGTTTGCAACAAGTTAACACTTGCTGAATACTTTAACTTACTCAGAGGAAAAGCAAACCCTTGTTTCTTGAGTCTTTTTTGCTACTCAGAATTATAAAGATGACACCTAATGTGCACTTCATACATTCAGAAATTCTTTCAGTGGTTTAGCCCACACTCTAGCTGCTGGAGCTCATAAAGGCCTCAGCAAGTATGTTGCACATCGTACAGCTCAAATGATTAGAGTTCTTTACCCAAAGTATTCTTCTGTAGCTGCTACTTGTGGGGCCTAGTTCTGCAGGATGGAGCAAGGACACATCACCATCTCACTTTTGGAAGTGATGAAGCAGCACCAGTCACATTTCATTATAGGAGGTGCAGAAAGGAAGACATTTTCTTCAAAAAAATTGTTCTAAGGGGATCAGTTATACTATTTATAATGATAACCAATATAAAGACTATTAATATATAACAAAAGTAAAGAAAATCATTCTATCGTTCGATAAGAAAGGACAGAGCATGCTAGCGTAGGAGGCCTTTATTAAGGCAATCGAAATGAGAGAAACGGAAAATAACAAGAGTAACTCTCATCCATGAAGGGCTATTTCTATCATCAAGAGAGAATGTTTACATTCTTGGTCCTTCGGTGCACTCTCAGGAGTAAACATGACATTATGCCTATTTTATAATCACAGAAGTTCAATCTTGAAAAAGAACAGGTAGTTCCAACCTCTCAATTTTACAGCCCAGACAACCTAAGTGTTTCAAGCAGTTAGTATCAGAACCAGAACCCAGGTCTCCTGACTCCCCCGGTCCAGCAGTCTTTCTGCCACTCTCTGCAGTTTATTCATTCCAGTCAGGGAGGAGATGGATGGCAAGCTTACCTTCCGGATACTAGGGAGCACATAAGGCTTTCCATTATCATCCCGGTAGGCACCAACTCCCAGATTCATCTTTTTGCTGTTGGTGTCTCTCTTATAGGCTTCTGAGACTCCCAGGATGGGATCTGGGGGCCCCATCTCCACATGGGCCCACCAGGAGCTGAAATGGGAAATACAAGACATCAGTTACAGGAGCAAGATTTCCATGGCCAGAGACATCTTGGATCTGGCACAAATCCCTTTAAACAAATGTTTGCATGTTTACTACATACAAGGTATAGCAATAGATACTAATAATCCAACAAGGCATAAGACTTCAAAGCACCTTGCAGAAGAGTGGAGACCAGTAATTTCAATACAAATGCTATGGGAAGCATGGTAGAGTGGGGTAGGTAACTGAATCACCTTGAGGAGGACGGGGTACATGTGTAGCCAGTCCAAACCTGATCTGAATTCCCAGGCAAAGAATATTTCAAGTAATTTGGCAGTGAGAAGCTGCGAGTGGCAAAAGATGAGACTAGAGAAGTTAGAAAAGGCCAGTGCAAGAGGATGATGTGACACCCCTCCCCAACCAAGGGGCTTAGATTTTTATCCTGTTCCCAAACTTGGAGAGCTTATTAAAAATAGTTTTCCTGGGGAGACCACCTAGGAAGACCAGGTGCTGTAGGTGTAAAAAATAAAAAATAAGAGATTGTAAACTGACAAGGTCCTTGCAATCTGTGAGGCCAATCGAGAGATGCCTCGCCTTAAAAAAAAAAAAAAAAAAAAGTTTTCCTGGGCCCCACCTTGGATGTAGTGAAAATATGTAGAATCATTAAAGTTTTTTTCTTTTCTTTGGCGGGGTGGGGGTGGGGGGGTTTGGTGATCAGGTAAGGGGAATGACATGAATGTTTTTGCATTTTTAGAGTCTATCTGTGAAATGAGGCCACAACAGTACCTATCTCACAGGGTTGTTATAAGGATGAAAGGAGTTATTAAATATAAGACAGAACAGAGCCTGGTACAGAATGAGCACTGATAGCTGGTATCACTGTTACTATATTACCACACTACACTTTTATTTATAACCACCATGCCACCAAGTATGAAGCCTGTTGAGGCAAGTATGTAGAGAATTCAAGGAGTATATGGTCATAAGGTTTTATGACCAAATGCAGGTCTTTCCTGCTTTTCAATTGTTACTACTAAGTTTTTTTTTTGTAGTCTCAGGAGATATTATCATTCCTCCTTCTCAACTGTTCTAGTCAGAACTCAAAATCGCTCCCATTTTCTTTGTTGTTCTAGGCCGCCTGGTTGCTTCAGTATCTAAGCAATAGTAAGAAACAGATACTTTAAAGCAACCCACAATTCAGACCCTGAAAACATGTAGCCACCTGCCTATCTACATCACTGTCATTAAGTGATGAGTGAAAGAAATACTTTGAATGTCAAGGTCATATTAGAGAGATTCTAGTAAGCAATTTTCATTTTTTTAAAGAATGGTTCTGTCTCCAAGGTCTTCAATCAATGATGACAGAGCTGCTGCCTCTAATCACAAGGAGAAAAGGCACCATTGTTAAATGGTGTGAAGAGCACTTATTTGTCACGTTCTTTAAAAATTTTATCCAGCACAGAAAGTCTCCCAGAAACAACAGCCTTGAGTTTTCTGGCAGAGATATGATTTCAAGAAGAATTCTGAAAGCAATTTGAAAATACTGAATCTCAAAAATCTGAATATTGGAGCAGGGATACTCAATTTGGTTATTCCTACATCAGTACTCATGCTCAGGTCCTCTACGCTCCTCATTATTTCATTCCTTAAAGGGTTAAGGCTCTGTCCATACTGTAGGAACTCAGGTTTTTAAAGAGATACTACTAGATGGATCAAAGAATGCTCTAGGGGCAAAGATGACGAGGACAACCTATGGCCTTATTGGCCTTATTGATTCCTACCAGTGCACTTTGGACACAGTGCAAATCTTCAGCCATTGACCAGCCAAACCAAAAGATGTTAAGTACAAAGTACTCAGATAAGCATTTTAATTCAAATGCTTTCTAGTTTCCCCCATAGCCTACATAGTACTTTAGAGTTTTTAAAATGTTTTTCCTCACATTCTTATTTTATAAGAGAAGTTAATTAACTTGCTCATGATCACAGAGCTAAAAACAGCAAACACAATACTACAATAATATTGCAATAACTACATCTGGTGCCAGGTGGTACTAGACCTATTGGGATCATGTCATAGTTCTATAAATGTCTAACCACTATGCTGTACATCTGAAACTAATATTAAATGTTAATTGAAAAATTAAAAAATTAAAAAAAATACGACAATTTTGGTGTTCTAACTACTGGTATTGTACCACTACTGCACACTGCCTTTCTAAAGGGTCTCATGATACTCCTTCGGTTATTTCACCAAAAATTAAATAATCAGAATTTAAAAATTAAGAACAGATCATTGTAAATCAAATTATATCAGCATATTTTTCTTTTTTTACTGACCTATGACTTTGTCTGATTTAATGTCACTATGCTTTTACAGCACTGGTCAATGAAAACACATTAAATGTTTACTGCTGTTTTATAGATGCGCCTGAACGAAATACTTGAACTTAGAGACTTCCATTTAAATGACCCACGTATGAAAATTAAGTACTTCATAGGATAAATCTTCAGTTTGTCAGAATACCAACTGCTAGGGCTTTACTGTATTAGAATAGGCTTTATTATTTTAAAAAAGAAACTTCAATTAGTTGAGTTTATTTTCAATGTTTTCCACTTTTAACATTTGGCTTTAGGTAAAGATCACTTCCACAGTGGCAGGAGTAAAAGTTCTCACTTCCTTACTGTCTGAACAGCTAACAGTCATAGCCAGATATGGAGTCCGGTTCTATTGCCCAGTCATGTATCATGTTTAAATCTAAACAACACCTCAACTGCCAGTACTCAAATATTTAAGGCTATATTTTTGGTATACATTTTGCAACTGTGGTTCCCCTATAGGTTTGGACTTTGCTCTCAGATATAATATTAAAATAGCATATTTGTTTCTATTGCATTAAAAAAAATCAAACTTTAAAAATATTTGATTTGAAGGACATGAAGGCACTGTTCTAACTGTTGAGATATAACTGTGAACAAAGTAGATACAGTCTCTGCTCTCATGGAATTTACATTCTAAGAGGAAAAGACTGAAAAGAAAAATGAGTCAGGCTCTTGAACTGACAGAACGACTAAAAGGTCACACCCATAGGTCACACCCATAGGAATTTTCACCAAGCACTCTAAGTAGAGCTGAAGGCCACCCAGCCAAACCCACAAAACAAGATTACTTTAAGATTGCTACAATGATGAAACCGACTTTCTTTTGTCCATAATTTTATTTTAGTTTTTATTTTTCAATTACAGTTGACATTCAATATTATTTTATTTTAGTTTCAGGTGCATGGCATAGTGGTTAGACATTTATATAATTTGTGAAGTGATCCCTGATTAGTCTAGTACTCACCTGGCACTATACATAGTTATTACAATATTATTGATTACATTCTCTATGATGTACTTTACACCCCCATGACAATGTGGTAACTACCAATAAAATGCTATGGAATGCTTCACGAATTTGCATGTTATCCTTAGGCAGCGGCCATTCTAATATTCTCTGTACCATTCCAATTTTAGTACATGTGCTGCCAAAGCAGCACTCCTGCCCATACTTTTAGGCACCCCTCTCTGTCCTCCAAATTTGCTTCATAAATAATACCCCCTCTCTGATCCTTGTCCACTAGGTAGGTTGATTTAAAGACAACACCTAGAGAGTGAGCCAAGGAGGAACCAAATAAGGGAGAGAAGAAAGTGTGAAAGCCAGGGCAAACCTACTGCCAGGAGTGCGGGACTTTGAAAAGGACAAATTATTCTGCTGGCTTGAAGACGTCATGCATACATTCAAAGGAAAGGCCAAGGCACGTAATAGAGGTCAAGGCTTTGCTCCTTGGAGCTACTATCTGGTCGTGGTTTGGAGACTCGGTTCTTGATAAGGTAGTACTTAAGGACACTGTCCCCAGTCTGCTTCTTGAGTAATTAAATCGCCTGGCTCAGGCCTCCACTAGGAAGGAATTACTAATTCGTTTAATGCGCCGTACTCCCCCGCTCCCAGCAACACTTATCGCACGGTTTGAAATTATACACTTGTAATTTTTTAAGTGACACCTGTCCCTCTCTCAGCCTTGTTCACGGACACAGCATCGGTCCAGAGCTTGGCTCTGAAACTCGGGTGATGAAATATTTACTAAATGAAAGAGCAGAGCGAGATGGAGAGGAAGAAAGGCCTACAACCAGACCTCCTAAGGGCTTAAAAGAAAAAAGAGGTGCTCTACACCCCGACCCTTTGCCATCCATGACTAAGGCTACGGTACCACGGGCGGGAGGATGCCGTGCGCCAAGGTCACGGATGCAGAGAGGATAGCCAGGCATGAATGCCAGAGTCGCGGGAACCGTCCACCCATGAGCGTCCTTCCCCCGAGCACACAGACAGCCGGCAGCCAGCAGCCAGCCTGGCACGCCCGTTCGGGCCCAAGGAAGGCCGCGACAGGTGAGCCCCGCGGCCCAGGAGGGCAGCCTGTCAAGGGCACACCCGTGGCACACGCTTTTCCCTCAGCTCGGCAGCCAATGGGGGCGAGGCAGCCCCGGCACCACAGCCAATGGGCGTGAGCCTTGCCCGGCGCCGCAACCCGAGAGCTCTCCCCTCGCCCCCCGAATCCCCCCACCGGTGCCGAATCTGCGTCTCGTGACCCTTCCCCCCTTGAATGGGAGTCCGGGTGCCGTAGAGGGCCACAACTCCCACTCCAGGGGAACGCGTTGGCATCCTCTCCTGCGGTCCTGTGGGCAGGGGGAGGGAGGGATGTAGGACCCCGAGGGTCACTGCGAGGCGCGGCCGTTCAATCCTCAGCCCCCAGGGAAGCCGAGGGGGTGGCCGAATAAGTGCGTGTGGTCGGTGCCCTGGGGCGCCCGCAGCTCGGCTGGGCAGGCCCATGGTCCCGGCTCCGTCTCCCCTGCTTACCTGGCTCTGGCGGAAGCCACAGCCGCGAGGCCTGGGTGGAAGGCGGCGGCGGCGACCCCGGACAGGATGCGGCTGGAGTGCAGCAGGGCCATAGCGGGAGGCAGGCGGGCAGTGGGGAGCTGCGGGACGGAGCGGAGGGCGAGCGGGCTCATCCACCGAAGCGCGGGTTCCTGCTGAAGGTAAGGACAGTGACTTCCCCCGGTCGAGGCTAGAGCGGCCAGGCCCGAGCCGGGTCACAGCGGACCCTGGCGGCCGGAGCCAGCGGCTAGGTCGCAGTGGAGCGGTGGGTCGGCCCGCCCCCGAGCCTGCACCGCCGGCGCCACGTGGTCGGGAAAATGGTGACGACACCGCTTATCCGCTTTGTGGAGCTTGGCACTCCTCATTCATTTAATCACGACAGGCCGGACCGAAGAGGTAGCAGCTGTTCTGAAAGATGAATAAATGTAGGCTGATGTAGGTGAAGTAATTTTTCTAACGCTGTACAGCTAGTAACCAGGGTGGCCCACCGTAAAATCTTCAGCCAGATGTTTCCTTAAGTGCAAATCTCACCTTCCTGCATTGTTTTCTTCATCTCTGTTGTGGAGAAGATAACATGCCTATCTCGTGGGGCATTTGCGAGGATTAAGTGAGGTTAGCCGATTATGCCTAAAAACGAGCCGGCTTAGTAAGCACAAAATAATAGTGGTTGTTAATGACAAACCTGCATTGCGCAGTTGTGTCGAAGGGAATTAATCATTTTTAAAGGAAAAAGTGAATGAATTTGAGATTCCAGAAGTTAAATAATTCAAACAAGTTCACTTTAAACAAAGGCTGTTTCTCTGACACTCTTCTCTAAAACCCAAATAGCACTGTGTCCCTTGCAGATTTAATTTATCCTCTGTTATCACACTGTCAGAATGACTAAGTCCAGCCCCAATTAACTGTCTCACACTTATCTATTCTCTCTTAGATCTCATTCTATGTTTCAAACCACAGGCCACAACTTTCCATTTTACCAATGTATTCCTTTCCTACAGTTGCCATACAAATTTGCTACAAATTACCACAAAATGGATGATTTAAAGCAACAAAAATTACTGATAGTATTAACACTTGTCACCATCCTTGGTGTGAGTATTTGTTATATTGATCTCTGTAATGCACATATTTAACTTTTTCATAGGAGAGCTAATTTGAGTTACTGGTCAGAAGGGTGGATTGGAAAGGACAAAGTCCAAAGGTAGGGAGACTAGGTAGAAAGAAGGCTGACGCAGTAATCCAGGCAAGAAATTCCGATGGTAGGAGTTCAGGTGGAAGTAGCAGTGACAGAGCAAAGGTTACACATGTGAGACATGTGAAGGAAGTAGAATCAAAAGTGTTTGATGATTAGATGCAGGGAGAGGTGGAAAAGAATCCAGAAATAATTCCCAGTGTATCAGCTAAAATTGAGTTTATCTGCAAGTAACAGAGACCTGAAATAATTGGCTTAAACAAAATAAAATTTATTTCTCTCATGTGAAAATCTGGAGACAGGCAGTCCAGGCTGGCATGGCATTTCTGCCCTACAAAATCCTGAGGGACCCAGTCCTTCCAGCTTGTAACTTTGTCCTTCCTAAGGTGTGGACTTCACCAGTGGTCCAAGATGGTAGTTACAACTTCAGCCTCCATTCCAGGCGGGAGTCTAAAGGAAGGGGCAAAAAATAAAGTGCAAAGGGTACACACTAGCTATCCTTTAAGGGAGTTGTAATGGGAGGAGACAGAATGTGGCAAAGATCAGATGGAGGAGAGAGAGTCAGGGGATGGCACAGTGGGAAGGACTCAGTAGTCCTGTGGGAAATCAGGGAGGCCTTCATGGGGGAAATGGCATTGGATCTGAACTTTGCAGGACATGGTATTTCACAAGTGGAAGAGGAAGGTAGGAAAAGGCATGGCATGTACCCCTCCTTAGTGTCTCCCTTGTCCCTGCTGACCCCGTTTTTTTATGTAAATAGGGCAGGCATGTGTACTTGAGGTGGTTGTGTTTGAGCATGACCTTGTTGTGTGTGTGTGTTGAATTCAGTGAATGGTGTGTGTCTCCATGCAGATGTCTACGTGTGTGCCTTTTTGCATGTGGGTATTTTGTACGTGGGAGTAGTGGGGAGTGGATGTGTGCTTCCAAACTATCTGACGAGAAGCCCTGTGGCCTCCTATTCCTGAAGAGGACCAAGGAGTCTGGCTGAGTCTGGGTGGGGGATGCTGGGCTGCCTCAGTGGTTTTGGGTGGAGAGGGGATGGTGCTGACTGAGAGGGCCACTCTCATCCAAAGATGTGGCCCTTTCTTTGAGTGGACCAGGGTCTTTCGTATCCCCAAAACCCTCGTCCTCCTGCCCAGCCTGCGCTAGGAAAATGCAAAGCCTTAGAAGAAGAGCTTATAGGAGGCCCGGAGACAGACTCTGCCCCACCACAGTCAGCCTCTCCCTAGCAGGAGGCAGGAGGGGACAGTTTCTGGTAACTGCCCCCCCTTAGCATGAGAGAGTATCTCTCAAGCCCCCACAGAACACACAGGTCTCTGGCTAGTGGGCCCTCTGGCAACCTCTCCCACGAGCTATAGTGTTTCCAAACTTCTGTGTATGTGTAACTACTCTGGAAAAGTATACCCCCCTGCCTCTACCTGAAAACTATAAGGATTTAATAAATGATTAAAAAAATACTTTATTAACGGTGTCTATCTGTGGCTCCCTGAGTGCAGCCCCTGGATATGTCTTGATTCCTCTATTTTGCTTCACATGAGGACTTTTCACCAGAAGGACCCAGTTCCCCTGTTGGTTAGGACCATGACAGCAAGTTCTGGACTAGCCCTGTCTTTGTGCTGGCTCCTTGCAGGGAGGAAGCACAGAGCAGCACCCGTGGCAGTGAATGCCTGTGTGTGCCAGCCCGTGTGCCAGCCCGTGGGGTGGGCAGAGGCCAGATGCAGTCCTGTAAGTGCTCAGAGTGGAGGTTTTAGGAGCCCAGAGTAGAGAGGGGTTGCTTCTGGCTGGAGAGCCAGGGGAGGTAACGTGGAGCAAGTGGCACATGAGTGGGACCTCGAAGGAAGAGGAAGTGTTTCCACATCATCTGTACTTCCTGGCTTTCAGTGTCTGGGAGACTAGGCCTGGGCACAGTTGTCCCCCTCATTCCCACATGTGTAAACTCAGGCCCCACATGATAAGGTGACTTACCTAGGGCCACACAGAACACTGAAAGGGCCTAGCCTTTCAGATAGTTGGACTGTTGTTTTTTCCAGTCAGTTCTGCCCCTTTGGGATACCTATGCTTCATCCATCCTGCCCTGCCCATGTCAGGTGAGAACTGGGCTGCAGAGTTGGCGGGGGCCGGGATGTGAGGGCCTGAACATATTCCACCCTCAGATCCAGAATCTGTCCTCCTCCCTCCTATCCCAAGACCTGACATGCCCACTGTTGAGTCATTTCTGACTTATCTTCCCATTTCCTGAAACCAGAAATCTAAGAGTCGTCCTTGATCAGCTCTCCCTAAGCTCCCATACTCCCCAGTTTACCTGCAGAGCATGTCTGGAATACTACTACTAAGACATTTATTCCCTCATTAATTCTGACAACGATGCTCTAGAGTTGGTGCCCAAAGTCTATAACACGGAGGGACAGAGCCTGGACTCAGCCCTGGCTATCTGTTATTACCACAGGAAGTAGAAGCCACCTGCCTCTCTCCAACCACGTGACCACACCGTCAGCCCTCACTTGATCACACCAAAAGCACCTCACTGAACCATGTGACTCCAGTCTTGCCTCTCCAGGACATTCCCTGTGGAGCAGCCAGCAGGATCCTTCTAAAACATATGACCAGCCATATCTTTTTATTGCTCAAACCCCATCAGAGGCTCCCTAGTGCCCTCAGAGTCCAATCTGCTTCAATGTAACCCTCGATGAGGCCTTGCAGGATCTGTTGCCCAACAGAGAGGCAGGTGCTAGCCTCCTTCCATGTCACAGACAACACCAGTGCTGCACTCATACCCCTTGGGTCCCTTTACTCCCTTGATCCATGCCCCCCCATACCTTCACTCTCAACAGTTAGCCATTAAGTGGCTACAGTAGTGTTAGCCACCCTAGAGAGACATTGTAGAAAAGGGCAATTATAAAAGAATATGCTGCATCTGTCACAAGCCTGCGAGCATCTCGAAGGTGGGAAACTGTGATTTCGGGTTCACTAAGTGCTGTGACAAACATAAAATATATGCCACTGCTGGAGGCATGCAGAGCAGAAGCACTCAGCTTGGGATGTCAAGAAAGTCCACCTGGAGGAGAAAACACTTCACCTGAGTCTAGAAGAGTGAGTAAAAGTCTTTTGAGAAAAAGAAAAAAAAAAAAAGGAAAGATGTTACTAAGATGAAGGAGCAGAGCTTGTTAAGGCTGGAAGACATCAGAGAATTAGGTACAGATAGCCAGACAAAGCCAAGATGCTCCCAGATATTACAGCACAAGTTGGGAAGGGGTGAGAGATGTCTCACCAGCCGTCTGATGGGGTTTTCATGACAGGGTAATCAGCTCCATTTCACTGAGGAAGAGTGTCTGAGGCCCAGAGCGTCTACATGACTGCCTCAAGGTTACAGATTGGTAAGTAAGAACCAACCAGGTTTTCAACATTCCTTTCCCTGCAAGTGGGAGGCCCTGAAGGTGATGATGAAGGATTCAGACAAGCCCGAGGCCTCACTCAGCGGACGGTATTGCGGGCAGGGAGAGGATGCAGTCAGTGACCTCAAAGCCAAGGCTGGAGCCTGTACTGAGGAGAGATTCCTGTGCTTGTCAGTGAAGAGAATTTGAGTACCTCCTATGTATGGCTTGGAGGAACAGAAGCCAGGGTGCACATTCACAATAATTTATGTTTGGATCTTGCTAAGGGTCTGACACAGCCACAAAAGTAAGAACAAACTTTAACTTCAATTTGAAGCTCTTCTCTTGCTTTAATCTAAGCCATGTATCTGGCCTCACTTCCAGGCCCAGGTGGGTGGTAGTGAACCTTTTCACATACCTTCAATGAGGGTTCTTGTTTTTTGAATTATTAAAAGAAAATATCAGGATCACAGCAGTCCAAGCCATTGATTTAGTGGACACAGGCTGTCCCCCAAACTGGAGGTAGTATTTCCAAGATAGTAAGGGTGACATCAGTAGGGGCATTGACCATGAGGGATGTGGTGCAGCCTCCTTGAAAACACCCAGATGGGCTCGAACTGTTTCTGTCTCCAGATATTGCTTGTTGGGGCCAGGGGAAACAATTGCACACGGGACCAGATGGCTGCTGCAGAAGGCCCTGCTGACAAACCATGGAGCTGCTGGATCAAAAGCTGCCTTTAGATGCCAGTGATTCAGAATGAAACAACGATATCAAACTGCGTGAGAACACCCAGACCATCTAGCTCAACTTCCTGACTTTACAGATGGGAAAATGCAGGTGTGTGTGGTGGGGGGAGCTGGAGGCTCGAACGCGGCGGCGGCTAGGGGATCCGCGGCTGGGGCGCGGCTGGGGCGCGGCCGGGCGGGCCTGGGTGGAAATTGAAGCCTCTTGACTCCTACCAGAACCATGTGGTTCCTAATTGGTCTTCATTCACTTATTGATCCCTCCAAGAAATAAATAAGGCCAAACGTCCCAGAAAGCCCAGGTGCTGTTCCAGCAACACCCACTGCAGGGCCCCAAACACCGCTATAGATCGCCATAGCTTCCCATCTCCCACACCGGACGGGTGCCCAGCGAGCGCACTGACCACATCTCCATCACTTCCTGGGTATCACCTCACTTTGCTAGAAGAGCAGAAAGCTGGTTCCCAGCCAACCGGAAACAGAAACGCCATCACGGAGACCAGGCAAGACATTCAAGTCGAAATCTGTAGCCCACCTCCCCCGGTCCCACCAGTTTACACACCTAACATTTGGGAGTCCACAGCCTTCTTCCATTTCAGCCACACTTGGGATCCCCTTAACCAGGAAGTGCCCCAATCAATCAGAAAAGGACATTTCCAGAAGGTCCTTAGTTCCAGTGCTCAGTCCTCAAAGCTGTGGGGAGCTGTCAGCATATGCACTCCAAAACTCACCTTCTACATTCATTGCACCTGATACCCAGAACCCAGAGTTGTCACCTGTAATGAAGGGGTGGTCCCCCCAGTCCAGAGGGAAAACAGCCTGCCGAGCTTCTCCCTTCACGCTAGTTCTCCCGAGGGGAAGTATGGGATGAAGGTCACATGGAGGGGACACGCACCTGTTTACTTACCTCGGGGAGAGAGGGAAGCTGAACAAAAGCCAGTTTTTATGAAAAATTGACTTGGTTTCTCAAACATCAGTCTGAGAAATCTCAAGAAATTGATTACTGGTTTTTATAGAGTTGCTAAAGTCACTTTTCTGGCTCACAATGGAATAATACCAATAACATCAATAGAAGAAAAGATATTTTAAACAGTTTTAGTGTCATAAACAGTTCACTTTACATTTCCTTGTATTAGCCGTTTAAAAATTTAAAATATCTTGTAGTAACTGTTTAGAATGTGTGTAAATAATGGTTGCAAGAAAAAAAAATACAGGATTTGATAAGGAATATGACTTGCTTCAAATCAAGAGTGAGTTCACGGTATAGGTAGAAGTAGAACCCAAAGCTGTCAGATTCCAGATTGTCATTCTTATGGGTTTGGCTGCCTAGAAGGCAGAAAGTTTTCCTTTCCATCTGGGTGAAGAAAAAATGGAGTAAGGTTACTAGAGAAAAGGCTCCACCAGCAACAATGAGAAAACAAAGGTCACTGGTGACCATAACTGTTGCTATTCTTTTTCTTCATCTTTTTCCTCTTCCCTCCTTTCTCCTTCTTTTTAAAATCATAGCCATCCTTTTGGGTGTGAAGAAATATCTTATTGTTGTTTTGATTTACATTTTTCTGATGACTAAATGATGTTGAACTTCTTTTCATGTGCTTATTGGCCATTTGTACATCTTTGGAGGTGTCTTTTGCCCATTTAAAATATTGATTATTCATTTTTTTATCATTGAGGTAAAAGTACTTTACATAATTCTGTGGGTTGTCTTTTCACTTTATTGAAAATGACCTTTGATGCAAAAAATTTTAAATTTTGGTAAAGTTCAATTTTTTGTTGTTGTTTCTTGTGCTTTTGGTGCCATGTCTAAGAAACCATGTTCTAATTCAAGGTCACAGAGAGTTATTCTTATGTTTTCTTTAAGAGTTTTATGATTTTAGCCCTTACATTTAGGTCTTTGATCCATTTTGAGTTAATTTTTGTATTTGGTGTGTGGTAGGGGTCCAACTTCATTCTATTCATGTGACTAGACAGATGTCCCAGCAATGCTGTTGAAAAGACTATTCTTTATTGAATGCTCTTGGCGTTTTTGTTGAAAAACAATTGACGCTAGATGTTTGAGCCTTTTTTTTCTGGAGTCTTAATTCTATTACATTTATCTAGTTGTCTCTTTATTTATTTATTTATTTATTTATTTAGAATTAATTAATTAATTAATTATTTTAATTGAAGAAATGATTTAAATTTCCCCCAGTTGTCTTTTTTAAAAAATGCCAGTACTACACTGTCTTTATTACTGTAGCTTGGTAGTAAGTTTTGAAATTAAGAAATATGAGTACTCTAATTTTGTTCTTTTTCAAGGTTTCTTTGGGTATTCTGGGTCTCTTGAATTTCCATATGAATTTTAGGATCAGCTTATCAATTGCTGCCAAGAAGCCAGCTGAGATTTTGTGAGGGATTGTGTTGATCTTGGAGATCAACTTGGCAGTATTGCCATCTGAACAATATTGTCTTCTGTTCACAAACATGGAGTTTCTTTCCATTTATTTAAATCCTCTTAATTTCAACAGTGTTTTATAGTGTTCAGTGTACAAGTGCTGTGCTTATTTGGTTAAATTTATTCATTGCATTTATTCTTTTGATGCTGTTTATGAATTTCATATTTGGATTCTTCATTGCTGTTGTATAGAAATGCAACTACTTTTTATACTTGGATCTTGTATCCTGCAACTCGCTGACTTGTTTATGATCTCTCAGAGTTTTTAGTGGATTCTCTGGGGCTTTCTATATATAAGATCATGTCATCTGCAAATAGAGAAAATTTTACATCTTCCTTTTTAATTTGGATATCTTTAATTCTTTTCCTTGCCTCATTGCCCTGGTACAGTGTTGCACCTCCAGTAGAACATGGAGTAGAAGTGACAAGAGTGGACATTCTTTTCTTGTTTCTGATCTTAAGGGAAAACTTTTAGGTTTCACCACTAAATATGATATTAGCTGTGGATTTTTCATAGTTGCCCTTTATTAGGTTGATGAAGTTCCATTCTATTCCTGGTTTGTTGAGTGTTTTTATCATGAAAGGATGTCGGATTTTGTCAAATGCTTTTTCTGAATCTACTGAGATGATTGTCTGGTTTCGTTTTTATTCTATTGATATGGTGTATTACATTGATTGGTTTTCATACCTTGAATTGATCTTATATTCCTGGGATAGATCTCACTTGGTCATAGTGTCTAATTATTTTTATATGCTGTTGGATTTACTTTGCTAGTATTTTGTTGAGGTTTTTACATCTATATTCATAAAAGAGATTGGTCTGTACTTTTCTTTTTTTGTCATGCCTTTATCTAGTTTTGGAATTAGGGCAATAATATTGGTCTCATCCAATGAATTAGGAAGTGTTCCTTTTTCTTTTATTTTTAAGAAGAGTCTACTGTTTCTTGAATGTTACTGAAGACTTTCTGCCACCAAAGACCCTTTGAGATTTCAAAATATTTTCTACACTTGCTCTTGACTTTGTGGTCTTGTCTAATAATGGAAAAACATCAGTATTTATTTGTTTTTTAAAATTTTAATTCCTCCACCCTTCCACCCTTCACCTACAGATGTTGCTGTCTCCCCTTAAGAACTTAATCTCTGAAGGTGGGGCATCTCCTCCCACATGCTTGCAGTGCGCATCCGGGGCCTGGCTCACCTGGGGTATAGTCCATGGCTCCACCTGGGGTGCCAACCCAGGACCTTCTGTGTGTAAAGCAGACGTGCTAACCGCTACACTATGGAGCCACCCAAACATCAGTATTTAAAGTCAGAAGACTTAGAATTGGAACCCACTTTCTTCTTACCTATTATGTGACCCTGAACAAATTATTTGAGAGTTAATATAATTATTAGCTTTATTATCATTATCATCTTTATTTTTACCATTTATTGACTATTTATGATGGATTTTATATGTCTTTATCGTCTTTAAATTTCACAACAAATCTATGGGCAGCTGCTATTATCATCTCCATTTTACAGATAAAGAAATGTGGCACAGAGAAACTAAAGTTCTTAAATGTGTGAGTTTTGGCAGATGGCAGGCCTGGAATTTTAACTCAAGAATTCTGACTCCAGAGGTCACAGTTTAATAACCACATGCAAAACTCTTTTGCATTGCCAGGCATTCTGTGTGTGTGTGTGTGTGTGTGTGTGTGTGTGTGAATAAATTCTCCTCCAGATCTCACAAGACTATGAGAGAGATGTTATCATCATCGTTATAAAGATGAGAAGAGTAAAACTCAGAAAGATTAAAAAATTTTCCCAAAGTCACAGGGCTAATTAGTTGTATTCGTGGCATTTGAACTAACAGCTCTATGTCTGCAAAAGCTAAGCCCAATGATTCTGATGTTTCTGAGCCTTAGTTTCCTCATGTGCAAAAAGATGTGATAATAACTCTTCCATGACAATGACTGAGGGGAGTTTCCCATAAGACCCACAGCCTGTGAAAGTCCTCATGAACAGGATACGTGATCATGGTCGTGCTCATCTTGGTCTGTGTTAAGCCAACCAAGAGGAGTCTCCCCTGGCAGCTGCTGTCTTGCTGATTCTCGGCTCAAATATTGGCTGGATATTAGATTCACTCATCTAATTTTTTTAGGATTCTGTATAACCTAGAACGTACTTTGTTAGAAAGACAGTTTAGTGATGAACCCACCTTGCAGCAAGAATAGCCCCAGACCTGTCTGTCCCTGAGGGATTCCTTTTTATCTATCAAAACATAGTCAATCTGAGGCCCAGGGACATGTCATCCACAGTCTCACAAAAGTTTTCTGTTCACTTAATGGATTCTTGACCCGCATTTCTGTAGGTGCTCCCTTTGAGTTAAACAAAGGGCACAATTAGGGAGCAGAAAACATTTATTATACTTATATTTGTCTTGAGAACATGACTCCCACTGATTTTGAAAACACTTTCTCTGCGTTGAGGTTAGATTAGAGGATGGTTGCCAGCCAGCCTCCAAATGACAGGATTTGTGTAAAAAGAGAGTTTGCGCTTTAACTTAATTTAATTTTGGGAACAGCTTTATCGATATATCATTCATATGCCATATAATTCATGTATTTAAGGTATGCAATTGAATGGTTTTTAATATATTTACAGAGTTACGTAACCATCACCGCAATCAATTTTTGAAGATTTCCATCATCTCCCAAAGAAATCCTGCATCCTTTAGCAGCTAACCTCTATTCCTTCCCCTCCCCCACCCCCTGCACTACTAGGCCATCACTAATCTACTTTCTGTCTCCATAGATTTGCCTATTTTGGACCTTTTATATAAATGAAATCACACAACAATATGTGGTCTTTTGTGACTGCACTTTAATCATGAGTCATGTTAGTTCCCGCTCCCAGAGTGACCACAATTCGAGGAAATATTTACTATCTGTTCTTGTGGCTTAAATCATTTGGGCCATGTGACCTTGGGCAATGTAAGCCACCTCTGTGAGGCTTTGCTAAAGTTGATTAGTTCCAGAATTGCTATCTCAGTTCTTTTTCTCTCCAG
Source organism: Pteropus medius (assembly GCF_902729225.1). Taxonomy (NCBI): domain Eukaryota; kingdom Metazoa; phylum Chordata; class Mammalia; order Chiroptera; family Pteropodidae; genus Pteropus; species Pteropus medius. The sequence goes on from NW_024349801.1 coordinate 12,638,713, forward strand.
CCTTGTAACAATAAAATATCCTCCTCCTGTTGATTAAGAACAAATAGAAACAAAAATCCTGTGAAAATCCAACTGGAGGACGATCACATGTATTGGCTTAAATGTTAGCCATTTGCCTTCATATATTCTGTCATAATGGTCCTTTAGTTTCGGTGTCCATTATGTCAGATTGGGGTCTTTGCAACTTGCTGAGGACAGACATCCCCTCTCCCCTCCACTCTGAGTGAATTGATGTGATCAAAAAAAGGACTCAGAATTCACACAGATGATTAAGTCAGGGACAAGAGGAAGTACAGAGAGTTAAAGTCTTAACCAGATCCATGGGAACAAAATAGCTTGGATGCTGCTTCATATAGTACCTATGAAATGGCATTTCAGATATACAAGAAAAAGTCTCATTGCCTAACTCCTCTGATTAAAAATGTTCTCTCGATGTCCTTCATTTATCAAACACCTCAATGACATTGTCCAAGCAGCCAAATGTATGTGGGACAATGCTAAGTGTGGTGATGTTCTTCTGCTGTGTCTTTCCCCACAATTTTGTTTCCTGAGCCTGATACCAATCCCTGTGTTTTTTCAAAACAGGTCACCTGCCCTCTCTGATACCTCCATGCCATTGTAACATGGGTGCTCCTCCTGCTTTCCTCAACAGAATCTTACTACTCATCCTTTAAGACTGAGCTCAAGCTCAATGTCTTCTCTGGCGTCTTCCTTAATTTTCTCCAGTTTGAGTTTTCTCAGCATACTTGTGATAGTTTGAAAAACAAAACCACAATATTGTACAGCATCTCCCATAAAAAGGAAGAGTCTGTATTCCTATTCCTTGAATCCAAACTGGCCTTATAACTGGCTTCGATCAATAGAATGTGGCAGAAATGATGCTCTCTGGGTTCCAGAGTGTGGGTCCCCTGATGCCTAAAAACAGCCTTCTTTTCCCTCTTGGACTGCAGCCCTGAGACCACCGTGTAAAGAAGCTCTGTCTAGCCTTCCAGAGGGTGGGAGGCCAGTGGAGGAGAAGCAAGGTATGCCAGCTGAGGCAATTTGGCCAGTTCATGCCAGTTGAGCTGTCAGATGACTGTGGCCACGTGAGTGAGCAGCTCCGGCAAGCCAGAAGTTCTGTGTGAATCCAGTCCGAATGCCAAATCATGAGCACATCAATGGTTGTGATTTTAAGCCACAGAACATTGGGGTAGCTTGTTATGCAGCAGCAGATAACTGATAACAATGGACTGTTTTTCTTTGTGTTTATAAAGATCACATATGTGAAGGAGGTCACAGAAAACCGTGTTTAGGAAGGAACATTGTTCTCAGTGAGAAATCCTCTCTCTCCTATCTTATTCACTTAACTCCCTTCACTATTTAGGTCTCAAATTAGGTAACTATTCTCTGGGAATCCTTCTCTGACCAGCCAGGGCCAGGATCAGGTGCCGCTTGGATGGGCTCCTTTGTACTCTGTTCTTATTATAGTACATTTTCTGCTTTATAATTATAATTCCTTTTTTTTTTTCCTGGTCTATTTCCCTGTGAAGGCCCTGTGAGGGCAGAGACGGAGCCCACCTCAAACGCCTTTGTGCATCTAGAATTTGGCATAACACATCATATATATGGAAGAATTTTCTGCTTATGGTGCTTATTGATTCATGAAATATTTACTGATGCCCTCACCAGGCCACCTGTTCTGTTGTGGGACAGCACTCAGTGTGACAATGCTCTTCCTTATAATGAGATAAACTGTGTACCTTCTATTGATAGGTGTGCATCTGATCACCAGAGCCAGAAAAAAACAAAACAAAACCCAAAACAAAATGCCGTGCATATTTGAGTACAGGCATCATGCTCCCCTGATTAAACCATCCCTTCTTTAGCCCATGGCAGGAGAAACAGCTGAAGACACTGTGGATGTCAGGCCTGGAGCCCCTGGCCTTCCTGATCTTTCTTCTCTGATTAACGAAACCCATCTTAAATGTAATAATAAGAAATTGGCATCAAAATCCATTCTTCAGGTAAACGAAGCCCGTTATGAAATGTTGTAGAACTTAGCACCAGCAGGAGAGGTAACCAAAATGACTAAGGCAGAGTAGACGATGACAATTTCTTCCACTCCTTAGAACTTTATTCTTTTATCAGTGCAACCTAAGACTGTATTGATTTGCTGATCAAATGGCCCTGGGGCCAGCAGTAGCAGATAAAAAAGACTTCTGGGTCAGAGTTGTGTAACATCTAACCTCAAACTAAGAATGCACAGTTTATTTTATATATTAACATTTTGGGGATCAAGTGAGGCAATTTTTATGTAACTTAAAACTTTTTTTGTGGTCGTGAACGAAAAAGGAGCCATGTAATAAAACCTGACGAGCTTTCAGGAGGTGCTACATGGCAGGCCTGACAAGCTCAGTGACTGAAAGTAACTACACAGGATGGTCTGGTCACAAATTCCTAACCAGGCAGGTCATGGCAGGTAGTCACTGTCCTAAGCCTATAGTTTCCTTAGCAAAGGCCAATCTTTTCCTTAAGCAGCCCTGTCCATTGCTCTTATGCAGCTAGGCTACCATACCTTTGAAATGTTTAATTTTTTTTTTCTGGACCCCTTGAAGGCACTACTGCTGGCCTCAGAGCACAAGACCCCCAGAACAGGAGATCACAGAGTCCTTCGATATTGTCTTGTTCCCTGCACACCATCTCTATGTGCTGTGTTAATTTTTAACTCACCTGTACCCACCAGTGTAAAGGAAGAGTGTGTTTCTCCATTTTGCTTTTAATCCCGTCCTAGAGATTCCCCTGCTTTGCTTTCTCCCACCTTCTTGATCTACCACCAATGGATTTCACCTTCGGTCCTAAATGCATAAAAGAAACTGCAAAACTGCCACTTTCTAGAGCATTTTCTCAATCCATTGATATTTGCTTCTAGGCATGTCCTCAAAATTTTGGCTCAAATAACTCTTGTAAAACTTTTCTGTAGGTTGAGACGTTCTTTTGTGGACATGATGAGACATTTTTGGTGCTGTTCCGATCACAGAAAAATGCATTTTATGCAATACCTTTGAGAATTCCTATTGACTAGAATTCCACATTCTGTTCTATTTACTTAAGACTTGTCTGTAGTGGGAAACTTCTCTTTAGCATTTGGCAAAGTTTTTTAATTCAACTGGATATTATTTGTAAAAGGGAAAAAGCCACAAATGACACTATTCAGAACTGGATAGTCTTGTCCCCCCACTCCAGTAATGTAGGAAAAGCTACAATAAAGTAAATGAAAACTACAATAAAGTAATAGCAGAAAGAAGGGGTTAGTGATAAGACAAATTTGAGTTTGAATCTCTTTTCTACCAGTAGATAGTGTCAGACAATGGAGAAGTGACCAAACCCACAATGAAAATCAGTTACCTGAAGTGAAATAAGGGGATAAAGTTACTTTATGGTGCCTGGCACCAGAAAGTACTCAATGAACATTGGTGATTCATTTGTTTGTGGTTTCCTGAAGTTCCTGGCTGTACAGAGTATAACCCCCACCTATGGTGATCTGGTTGACATTAAGAGCTAACATATTCGGACACTGAAACTATTATTTAAAATGCTACATCTTCAGCGACTTCTGTGTTTAAATAGGAAGTAAAGAACTAATGCAAGATCCTTGAGATACAGTGTTGGGGGCATTTTCTCAGCTTTGACATTGTGTGTGTGTGTTTAAAATAGCCGTACCTGTTTAAAAGGTAACAGGACCTTCTAAGCGAATGAGGGCAGAAACATGTGTGTGTACCTTAGGAGAGGACTATCCTCTACCAGATCTTTTCTGAATCACCCTCCTCTGCCCCCAACAGGTAGGGAGGGCTCAGGACTCTCGTGTTCCTTAAGCATATTCCAAGATGTTGCAGAGATACGCTAGGCCGATTGTAGCATCTGTGGGCAGATGCTGCCATCTCGTGGTGAATGTGTCAGAATGCTCCATGCCAGATGCTGCAAGGGCTGAGCGTTTTACCTGGATAAATTTATCTGCTTTTGGAAGAGAATTAAGTGATTTTACCAGAAAGTAGCTTTAAAAATCTATAAACTGGAAAAAAAAAATGGATGTATTCTGGAGTAAAATGTATGTCATATTTATTTTACTTAATTTTTTTTTAAATCTTATATTTTAAATACTATTTTAGAGCAGTTTTAGGTTCATGGCAAGATCGAATGGAAGGTAGAGACATAGCCTCCTCTGCGATCGACACCATCTGTCAGAGAGGTGTGTTTGTCGGAATCGATGAACCTCCACTGACTCATCATGATCACTCAAAGTCCATAGCGTACATTACGGTTCACTCTTGGTGTTGTGCATTCCATAGGTTTGGACAAATTTATCAGTTGTTATGATATGATACAGAATCTTTTCATTGCCCTAAAAATCCTTTGTGCTCTTGCCTATTCACACCCCGCCCCCCACATATTTATTTTTATCTTCATAGAAACTTTACAAAATGCCAAGCCACTTAAGGCCATGTGCCAAAACCCCCTATTAAGCCCTTTTGCTCTGCTTTGCATTGTGTTTACTTAAGGAAAAAAATTAGATTTTTATAATAATGATTTGTATAAATAGTAAACAAAAAAGGTCCAATGCTACTGTTTACATTTTTTAAATTTGAAAAGTCTAATATGGATGTACATTAACTGGAAAGGACATAGATAAAATGAGAAGAAGAAGATTCCCTCCCCATATCCTGTCTCTCTCCCCAAAGGAAACCAATATGAATGTTCCTTCTACACTTAACATTAATACACAGTACGTGTATATGTAGGAAGCTTGAATCTCAGTCCACAAAGATATGAAACAAATCTGCTTTTATTTTAAAAACCAGCATTTTCTATTTTGTCCACATCTTGACAGGTTGATAGTAATGATAATGGCCACCTTAAGAGTCATGTTGCATGTTTTACTTTTGGGGGTTCCTAAGTGGGCATTTGGGTCTTGGTCGTCCATTCTCCCAGGGGATCTTTAAGATGTCCATGTTTTCTGATCCTTCAGGTGATCTTCCACCCTTCCTTGGCATGCTCAGGACATGGGACTCTGCCAACCCTGACCACATATTAGTTTGTGTAGATGTGCCATTGGGCCCAGCCTTTCTTGGGTCCTGCAACCTCCTGGGCATCGCTGAGGGAACACAGGACTCCTCCTCCTCCTCGCTGATTTTCCTGTCCATGTGTTCTGTCAATTATCAAGAAAGAGAGTGAGCAAGAAAGAGATACTGAAATCTCTAGCTATAATTGTGCAATTTGTCTATTTTCATAGATCACACTTTGAGTAGTAAGTATGTAGGTATCTTCTGCTTCTACTTCCCTGGTAAGCTTTTTCTGACCTCCCAGCTCACCCCCTGCATGAGGTGCTTATGGAGCACATTCTAATTGTCCTGTAGGAGCACTTGAGCACTTACCACAGTGTTTAATTGCCTATTAATTTTTCCGTCACCTCCACTAGATCATATGTTCTAGACAACAGTGATTGGGTTTTGTTACATTCACATATGAAAGACTAAGAAATATCTGATGCTGTAAGAAAGATATTTGAGGCTCAATAAATGAACATCTGGCATAATTAAAACCAGGAACAAGAATTCAGTGAATTCAGGGAATTACAGCAAGGAGTGGCAGTGAGAATATAAGGGTCTTGGGAATTAACAAAAATTACTGGAGAGGGCATGACTTTTCGCATGATGAAAAATGGAGTGAAAACTACAGAGAACATCTGGCACTGGGTTTCATTAGCATCTACTCAAATAGGAGGGTCATATTCTTGATATTTTTTGTTTCCCTTTCTACCCCATTTCAAAGGATCCATGTGAAATGTTGGTCAACAGATGGGATTTGGGCCTCATTTGGGAGCTCATGTGTACATTAGGGACCATAGAAATTACAGATTTACACTGGATGCTTTGGCCAGGCCCATATGAATGAGGGTTTTCATTTTGTCCACGGTAACCAGAAGAAGGGAAATTCATGTGAAAAGAAGGCAGTTGGTGTAGAGAGCTTGATGTCAGACCCTTTCTTGTACAGTAAGAGTCTGAGAGCGCATGCAAGACCCTAGACAGAAAAGACAAAGGCAAAAACGAAGCAAGAGGGTGATGGTTTAAGACAAAGCTTGAGAAAAAGCTGCTGGAGATGACTTCTTTTTAGGCCTTCTGATGTGGGAATGGGCTGTCAGGCTTAAAGGGACAGAGCTAGGCTCTGTTAGACAAGGTATAATCTTAAGAGGTGGTACATTTGGTATCATCCTGCAGTAGTGACAGAAAGAGGCTCTTTCAATGCTTAAAGACCCAACTTTCTAGCGCTGAAACAGATGGATAAGCAATCACTGAATGAACGGATAGAAAAATGTAAACTTCACAGAACATTTAATTTCCCTTCTGTTTCCCTCTGTAATTTCAACTTGGTGCAATAAATCCAAAATCCAAGTTTTCCAGTTCCCTTCCCTATGCATGTTGTATCTGTCTTAGAAGTCGATAGGCAGCCAGGCTATTTTGGAAGAAATCTGTTTAACCAGGACATTGAGCATAGTTTTTCAAGATGAGGTCCCCTCGCTTACATTGTCAGATTGTATTAATGTTTTTCTTCCCTGGGCTTTGATTCTGCATTTATAGTATTCTCATAGAGACAGGAAAGAATTCATTCAATAGCTTTCTGTTTAAGCACTCTGCCTTAGCCACTCACATACTCACTCCTCTGGTGATATATGAATTCAGATTTCTGTCTGTTTAGGAACTGGCGATACAGATATAAATTTGATATGGTCCTTGCCTTTATGAGCTCATGGTCTAATAGAAGAGAAAATGAATGGATATTGTTTTAGTTATCTATATAATAATTTATGATTTTTCATAAATCCATGGGTTGGCTGTGGGTGTGCTGGGGCTTAGTATGAAGGTTCTTCTACTTGTCTCACTTGGGTGGGGGGCTCTCATGCAGATGCATTCAGTTGGCTGTTGGGCTTGGCGGGAAGACCCAATATGACTTCTTCATTCACATGTCTGGTGCCTCAGCATTCCTCCATATGGCCTTTCTCCTTCCTTATGGTATCTCATCATTCAGTAATATAGTCCAAATTTCTTTACAGCAAGGTGACTTGCTTTACCAGAGAGACAGTGAGAGCCACCAGGCTTCTTAAAGGAGAGGGCCAGAGATGACATCACTTCTGCTGCATTCGAGGAAAGTCACAATGTCAGCCTCGACTCAAGAAAAGGGGTAATAGACTTAATCAGTGAAGCAGCATACACAGAGAAGGAAAGAATTGCTGATAACCTTTTTTTGGAGAGTATCTTCTACAGATAAAAATAAATAAGAACCATAGTTAAAATTCAGTGAGTCCTTATATGGCAGACTGAAGGCTAAGTACCTGACATGTATTATCTCACGAAATCCTCATACTAACCCAGTGAAGTAGGAATCATTCTTATCGCCATTTTATAAGCAAGCAAATGGAAGCCAATAATTAAATAAATAGCCCACGGTTCAAGATCTGATAAATGGCCAAGTCAGGATTCAGACTCCTCAGAGATTGATTTGTTGTGTTGCGAGAGGAAGTTGAGTGAAATGGTGAAGCACTCGGTCTGTGGAGTCATCACACTGTGATAAATGCCATGAGAGAGGGCCATGGGGTTCAGAGAAGAGAGAGATCCATCTGTCTGGGAGTTCAGGGAAGTCTTCAGGAAAAGGGTAATTTCAGTTGGACCTCAATGCTTAATGATGATTTATACATGAACAGATGGGTGGATTAAGGATTTCTGGCAGGCGGGAAACATCATGAACATATGTTTGCAGAGCAGAAGTAGGAGCTTACACTGGATCAACATTTAGTTTAGCTTGGGTGGATCCTAGAATTAAAGCACAGAGACAGCAAGGGCTGATGTAGGCACACTGTTTGGCATCAGATTGTGAAAATACTTGAATACCAGGCTGAAATATTTGGGCTTTTATTTTGAGGAGCATTTGGTGTTTCAGAACAAGAGTTTTATTTTGAAAAGGTTAAAATCACAGAGATAGACTTGGTACATTGAAATGCAGATAGTCAAGGCAAGATGAGCTAGTTAGTGGGGGTGTAGTTCTAGAACTCTTTACATTGGGATAAAGAAGGGATATGGAAGAGTAGAGATATTGAAGGACTTGGTAGCTGAGGACGGAATCAAAGATGGGTGTAGAATATCCAGCCAAAATAACTAAAAGAATAGAAATGGGGCAGACTTGGAGAATATACAATTATTTAGATTTTGGGCTACTGAATTGACTTCAAACAATGCTATCCATCTGACGAGGGCCAAGGTAGACTTGTGGGAGTTGGTCCAAAGGTGAGAGTCATTGTTTATAATGAGGAAATGTGACATTTTTCCTTTTAATTAATTTTGTAAGATACTGTAGACCAGTAACTTGATTTTCTCCTCTTCCTTTTGCACTTCCAATCAAACCTATATGGAGCCCAGTTACTTTATGTCCTGCTCCATATATTTCCTATCCATATCACTCTCCCTGACATCCTCTCATCAACCTCATAAGAGGTACTCTCCTGCATCAGAGTATTCAGTGCTCGATGGGACAGTATGCCTTGACCAATGGCTGTACATATAAGAAAAACGAGGCAGAGGAAAATTAAATGATTAGAACAACATACAGTTAGAATATTGACTCTCAGGAGTCAGAACAGGAGGGAGGATATTTGTGACCTTTATTCACAAGACATGGGTGAAAGGTCAAGTCATAGTCAGATAAACCAGATACATTGGAAGTGATCGGTATTGCTCTGTGGCCTGGGAGCATTAGGAATATGCCTGGGATAGAAAGAGCTGTGAGCTGATGACTCAGTTCCCTTTGCAGAGGTCGGTAAACACAAGGTATTTACTTTTCTACGAGTCCTGATAGATTCAGGATAGAGGATTCTGTAATATTACTATGATTAGGGAATTTCATTCTGATTAGAATTACACACTGGCACATGAGCGGGAACCATCAGAACGTTAAGTAGCTGCTCATCAGAATGAAAGCAGTCATTTCTGAAGTGGGTTGTTAACTTATTACTTGCTCTCTTATTTTTCATTTGCTTCAGATCAGGGTATGTGGATTCTGGGGACTTGGGAATGGCAGCTGAGATTTGAATATTCATTGTGGAGCGCTTCCCACCACTCTGCCTCCTTACCTACACGTACTCTCTTCATTCATCAGAAGATTGGTAGCCCCTCAGGGAAGAGTAGGAGATTGTGCTGTATCTTTTCACATGTGCTTTGTCAAGCCCTTGACTATCTATCTAAGTTGTCTGTACATGGTCCCATGCTCAAGGGAAAGGACCCATGTAGGAGCTGGTTTTCAAGAGCCTATACAACTCATTAAAGACTTCCCAGATCCAGCTATTATTACTTGTGTCTGTATGCTAGAACAATGAAAAGAATGTAGACTCTGCAATCCAATAGACACTGATTTGAATTTGGTCTCTACAACCGACCTTGTGACTTTGAGCAGTTTTCCTTATCATTCTGAGCCTCAGTTTCCTTGTCTGTGGAATGTACCACCTAGGCTTGTTCTGAGGAAGTTATAACTGCTAGTTGCCTGAGGAACTTCTTAATCCTTAGGCACTATGACAACTGCTTTAAGTATACTCTGTGTTTGTGTGTTTATGCTTTTATTGATATTTGGATACACAAATGTTTACTTTGGATATTGACCATCGGTTTCTGCTGTTATATTTTCCTTCATTTTCTCCCCATTTTGGTGCTTATTGAAGCTGTTTTTTGAATATACCAGCCTCCCTGCTCTACTTAAGACACAGAAGACATGTTTGGGGCCACCGTGGTATTCTAAGAAGTGAGCAGGGTATTCCTGTTGCTGCTGTGGAATAAAAAGAAGTAATACAAGCAGAAGGCAAAACACAGAGCGCTCTTCACACAGCTGCTGGTGGCTGCCCTGCTCTCTGGGAGAGCTCCTTGGAGCTCTAAGCCCCCGAGGGTCCAACCTCGCAGGTCTTGGGGTACTGTATTTAACAAAGAATATTATCCCTTTGCTAATTCCCTTAACCCTTTTTTGTATCTTGTCTTTGGACTTTATCAAATGTTACTTCAAACTATAATTATTTTCTAAGACCGTTTTATATTATGCAGTCATTATCAATTCCATAGCACTAAGTTTAATGTTGGCATGTGGTAGATGCTTAGTTTTTTTTTTCCCCTAGTACTTTCTTTTGATTTAAAGAGGCAATCAAAAGGAGGGAGTTGCCATTTCAGTTAATCCCACAACACCTTATGAGGTTATTATGTAAATATGTTTGGTCAAACAAATACCTGAGTGTCTGCGCAAAGCTAGAATCTGGGTATACAAAGAAAATAAACATAAGCCCTGTCCTTGAGCTTCCCAGTTTGGTGTGCAAAATAATCACTCAGTCAGAACATTTCATAATAGAGCACTGGATATTAAATAAAAAAAGAAGGGGAGTGATATCTGAGGTTTCAGGGAAAGCTTCTGAACGTGGCACCTAAAATGAACCAGAATGAATGAATGGATAAGTCATCCAAAGGAAAAAAGAGGAGTCGAACATTCCTGGCAAAGAAAACAGCATAAACAAAGCCAGAAGATGTGAAACGACAGATCTGCGGGAAATTTGGTGTTTCACCAGAGTTCGTGGGAAGCAGTTTTGAGTTAGCATACCATAAAGTACAAAGTAAATATTTTAGAGGTGAGGAAAGGACAATGAGTAGGGGCCAAATCAAAACTGGTAACTCTATATCACCCTAAGATGAAGATATTATCTATAAATAATATGACATGCGGAAGCTAAGCAGGGCTGGGCCTGGTTAGTGCTTGGATAGGAGACCACCTAGGAAGACCAGGTGCTGTAGGCATAAAAAAATAAAAAATAAGGGATTGTAAGCTGACAGGTTCCTTGCAATCCGTGAGGTCAACCAAGAGTTACCTCACCTAAAAAAAAAAATAAAAAAAAAAATAAATTGGATTGTTAAAAAAAAATAATATGACATGGTTAAAATTGTCTTTAGCTGGATCAATATGGCTACTGACTGGAGGATGAATTTACAATGTGCAATGATAAAAGCAGGAGGAATAATTAGATGGCTGTTGAAATAATTCAAGTGAGAGAAATGAAGGGCCTGGAGTAGGACAGAGAATGACGATGTTGATGATGAAGATATTTGTGCTACTATTACTACTGATAGAAGCAACTTTTAAACAATCCTTGCTATGTTATAGGTTATATTTAAATGATTTTACATGTCCTATTTCATTTAATTGTCACATCGATCCTATGCAGTTTGTATTAATATTATCCCTATTTTACAGATGAAGAAACTTAATAGTCAGAGGTTAAGTAGTTTCGAGAACAGGCTGAGCTGGACTTCTGGCCAGGCAGTCTGACTCTAAGTCTGTGTCATAAGCACTGCTTCATGCTGCTTCTTTTGGTCTAGTAACAACAGGGTTGTTTTTTTGTTCTGTTATTTTCATCAAAGAATTCTCTTCCTTAGCTAATTCTCATAATTAAAAACAGAACTTTGTCCTTTGATTAGTAGTCATTATAGAAAATTTATACAGTACTAATAAACGAAAAGAAAACAACACCATTCCTAACATCCTTTAGGTAACTCCTGAAAACAATTTGTTGTTTTTTCTATCTTCTTCCCTCCTTTCTCCCTCCTACCTTATCCTGTGTGTGTGTGTGTGTGTGTGTGTGTGTACGTGTACACATGCTGTTGGAGCATCATTCTAAGGCATTAGATATTTTTCAATCTTATTTTAATGACTGCATAATATTCCTTTTTAAATAGCAGAACTTGGTGCCTGGATCAATGTGCGAGGGAAAGAAGAAAAGTGATATATATATATGTATATATATATTTTAAAATAATTTTTATTTATCAATTACAGTTGACATACAATATTATATTAGTTTCAGGTATACAACATAATGATTAGACACTTATAGAACTTACTAAGTGATCACCCTGGTAAGTCTAGTATCTATCTGACACCATACATAGTTATTACAATATTATTTACTATGTTCCCTATGCTGTACTTTACATTCCCATGGCTGTTTTTACAACTGGCAATTTGCATATCTTAATCCCTTTCCCTTTTCACCCATCCTCCCAACCCCTCTCATCTGGCAACCATCAAAATATACTCTGTGTCTATGAGTTTATTTCTGTTTTGTTTGTTCATTTATTTTGTTTTTTAGATTCATATATAGGTGAAATCATATGATATTAATCTTTCTTTGACTTATTTCACTCAGCATAATACCCTCCAGGTTCATCCATGTTGTTGCAAATGGCAAGATTTCATTCTTTTTTATGGCTCCATTGTACATATGTACTACCTCCTCTTTGTCCATTTGTGTATTGATGGATGCTTAGGTTGCTTCTATATCTTGGCTATTGCAAATAATGCCGCAGTGAACATAGGGATGCATATGTCTTTTCAAATCAGTGTTGTGGGTTTCCTTAGATAAATACCCAGAAGTGGAATTGCTGTGTCCTCCTTTGTCTCTTGTTATAGTCTATGTTTTAAAGTCTATTTTGTCTATTTTGTCTGATATAAGTATTGCTACCTCAGCTTTTTTTTTTTGGTTTCTATTTCATGAAATATCTTTTTCCATTCCTTTATTTTCAGTCTGTGTTTTATCTGAAATGGGTCTTCTGTAGGCAGCATACGTATGAGTCTTGTTTTCTTATTCATTCAGCTACCCTATGTCTTTTGATTGGAGCATTTAATTCATTTACATTCACTGTGATTATTTATAGGTATGTAGTTATTGCCATTTTATTATTCATATTTTTGATCTTTTTTTTTTCCTTCTTTTTAAAGAAGTCCCTTTAACATTTTTGGTAATACTGTTTTGGTGTTGAACTCCTTTAGCTCTTTCTTGTCTGGGAAGTTCTGTCTTTTAATTCTAAATGATAACCTTGCTGGGTACAGTAATCTTGGTAATATGTAGTTATTACCATTCTTTATTCATGTTTTTTTATACATGTTTTTTGTTCTTAAAGAAGTCTCTCTAACATTTCTTGTAATACTGGCTTGGTGTTGATGAATTCCTTTAGCATTTTTTTTTTTTTTTTTTTGGGTCTGGGAAGCTTTTTATCTGTCCTTCAACTCTAAGTGATAGCTTTGCTGGATAAAGTATTTTTGGTTATAGATCCTGGGTCTTCATCATGTTAAATATTTTGTGCCAAGCCCTTCTGTCCTGCAAAGTTTCTTTTGAGAAATCAGCTGCCAGTCTTATGGTTGCTGTATTGTAGGTGACTGTTTTTTTCTTGCTGCTTTTAAGATTCTCTTTGTATTTAAACTTTGACATTTTAATTATGATGTGTCTTGGTGTGGGCCTCTTGGGTTCATCTTTTTTGGGACTCTCTGAGCTTCCCAGGGTTGTATATCTATTTCCTTCACTAGGTTAGGGAAATTTTCCATAATTTTTTCTTCAAATGGGTTTTCAACTTCTTGTTCTCCCTCTTCTCCTTTAGGTACCCCTATGACATGGATATTGTTACATTTAATTTTGTCCCATAGGCTCCTAACATTATTATCATATTCTTGGCTTCTTTTTTCTTGCCATTCTGATTAGATGCCCTTGGCTTCCTCATCTTGTATATTGATGCTTCGATCCTCTGTTGTTTCCCTCTCGTATACTTTTTATCTCAGACAATGTATTCTTCATTTCTGACTGGTTCCCTTTTATAATTTCAGTTTCCACTTTTATATATTTTTTATCTCTTTGTTAAAATTCTCACTGAGTTCATCTACACTTCTCCTAAGTTCATTGAGCATCCTTATAACCAGTGTTTTGAACTTGGCGTCTGTTAGCTTGCTTGACTCCATTTTTCCTGGATCTCTGTTCTGTTATTTCATATGGGTTCCGCTTCTTTGTCTTCCCATTCTGGCTGCTTTTCTGTGTCTGTTTCTGTGTACTAAGCAGAGCTCTTAAGCTTGTTGGTCTGATTGGCATGGTTTTGTGTAGTAGGTGTCTAGTGGCACAGTCCTGAGAGGGGTTTAGCTGCAGGCCAAGTTTAGCCCCAGCCTGTGCCCCTCTGGGGCCACCTGTTAAGATTCAGCAAGCAATCCATAGATGCTGTGCTTATAGTTGCCTCAAGAGGGCATGCCAGAAACCGAGGCCAGTTGCCACCAGCGTGGGTCTTGGAGCTGCTCAGCAAAGGGCACAGGACTTGCCAACTAGATGTGGCTTGGGTAGGGCCAAGAATTGGGGGAGGCAGAGTTTCAGGGAATCCTCTGGGTGGAGTGACCTCTGTTATCTAGTTTGATGATGCCTCTGTCCCACTTAGCTGCTGGGGACCTGGCAGCCTTGCGTCTTTGCCCCCTCTTACCTCCTACCATTGCAGGCTGATTTCTTATTTCTCTCCTTAATTGTAGGGCTTCTGTTTATCTAGACCCCAGACAACGCTGCTTGCTGTTTGCTCCATGTTTCCATCACAACTTTGGTGTGGTCTCAAAAGTAGATGAACACAGCCTCTATCATTTATGCCATTTTGCCTGGTCTCCTGTCCCTGGCACTTTTTGAGCTGCTGCCCCAGCACTGGAGCTCAGAGCAAATGAGTCCATCAGTGGGTAAGTCCATGCGTGGGCCCTTAATGAGGAATGCCTGTGACTCTAGATGCCTTCTGTCTCACAGTCTCTGCTGGTTTTCACAGCCAGAAGTTGTGGGGATTTCTCTTCCCAGCACTGGAACCCTGGACTGGGGAGTCTAGTGTGGGGCTGGGACCTCTTTTTCCTCAGATAGGACATCTGCAGCTGAGATATCTCTCTCAGTTTTTAACCACCACACATGAGTATTGGACTAGCTCGTTCCATGTCTCCACCCCTCCTACCAGTGTCAACGTGGCATCTGTATATCCTTAGTTATAGGACTTTGTTCTACTAGTCTTCAGGCGGTCCTCAATGATGGTTGTTTCATGGTTTAGTTGTAATTTTGATGTGGTCATGGGAGGAGGTGAGCACAGTGTTAACCTACTCCTCTATCTTGACTGGAAGTCTATAATCGTGATATATTTAGTATGACTCTCAGATTTATGGTTATGTGTGTGGTGATGCTGTGAGGAACAGAGAATTTTGAGAGATTGTATAGGTTCGCAGAGGGGAGAATATGGTTTAGACATGCTGAGTTTGAGAGACTTATATATCATTTAATTAAGGATGCGCCAAACTAGAGCAATGTATAAATTTGAAGATCAGCAGTAATTTATTATTGTTCCCATTTTACACTTGGTGAACTCGAGACTCAGAAGCTAAGTCACTTTCTAAAGTGTAAAGACCTTGTCTGTCTGGCCAAAGCTCATACATTCTTTACACATTATTTTTTTACTATTACATGGATAAATAAATTAATGAAAAAATTCACCAATGAGGTAAAATAGTCTTTTTTTGATCATACTCAGTGTTCAACTCACTTCTCCTTCTGTTTATGCTCACTTTTTACTTTATTCCCTGAAGAAGATACAAAGGTAGTCTTGCCTAAGGAAGTTTGGAAGCCATATTTAATATTACTTTAAGTAAGACCCAGAACCCTTTGACTGTTTAAGATCATTTGGCAGCTTTGCTGCTGTTTGAACAGACAGGATGCTTTGAAATGAGGGCAAAACAAACAAGAAAACAGACAAAACATAAAACCACCAAAAACCCAATGAAACTGAAGGGTAATGAAATGGAAAGATTGGGATTCACCAACTAGGCCACATCCCCTTCGGAACTTTGCCTAGTTCTATTTAGGAGTTCTGTTCCTTGGCTATTTGTGGAAACCAGTGGTTGTACTTTGATCATCTGTCCAGTGATTGTTGCGGATTTAAAGCTTTAAGCGAAGCCAAGTGTAACTTGTTTATTTCATGGGAATATCTATAGGGGATAAGGCAATGCCTTCCAAATGAAAGGAGACAAGGAACAGAATTTAATAAGTTGGCCTGTGCCTAAGGAGTAACCACAGTGTGTGAAACTCTGGCCTGGGCCCCCAGGGGAAAAAACCTTGAAGTACATCTAAGTTATCCTTCTTCTCATGTTTAGTTCTTTCTCCAACATAGTGTTATTGTCGAAATCACTGCATGTGCATGTGTGTGTATGCACTTGTGTGCGCACATGCATGCACACACAGACTCACACAGCCACACACTATTCTTTATTGTGGAGGGCTGGACCACAGGCATTTACCCTCTTGGACTTCTTCCCATGGGACCAGTTTTTTCCTTCTAGAGCCACACAGAACATGTTCCCCACCTCTTCCCATGAGGTCGCTTCAAAGAAATTCAGGTATGACAAGAAAACTTCTATATCCCTCATTAGCCTCCTTAAATCCCTGCAATTCTCACCTGATAGTTTTCCACTTTGGTATATTTTGTTTCAAGACATGGCATGCAGAATATTGGTATGCTTAAGACTTTTAAAAAGTTTATTTTAGAATATTAATATGTAAGCACAGAATGGAAATTTGGTAAAATGTATTATAAGTTAGGAAGCCTTAGTTCCTGGATTGGCCATACCAATTACTCTGTGGAGACTTGGGGAGACTGGTTCTCCATTCTGAGCATTACTTTTCATCTATAAAATGAAGGTCTTGGATTAAGAGATCTCTGTGGTCCCTTCTGGTTTGGGATGTGATGATGGAGAATGAACATAATTAAAAACTATGTTTATTAAAAGATTTAATACAGGGGATTATAAAAGCAAATACAAAAGGATCTTAAATCCAACATCCAGCTATCTTCTGCTGCCTTAGAGTTACATAAGAAGGGTAGAAAATTTAAAAAATACTGTAAGATATAAAGTAAAACATAAAAGCCTTTCTTCTGTTCTCAAATCCTGATCCCTTTTCCCAAAGGATTTCACTATTGCTGGTTACTAATGTTTCTCTTTTTGTACTGCCTCTCTCCTCCAAAAGATAATATCGTCTTTTAAAATAAGAATATAGAATTCTAGGATGTCTGATTTTTCTCTATGGTCTTTGGGAGGGGTTGCGTGGATCCATGCCCACTCTCCCGCACAGTTTCTCTTGTGGCATGCGCAATTAAATGGTTGAACACAGAGGGTACTTTAGTCATAGAAATCTTTGGTAATTATTGTGATGCAGTTTACAAACATGAATGCTATAAAGACAGTCTTGAACTGCTCAATGATGAGTGAAATTGATTACAGGAGGTTTCACTGGGATGGCAGGTTTAAAGTAGATCCCAATACCTACAGAAATGATTTGTGGGAATCATGATTGTGATGGATGCTCACTTGGTAATTGAAAAGAAAATAAGCTCTTTTTTTTCTGTCCCAGGTATGTGGTTTGGTGGTGAAGGAATCTTGTCTTATGTTTTATGGTCTCTAGAGGAGAAGAGTCCTTGTGTGAATGGTGAAATAAATCTCTTGAAATTCTGTAGATTTTCATTTTAGATTTTACTCCTGTTAGTACTTTTAAGACAAATAGGTAACTATCGCCAGCTGTGATCTGGAACATAAGGTATGTTAGCCATTCTGGACTTTTTGATTCATATCTTATAGGAACTAAAGATTCTACTTCCCCCAAAATATCTTCCCTAAACATAGCAACTGAAATTTCTACAACTTTAGATATTTCTTTGGATTTATTAAGATATGTTTTAATGGTTTATGGAAACATTATGTGCCCATTTTTATTGAGACGTAATTGATAGCACTAAATGGCACATATTTAAAATATGTAATTGAATAAATTTTGACATGTGTATATACCTGTGAACCCAACATCACAATCAGGTAGTGAACATGTCAGTCATGACCCAAATTTTTCTTCTTTTCCTTTATAATCCTTCCCTCTTGTCTCTCATTATCCTTCCTCTCTGCAACCATTGATCTGCTGTTGTCACTATATTAGTTTGCACTTTTTAGAATTTATATAAATAGAATTGCACAATAAGATTTTTTAAAGTTAAAAATACTTTTTTTGTTTGACTTCTTTTACTCCAAATGATTATTTTGAGATTCACTCATGTCGTATATGTCAATAGTTCATTGCCTTCTATTGCTAAGCAGTATTCTATTGTATGTACTGCAGATGTTGTATTTATTTATTTGTTGATGGACACTTGGATTATTCACAGTTTTGGCTATAACAAATAAAATGGCTATGAACATTCCTGAACAAGTCTTTGTAGGGACATTTCTTTTCTCTTGAGTAAACATTTAGGAGTGGAATGGCTGGATCATATAGTAGGTGTATGTCTAATTTTTTAAGGAAGTGTCAAACTGTTTTCTAAAGCAATTGTACCATTTTTCATTCTCACCCACAGTATATGGGTGAGTTAGTCTAATCCAAGGTCATAAGGATATTCTCATATGTATTTTTCTAGAAGTTTAAGTCTTTTACTAGGGTCTAAATGAGATAATTTTTGTATATGGTATAAGATATGGATTAAAATTATTATTATTATTTTTGCAAATCAATAGATAATAGTTTCACCTCTATTTATTGAAAGGCTATTTTTTAATTGAGTTGCCTTAGTATCTTTGTAAAAAATCAGCTGATTTTTCCATACATTTATTGGACTGTTTTTGTATTCTCTATTCTATTCCATTAACCTATTTGTTCGTCTTAAGTTAGGTCTTGCTTTTTTATAAATTTGACAATCACTACCTTTAATTGGAGTATTTGGAGCACTTTCATTTAATGTGATAATTATTGATTTGGTTAGGTTTAAGCCTATCATCTTTCTAATTGTCTTCTATTTGTCTCCTCTGTCTTCGTTTTAGTTTTCTTTTTCTGCCTTCTTTTGGGTTTTTAAAATGATTCTGTTTTTACATCTTTTGTTGGCTTATTAGCTATACCTGTTTTGTTATTTTGGTGGTTGCTTTATGGTTTATAGTATACATTTTAAATGGACACAATCTACTGTCAAATGATATATCACTTCAGGTATAGTACAGGGACCTTATGATAGTATATTTCTATTCTCCCCACCTAACGTTTATGTTGCTATTATCATACATTTTATTTATATACATATATTAAAACTCTATAATACTGTTATTAATTTTGTTTCAACAGTCAGTTATCTTTTCAAGAGATTTAAATAAATAATAAGAAAAAATAATATCTTTGCTTATACAGTTACCGTTTCTGGTGTTCTTCATATTCTTTTGTGTAGAATCATATTTCCATCCGGTATCATTTTCCTTTTGCCTGAAAGACTTACTTTAACATGTAGTATGGGGCTGCCAGTAATGACTTCTTTCAGCCTATGTGTTTCTGAAAATTTCATTATTTCTCCTTCCGTTTTATAAACAGCTTTAGAGATATAATTCACATATCATACAATTTACCCGATTGGAGCAAACAATTCAGTGGTTTTTAGTTTGTTCACAGAATTGTGCGACCATCAGCAGAATCAATTCTAGAACATTTTGATCACCTCCAAAAGTAAGCCCATTCCCTTTAGATATCACCCCTTTTTTGCCCTACACCCCAGCTCTAATCAGCCACTGATCTACTTTCTGTCTGTATAGCTGTACCTATTTTGGACATTTCATATAAATAGAATAAAATACGTGGCTCTTTGTCACTGGCTACTTTCACTTAGCATAATGTTTTCCAGGTTCATCCATGTTGTTTCATTTAGAAAGATATTTATGCTAGGCGTAGCATTCTAATATGACAGTTTTTTCTTTTTAGTACTTTATAGCTGCTCTTCTACTCTTTTCTTCCTTGCGTTGTTTCCAATGAGAAATTTGCTGTCATTTCTTAACTTGTTCCTCTCTACACAATGTCTTTTTTCTCTGGCTGAATTTAAGTTTTTTTTTCTTTACCACTGGTATGAACAATTTGATTATGTTGTGCCTTGATGTGTCCCCACCCCCTACCCCCCGTCCCCATGTTTCTTGTGCTTTTGGTTCATTTGAGCTTGTATATAGTTTTCATCAAATTTGGAAAATTTTGGACTATCATTTCTTTGAATAGTTTTTTCTTCCTATCCCCTCCTTTTAAGACTACAACTACCCATATTTTAGGCTGCTTGAAGTTGTCCCACATCTCATGGATGCTTTTTAAATTTTATTGGATTTTTTCCCTCTCTGTGGTACATTCTGGGTAGTTTCTGTTGCTGTATCTTGAAGTACACTAATCTTTTCTCTGCAATGTCTAATCTAGCATTACTCCCACCCAATACATTGTATTTTCATCTCTCAAAGTTTGATTTGGGTTTTTTTTTTTTTTTTATCTTTCATGCCTGTACTTTCAATTCTGAACGTATGGAATACAGATATGCTAACTGTTTTGCTATCTTTGCTAGTTTTAACCTCTGTTTCATTTCAGAGTCGGTTTTAATTGATTGATTTTATTCCTCATTATGGTTGTATCTTTTTTACTTCTTTGCATGTCTGTTAATTTCTGATTGGATGCCAGACATTATGGATTTTTATCTTACTGAGGGTGGGTTATTTTTGTATTCTTATTTTTGAGGTTTGTTCTGGAACACATTTAAGTTACTTGGAAGTGGTTTGATCTGTTTTAAGAAATACTAGTTAGGACTTGAGCAGAGCTATCTAGGGGAAATTATACTGTGGCAAGACCCTACTGTGTACCCTACCCAGTGACCTGTGCATCATGTGGTTTTCTGGTCTGGCTGGTAGGCATAGGCACTATTCCCAGCTCTGTTTGAACATTGGATGCTTTAATCTTTTTGGATGTTTCTTTCCATGACCTGGGTAGTTTTCTCATACATATGCACTGATCTGTACTCATTAAATACTTAAAGTGCACCCTCTGCAGATGTCTCTCTGTGTACCTACCTCCTCACTGGTACTCTGCTGCCACTTTGGTCTCACTGGACTCACTCTTATATGTCTCCTCAACTCAGGGAGTCTGCCAGTTTCTGCCTGGTTGTCTCTTCCTGTGCACAGGTCTGGACACCCTCTTTAGAGAGTACATTGAAGCAATCGTAGAGACCGCCTTAACTGTTTGCAGTCTCTCAGGGATCGCTCTTTGTTGCTTGATGTCCAGTATCCTGAAAACTTTTGTTTCATATGTTTCATCTTTTCTTTGTTGTTTTGGACGTAAGAGTAAATCTAGTCTCTGTTACTCTATCTTGTATGCCCAATTGTAAATAATGATACATACAGAAATAATGAAGAAAGATATAAAATTAGTCATCACCTTATATTTTAACAATACCAACTGTTAACCTTTTTTTAGTGTTTTCATTCATAACTCTTGTATACTGTGTGGGAAAAAAAAGTTTTTGGGGTCAGAGAGATTTAGAACTAAAACTGCCATTCGTTTTTTTTCCTGTTGCCTTTTATAAGTTTTTATAACTCTTTAGCCTTAGTTTTTTCATTGGTAACATAGAGGTAATTATATGAGTTTTATCTCATGAGTTTTTGAAGGACTAAATAAAACCGTATTTGGAAAATAACTAGTACCGTGCCAGGCATATAATGAAAGCCTGAGAATGAATAGTTTATGATTATGGTCAGGAGTTAGGAAGAAAATAAAACAGAGAGAAGCAGACGTGAGCATAAGGTAGTGCTTTGTGAGTCGTGGGGAAAGTGCCACAGAGGGCTATGGTGCATTCTCGCTATGGCAGTTTTGGGCGTTAGATCCTTGGTGCTTGGATTTGGTGGTGATTCAGAAAGTGTCATAGTTGGCCTGCATAGGAAATGTGGCTGGGGTGGAGGAGCACAGGAACTCACACTGAAGATGCAGATGAAGAGGTATCACTGTGACGTAGTAATAACTGTCACTGGAGAGAGAAATCAGAGCAGCAGAGCTGGGGGAGTGACACAGCGTTTCACCCATGCAGCTCTAGGCAGAGAAATAACAAACTGGTTAGGATAGTGTAAGCTCCAGTGGACCAGTTTTTTGGTCCTGGAATTGCTTGTTCTCTGGACAGGAGGGAAAAGTGGAATGGTTGATTTTTTAGCATAGAAAGGCTTAGCTGAAGGCAAATTTAGGCTCTTTTTAAACTCTAAGAGCTCTGTGAATAATATGATCTAGCCATTTATTCTCCCTTGATGGATTTCTTTATATCATCAAATTACATCATTTGCTCTTGCTACTGTTAAAGGTTTTAACTCCCTATCTTGGTTAGGCCAGATGTGGTATGGAAGGTGACTCAAGGTCAGTAATTTGGTCTCTAGCTCCTAAGTTTTCACTCTGTTGTCTTTCTTCAGTAGATAAAAGGGGCCCATGAGCACTATAATCTGTTGAGTGACTTTCATTTATAACTTTAAAAGGGGTTGTCTGAAGGCTTAAAAAATTTCCCAAGGTGGGAGTTTTAATATTCAGAGATGCAGTCTGCTTTTGGAAGCTGAATTCTTTTGTTGCTGACAAAAGTCAGAAAAGCTCTGGAGTTTGGGGGAAAGATTCTTGTTTTTCAAATTGCTTCTGAAATCACTATGTTATTGTTAGAAAAATGTTCACTTTGTGGATAATGGGGACGTAATTTCTATCCCCATGCCTGCCCTGCTCTCAGGGCTCAGTGCTTCATGCTGCTTGATACATCAGTTATGGGCTTTGTGTATTGCCTTCTTAAACTGGGGTCAGAAATTCCAAAATCTCTCTTTCAATTCAACACAGTTCCTGTGGTGTGTTTTTAGAAGCTGCCTCTGTATCACCCCAACCTTCTTCTAAAGGGCAGAAATCAGACACGTGGTGACCCTAGGCTTATGTCTTTAATATTACGAAAGGCATGCCACTAGGATCGAGACTATGGAAGGAGGCTCCACAGAGGAAAAAATAGTGCCTGAGCCTGAAAATTTTATTCCATACCTTCCATGGCATAATGCAGGGTTAAGTAAGCTTGGCACCATTGACATTTTGTGCTGGATAATTCTCTGTTGCGGGAGGCTGTCCTGCCCCTTGTAGGAATTTAGCAGCATCTCTGGTCTCCAGACACTGGATGTGGGTAGCATTCCCTCTATCCTCAGTTCTGACAACAAAACAATGTCTTCAGACTGCTAAATGTCCACTGGTTGAGAACTCCTGGCATAGTAGTTAAAGCCCTGGGCTTTAGAATCAGGCAGACCTTGGTAAAATGTGACTAGCATTTATCAGTTGTGTGGTTTTGGGACAGTTACTGATCTTTTATGTCTCAGTAGCTCCATCTGTACAATAGGGACGTAATTACCTACTTCATATGCTTGTCCTAAGGTTTAAGAGAAACAATGCCTGTAATAGCTCAATGCCTGCTGAGGCTCTTCCTTTCTTGCCTCTCCTTCTTCTCTAAATTCCTAGTGTCTTATTTCCCCATCAGCTCCTGCTGGCCCTGGTCTTAGATTCTTCACATTATTCTGATTTTCTTACTGAGATCCGATGTTGTCTTGATTGACCTGATTCCTGACCTGTAACTCCATGGTAACTCTTTTATTTTAAGTTAATAGGTTTTGGTGATGAGAAGGTCTGGGTAGCTTTTGTGGGGTCATTCTTTAGTTATCTGAACCACTGTTTCAACCTCTTTTAGCCCACTGAATTCAAAGGAGCAAGCATATGTAGGAGAAACATCAGGAAGAATCTCATGTTACCCTAGGAAAGAAGTTTGGAACATCATGATTGCATTTGCTGGAGGGGATTATTGAAAGATAGGACTCGCTTTTCTTAGAAATGGATTACACACGAGTTTATGGCTCCTGCTTGAAGTTGTTTAGATACAGTCCATTTTGGAAGAATAAGGAAATTTAAAGTTCTCTTCTGCTATTACTAAAAGAAAATATGTCTACAGTGAATTCTAAAAAATAGTCATATGTTTGCACAGGGCAATCCAAAGGGAAAATCCAAATTACAGTTTAGAGTAGAAGTCATAAATGGGAAGGTGAATTGCAAGACTAGAGGCTATTAAAGTTAAGACCCTAACCACAGGCAAAGTAGATAGGTTACACCTAGTGGTATTTTAAAAAAGACCGTGGACACTTTCAGGATTCCACAGCAAATGTAGGTGAAACCCATGGGCAGGGAGTAAATGGGAAAACTCAGGAGAAGGGGACGTTCCGATGGATGTGATTAGCTGCACATGTGCCCTGGGTTGGAAAGTTTGTGCTCCCACCATTTCTACCTCCAGGATTTGAGCAAAAACAAGATGAATGTGAATTTCATTTCAATGTTATATATAGGCTTATAGAATGGGAATAGAAAGAAAGCTGGGGAAGAGTGTGGTAAGTATACAAGGAAGGATACTTATTTTTGATATCTGTGGTACAGAGAAGGCTTAAGTGATCTACTTCTTGGTTCCCTAATTTGATAGTGGAAAGGAGATTAATCACTTTTTAGGTAATTAATAGGAGCACTGAACCTTTTGTTCACATGTATACAAATCATTAACAGAGCAAAGTACCAGCTGGAGGCAGGTGATTTTCCAACTCCTCCAGAGAATTCTTTGGTGATGAACATTTTTCAAAATTTCAAGCTGCATTTTTACTACAAAAAGGTTTATGAAAAGTGAGTTTTAGTACTCATATTTAGATGCCTCTGGTGTTATACCAGTGTCTCAGTAGAGTATCCCAAGGTGTCTGCTCATTCTTCAGGCTCATTTCAAATCCTTATCTTCCTATTTCAGCATTCAGTTTTTCCTCTCTATTATGTATCTTTTCTATTTCCTTGGTAAGCCCAGATCCTTTACATTTTCTCATATCAGATTTAATCTCCCAGCGACTAAGTCACCCTTTAGAAACAGACGTGTCATTGACTCAAACTTTGGGCCATCTTTACTTTTTCAAATGTTGCTGCTGCCTTCAGGTGTAGAACCAAGGGAACTTCTCTGTGGGATACTTGAGTGCTTTGGGAAAAAAACTTGACCTTCAGTGGGTTTAAAAAGTCTCGTGAATGAAAGCCAGTCTTTATAAAGGATGTTTCTTTCTTTCTGTCCTTGCTTCCATCCATTCTTCCTTTGTTTTTGTCTGCTTTGAGTAACCACTACGTGCTAAATTCAATAACTGTTCGATTTCAAAAAGTGAGTATTCTTCGAGCTTGGTTAAACTAAAACAGAGAAGTGTGGAAGAGTATCAAACGAATACAAAATCAGGCTTCATAAATATCTGAAACTAATAAGTCAAAAATCCAGTGGAAGCTTATTCTTCTGTTTCCTGGTAAATACTCTAAATTCTCATTACACTACATACTCTTATCCTGATGGACATAAGGATTTCCTGACTCTGTGCTTTTGTGTGTGTTATTTCTGCTAGTAATAAGGCATTCTTTCCTTCATATTATTGTCTACTGTAATCCTACCCACCTTTCAATTCATCTTCATCCATAAAACTTCTAAGATCCTTTTGTAGAGGCATTTAACATTGTCTTCTCTATTAGACCACAGTGATCTGGATTAGAGATCATAAATCATATTTTAATTACCTTTGTGTCCTTCATCAGCTCTTAATATATGAATTAGCTTATAGTAGGTGCTTAGAATGTTTGATGAATGGATGAATACGGTAGCTAATACTTACTATATACTTACTAAGTGAAGGTTACTAGGTTAGGTATGGGGTGGGGGTGGCAAAAAGAATAAGATGTGGTCTTTAGCCTTATGTACTCCTCTGTGTTGTTGCATATATCTACAAATAAAGCAAAAAAAAAATTTTTTTTGTCTCCAAACACATTAGAAATAATATGCTGACACTGTGTTGTTCCCTAAATGCGTGCATGGGTGGAGAAGGGAGAGGAGGCGGATTGTGAAAATTTGCAAGGTGACTACTTTAAGAGGAACAGTGCTCATTTAGATGTAAGTTCTGGTCTGTTTGTTGTTTTTCTAGTGCGGCATAGCAAGACTTTAAAGTACTTGCGTGGTGCAGGACAGGGGTTAGTTGTGGGTGGTGTTTGCACAATGAATTTCCAATACTTCAGATGAAAACACTGAATACATTCAGAGAAGTGAGGTGGAGTTAGAGTGAGGTGAGCACCATGTCTGAAGCAGTTTGGGCTCAATAAATATTTGTTTGGAAGGAAGTAGGAAGAACAGAAACAAGCCAGGGCAGCTAACATGTGTCTGAAAAAACAGAAATTACTAAGAGCAAGACCAAAATGGAGCCAGCAAATGTGAACCAAAATTGGAGAGCAGTAAGGCGAATGAGATAGTACTCTTATAATTAATATTTTATTAACAATAATATAACAACTTAATGTGTTTTCTCCTTGCATAGGCACCTCACATATATTAACACATTTATTATTTAGAAGAGCACTTAATTATAGTTACCATTATAATTACCATGAATATATTAAGGTTCAGAGGGAAATGAAGATTGCCAAAGCTCACACAGCTAGCAAATGGCAAATGTGGTACCCTGTCCTCTGCAGAACAGGGCTTCCCTAAACTGTTCACGCTGAGACTCCCTAGGTAACACAGACGCCTGTCATGACTAATCCCCTCAACTCGTCTTTTTCAGCTTGGCCCAGGTGGACAGTTCTTGCCACCATCCCTCATCAGCATGTGTGCCCTGGTCTCTTTCTGGTTTTCTGCTTGAGGAGTTCTTCTATAGCCTCAGAAGGACAGCCAGCTTCTTACAGGCTCAGCCCAGAGATGCAAAATAGCAGTCAGTCCTTCCCTGGTAGGGAAGGAGAGTTGGTTGAAAAATGCCAAACTTCTGCCCTTCAGCTGGACAATTCCCAGATGCTTTCTACATAGCTTCTCAGATGTTCCCCAGTAGCACTGAATTCTAATTGACCCAGAAGTAAACAGCTTGGTAACCCATTCCTCATTTTTCGTCCTTCCCTGTTTCACTCCCGCCTTTCCACACCCCTCCTTCTGATATCATTTGCCCTCAACTCCTTGTCTCAGGCTCTGCATTCAGAGGAGCCCCAAATCTAGTTAGTTCATCAGCTCCAAATGTTCCATGAAGTTCAGACTCCTTCGAGTATCATAAAGGACCACCAGGTATCTGAAGCTATTAAGCCACCAATATCATTGCTTGAGAATTATACCTTATATGATAGAGAAAGATATGTTTTTAAAGAGCTCATCTTTTGATGTTTTGGTAGTTAAAGTCATCTGAAGCTTTCTTATTTTCTCATCTATGTTCCTGTAATGGGAACCTGGGGGATTGATTTCTAGGAAATCATTTAAGAAAAAAATTCTTTAAAAATAGTTAAAATAATCTCAATTATTTAAGGAAAAAACTTAAGAGGAAATAAAGGCAGCTATGTGTGCTGCAACTTTAAGAAACTGGTTCTGGATTGCTGAGTGGGTCATAAACGTTAGTGGACACGAGGGGGCAGCCTCACACCGGGCTCCCAGGGAGGACTGCCTCTGGTGGCTGCTGCCGCCGCCACTTTCCCCCTCCTTGTGTGCTCAGTAAGTAAAACTCAACAGTTGCGTGGAAGCGGATTGATTTTTTCCCCGCTTTTCTTTATGGAGGACTCGAGTGAGGGACCAGGGTTCACTGTGCAGCACATCACAGAAAGTGTGTGTCTTCCCATCTCACCTCTGAGGGCCTTTTGATTACAGGGAAGAGGCACGGACTCCAAACACGATGCGTCCAAGGACGCTGAGAGTTGCTTCCCTTCCTTTGTTGTTTTCAAGTACTGTCGAAGAACTACTGTATGTGGGAGAAAAAAGCACAGAGCTCTTCCTGGAAAGGAGCGGCGTGGATTGCTCCTTTGGAAAAATTGTCCCTTTTGCTTGGCTGACCTCGTCCAGTCCCATGACTTTAAGTAGTATCTCTAAGGAAGGTAACTCTTAATTCGATGCCTCAATTGCAAACATCTTCCTAGAATCCCAGATTTGTATATTTCTGTATCTAATTATCTTGTAGATATCTCACCTGGCATCTCAAATCTGGCCAAAAAGAAATATTTCTAACCTTCTACATTTGCTTCTGTCCCTTGGCCTCTCTTTTTCTTTTTCTTTTTTTCATTCCAACGATAGCCATCACCACTCATCAAATTGCTCGAGCCCCAAACCCACCAATGATGCTTTTCTCCTCTCTTTCCTTACCTCTTCCCACATTTAATCTATTCATATGCGAGTTGACCCTGCGTTCACCTCCAGTGCCATCTGCGCTGTCATCTCTTGCCTGGTTGCTTGCTGCAGCCTTCTGACTGGCCTCTGCACTCCCACCGGTCCCTTTAATCCTGTCTCTGCACTTATCCCAGGATGGTTTTTTTAAGGGAATTCAGACTATTCCTCTGCTATTCTCTTGCACTCGTAATAAAATTACGTGCCGTCGTAGATACGCAAAGTCCTGTATCACCTGCCCGTGGCCTGCTGCTCCTGTCTCATCTCATCCCTCTCTCCTCCTCACTCTCTTGGCTCTAGACACTTTGGTCTTCCTGCTCTTCGTAAGCAGCCTTAGCCCTTTGCACCAAATATTTTCTCCTGCTTTTATACTCTCACCTCTGGTCTTTACATGGGTAGCCCTTTGCCTCATTCATGTCTCAGCTGAAATGTCAGCCCTCAGGAAGACCTTCTCCGGTCATTCCAACCATAGTAGTCACCCAGTCACTCTCACGTCCCTCTTTTAAAATTCTCTAAGCATTGATACTAGATGCATTTTTCTTGCTTATTTATTTGTCATTTTTTTTGTCTGTCTTCCTCCGCTAGAATACAAGATCCACGAGGGGTAGGGTCGTGTCTGCTTTGGACACTCGACCACATGCTGGTGACTAAACAAGGCCCAACACATGAAAGATGCGCAACAAATGTCTGTTGAATAAATTAATACTTAAATGGGTGGAAATACCACCGCTGACCCTGTCGAAGTGGGCCGTAGGCTTCTCTACTATTACTTTCCTGTGCGACTGTAGACAAGTTATTTCTTCTCTCTGAGCCTCAGCTTCCCTTTTCAGAGGAATAATATTTTGTGATATGTTTATTCTAATCTATCAGTGTGCTTCTCACCTAGGAACTCCTGAAGAATCTTTTATGACAGAATAGAAAACCCTCTTGCCATCTGAAAGTTCTGAACATCTTTGAAACTAGTTGGGGGCGTTAAGACTTAATAGTTTCCATTCGATCACTCTCATGTAAAGAATCAAAACTCCAGGTTGCCAGTTTTCAGGCTCCTCTGAAACTGAACCACGTCGTGAGATAGAGATAGAGCTTACCTTTTTAAGGTGGTGGTTTTCCTGAGTGGATGGACTGGAAGTCAGGCTGCCTTTTCTCTAAGCCTTTGGTTAGTGGTATCTGGTTTCAAATTCTGGGTTTGCTCTTTCAGAAAAAATTTAAACACAGCATGTCCATTCTTTCTTATCATACTTTAGGTTTTGTCTAAATGAGGCAACAGTTATGGACCCATACTCTTTAGAATGCGAAAGTGCTATTCACAACTAGCCAGGAAAAGTCACCAAATAAATATTTTGACGGCTGCTAGGAAGGAAGATTAGTGAAAGCCTTGACTTTGTGTTCTCCTGGATCCCAGGATGTGGGAGAACTTTTATTCCCTTTCATTTCCTTTGTTGCTCTGGGATTCTGATGTGCTATTAAACTTTAATTTCTTGAAAAGCCGTTTCATCAACCCTCTTGACTGTATGCTAAGATTCCCTCTTCCCCCTCCCCTACATTTGGGTCAGCCTGTACCAAAGGAGAAGGTTATCTGGGCTGTTAAACCTTTGACTTGGTGTCTTTTGAAGAGTGCATTTTGCATTTTGTTATGTCAGGATTGTAATTAGATCCGTTAATTAAGGGAAGAATGAACTTTTCCCAAACTCTATACCTCTTTGAATTTTTGATAAGTTTGCTTAGGTTGCTGCCGACCTTTGCTAAGGGGTATGCCACTGCTCGTTAATTGGCAAATTTTAATGAGGAGAGTTGATGAATGTGCTGGCCTTGACAATAAATAAAGCTGGCTACCACCCCAGGTCTTGCCACCATCAGCTGTTTCAAAGCGTGTGGCATTTCCTGACTAGTGACCATGAAACTTGGGACTCTGAGCCGACGTCCTTCCTTATGACTGAGCTGAGACCTCTTTACTCAGGCCCTGCCCTGGATGAGTCCTCATCCATTGTCTCATTTCGTTTTCTTAATATTTCATTATACCTGTTTTGGAGAGGGGAAAACTGAGGCATAGGGAGAGTAGCAACTTGCCTAAGGACATATGACTAGTTAATGATGATGATAACTACTATTTAATTGCATTCTAATTATGTACTAGGTACTCTCTCAAGCTCTTTACATACATTATATCAGTTGATACTCAGAACAGCCCTATGAGAGGCACTGTTTTGTCCGCATTTTACAATGGGACACTGCAGACAGAGAAAGGTAGAGTAATTTGTCCAAAGTCACACGGCTTACAAATAGCAGAAGCAGGATTTCAACATAGGCAGCAGGTGCTAGAAACAATACTCTCAACCATCATAAGTGGGTGGCAGGCCAGAATCCAACTAAGTTCTGCTCCATTTTAAAGCCTCTTTCTCTCTCTTCTTCATCCATTTGCCTCATTGATTTAGGTATGCTAAAGGTATGTGTGTCTCTTTCCGTACTTGAACTTGGAATATTTGAACTTCCTAGGCATAAGTAATTCTTACAGAATTATAACAACATCTAGAACATTGATTCTAGGCATTTAGAATACAGAGAAGAATAAAATTCAAATATACCTCCTACCCAAAGACTTATTTTCTTTTCTCCTTCTCAAATGAGTCTTCACAGCCCCTCAAAAATCCTAGTGAACTGTGACAGTTTAGATTATAATTAGAGGTACAATATTTAACAGATAGAATTGAGCGATGAAAAATTTACTCAGTTATCAAAGTCAGATGTAATTTTGGCTTTATACCTATACTCACTATGACGCCTTGGATTATAGTGAGTGAGAGGATATCTTCTGTTGGGACTGTTGGCAGGCAGTCTTAAGTAGATCTGCAGTGCTCCCTTTAAATGTCCCCCAAAATACTAGAACTTTTAGCAATTGTAAAATGAAAGGCTGACATCACTTTGCCCCTTGCTTAAATGCTTGCACTCTTAATAATCTACAACCACAATAAACCTAAAAAACAATTACTAAATACTCAACAGTTTAAAATACACACGAGCATTCACAGTTACAACAAGTATTCCCCTCTTTTGGTTAAAAATATTCTCTCTAGCAAAATGTCACTATTATTAGAATTTCTGTCTCTGAACTTTGCCCTAAGTGACTTCTTAGGAATATCTTCAGACTGTTGGTGATGATTTGACGTAACCGGGTAGCTAGTTCATTTGGAGAAATGCTGCTTTATAGAAGAGAGACATTGATGCAGAGACAATGTTGGTGTCTTGATCAGGATGCTACTTAGCAAGTACTTTGTGAAGGTATACTGATTATGAATCTCAGAATAAACCCGTGTATTTAGATAAATGCCGTATGATCTGCTAGTATGGTGAAAGCTTGTTTTACCCATAAAAATATGGACATGGACTATAATATCTGGAAGGGGACCCATTTCATATGTCTAGAGGAGGAAAAGTCACACTTTAAGGGAATGTCAGAGACAGATCTGGAACTCAGGTGTCTGGGTCTGAGTCTCAGAAAATAGGATTTCTGATTAAAAATATCTCCTGTGCTCATGGAAAAGATCATAAACTGGGATTGCAGGAAGCAGTGAAATCAAAACTCTTCTACCAGGCATGGCCTCGATCTTTTTTGAGAGTGGAAGAGTTGGTTATCCAAGTGAGGAAAGAGGGCTGAGATGGGCAAGGGGCGATCTAAGAATGTTTTGCAGTGAGGGCAGTATCTGTGTGGAGCCTTGGAAAATGGATTAGAGTTTTGTTTCTAGATCTGTGTTTCCTACCCCATCAAAGACCTTTTTTTCCCTCTTGCTAAAATGTGAATAAAAAGAGGGCCAAAAACAAAAAACGAAAAACAAACAAACAAACAAACAAAACAAACAAAAAAGAGGAGGGCAGCACCTCCTCAGGAATCCAGGGTGTTAAGACTTTCATGGTGTTCAGTTTTCTTCTGAGCTCCTGCTACAGAGAGAAGGGCATTTCATTTTTTACAAATCCTGAAGAGAGCAAAGCCAGAACTGTGTTAGAAATAAAATAAAATAAAATAAAAATAAAATCCAGAAAAATCTGCAAATATTTCATTCCAATTCTGGATACTGAATAAGTCAGCAAATTGGTAATGGGCTCCACAGTGTTTGCAAGGGGACGGACTGTTTTCCCAGGGGGTTCTCAAGTTTTAATGCAGGAAGATTATAAAGCCACATTGTTATTACAGATGGAGCCCAGCAGCCCTGTCTTCCAGGACAAGAATTAAGATTTTTGATAAGTGCTGAATCAAGAAGTAAGGGGCAACTTTTCAAGTACCAAATGGTGTCTATTAAAAATTAAAATAAATAAATAAATAAAAAGCTTAATCCTCCTTGTTCATGTTTTCTCCTTAAAATTTCTCTTCGGAACCATCATATAGACCTGCGAACAGCTAAATTAATATGGATAACACATACAAATTGTCTCTTAAAAATACATGTTATTTCTTGGAACTGAGCCTGGCATTTGGCATGTCTTAGTTCCAATTCTCCCAACAAAGGCTCAGACATGAACTTGGTTGGTTAGTTTATCTGAGAAGTGACATCAGGAGCAGGAATGAGGGAATGGGAGAAAGAGACAGGGAGCAAGGAAAATCCAAAGTAAGTGTTATCAAGGTGACTGCTGTGGAGGGTGGAGGTTTGGTTCTGCCAGGAACCCCTGAGAAGATTACAGAATGCATCTTAGAGTTTTTCATACGAAAGGAGGGATGCTGGAGTATTTATCCACAAGGCTCATCCCCATTTGTTGAGGGTTGCTCCCATGGTCTACCATAGGTCCTTGAGAAAGTAGGAACTCGATATTAAAAATTAATTAACTGATGGACACTAGACAGTTTTGACGTTTTTGGCCATTAAAAACAGCTGCCGTAAATATTCATGTGCGAGTCTTTATGTGGACATAAGCTTTCTCTTGGGTAAATACCTAGGAGTGAAATAGCTAGGTCATGTCATTGGTGAATATTTAACATTTTAAGAAACTGTCCAAGTGTTTTCCAAAGCAGTTCTATCATTTTACAGATTCACCAGCAGTGTGTGAGAGTTTCAGTCGCTCCACCTCTCACCGGCACTTGGCACTGTCATTCTAGCTGTGTAAATGGGTGTGTGTTATTTTTCCCTGTGGTTTTATTTGCAGTTCTCTAAAAACTAATAATGTTGAGCATATTTTCATATGCTTATCTGTCACCTGTATATTTTCTTTGATGAAGCATTTGATCAGATATTTTGATCATTGTTTTTTTCTTTTTTTCCTCAATGTCTTGTTTGTCTTCGCCTTATTGAGTTCTTTTTATATCCTGGTTACAATTTTTTTGTCTAATATATGTATTGTGAATATTTTATCATAGTCTCTGGCTTCCCTTTTATATTTTCTCGACAGTGTCTTTGGGAGAGCAAAAGTTTTAAATTTCGATAAAGTCCAATTCACTGATTTTTAAAAATAGTTCATGCTTTTGTTGTCCTATGTCTTATCCTAACCCAAAGCCACTATGATTTTTTTCTGTTTTCCTTTAGAAGTCTTATAGGTTAGCATTTAAGCCTATGGTCTATTTCAAGTTAATTTTTTATATCCTTATAATAAACTTAGAAAAAAAGGAACAAACTGTTTATACATACAACAACGTGGGGGAATCTCAGTCATTTATGTTGAATTACGTAAGTCAGACAAAAACAGAGTGCACACTATATAATATTATTTCTAGGAGATTCTAGAAAATGTAAACAAATCTATAGTAAAAAGCAGCTTTCAGCTTTTGTCCCAGAGGAAGCCAAGGTACAACTTTCTTTGGTCTTCTTGCATCCTGGTTCATTTGACACCAGCTGCCTCCAACATATCATTCTTGTTCAACTCCAACAATATTGAATTGTGTACCTCAGGTGCCTCAGTGGGGAAATCAGTGCCACGTCTGCTCTGGCCACCAAGATCTGTCCTCTGAGTCTGTCTCTAATAAAGTTTGGTGGTGACATCACCAAAGCAACCAGTGACTAGAAGGGTCTAAGGATTGTAGTGGACGTGACCATTCAGAACAGAGAAGCCCAAATTGAGTTGCTACGTCTGCCTCTGTCCTAATCATCAAAGTCCTTAAGGAACCACTCAGGGACAGAAAGAATCAGAAAAACATTAAACACAGTAGAAATGTCACTGTTGATGAGATTGTCAACATTGCCTAACAGATGTGGTACTGATCTTTAGCCAGAGAACTCTTTGGAACCCTTAAGGAGATTCTGGGGGCTGCCCGGTCTGTGGCTCTCATCATCATATCATAGATGACATCAACACTGGTGCAGCTGAATGCCAAGCTAGTTAAGAACTGCAAAGGGAAATATTTCAATAAAGGATAATTCAAAAACCAGTTAAAAAATCTCCCCAAACCAAAAACACCCTCCTTTAAAATAAAAGCAAACCAACAGAAAGACAGATTACTGGTTGGCTAGGGACAGAGTTGGAGAGTACATTACAAATAGGAAACTGTTAGACATGATGGAGATATTTATTATGTTAATTGTCATGATGGTTTCATGAGTGCAGGCATATATCAGCACTGGTCAACTTGTATTCTTTAAATATGTGCAGTTTATTGTATCAATTATACCTCAGTAATGCTATAAAAATTAGTTCATTAATTAAATTGAAATAGCTCTCCTTCTGAGGAGCCTTACAATTTAGCTACCCCAAACAACTTCTAAATCAAAACCAGGTATTAATTTTCCTAAATCACATTTAAATTAGAAAGAACTTATTTTGAAAAAAGACTATTAAATTTTATCAGTCTGCTTTTTCTAGTGTGGCCAATTGTCCTTAGATAGGAAAGAAGCACAATGAACACATTGCAATGTGCTGCTCTTTTTGAAACTGGAGTCTTATCTTTTACGTCTGCAATTAGTTGAAATTGACAACTTCAAGAATATATCCTGCATTCGACATGCTGCCACTTAACCCTATACCACCTGTGGGCAGCAGCTAAAATCCAGGTCTTTCCCTTGGAGCAGAAACTTCATTTGACATTGTCAGAAACACAATGTACAGTGTACATCTGTTCAAAAAGAGGGCCAATCTCTGAAAACTGGGATTTGATCATCCTAAAAAAATCAAGTTCCATTTTCTGCTTCTCAAAATGAGCCTAATATCCAGTTAAAAAGATGCCGGATCAAAATCTAGCTGGATGACCTTGGGCATGCCACCTGATCTCTTGGGCCTCAGTTTCCTAACCTAAAACATTGGTTTATTAGGTTAGATAATCTTTAATAGTGTTTCCTAGAGGGCTCTTCTTCTAGAATTGGTAGTTAGAAGCCATTTTGTGGCTCACCCTTAACCTACCAAATGCAGCTATATTTTTGTTCCAAATGTTAAATATTTAATCAGCTCTAAGGTGAAACCCAAATGTAATTCATTAAGCAACTTGGTGTTGAGTCAAATGTAACGGACATGAAAAATGCCTTTTCATTAGTGTCCATTGGCTTCGTTGGTTCAAGAATTCTGGCTGATGAAATGAATAGCAAAACTATTCTCTGTTTGAACAAACTGAATGTGTGTGAGTAAAAATAAAATCAAATAAAAGCCAGGAGGCTTTCCAGTTGCCTTTTGCTAATTGTGATGTATTGATTTTCTATGCTACATTAACGTCTATAGGGCTTTCCTTTGGCTAATCCAAAAGAGGAATGAATTTAATGAAAATTTTTATATCGCAGTATGCATAAACGTAAAGGTTGGAGAAAAGCACACATGCCTGTGAGTGTGTGCACACGCACACAGAAACATACACAGAATGTGGAGAAAAAGATGCACAGATGCAATTTTTATATAGGGGGTGTGGTAAAGAGTCTTTTGTATATGATCTTATTTTACTTTTGTCCCTTGTTTATAGGTCTGGAACAATTTAATCTCATAAAATAACGATAATAAATTTAATAATAACTTTGTTTTAAATAATAAGGATTTGGCTTTCCTATTTTTCTATTCATCAGAAATAGAAAAGATCCAACAGTTTAGATATGAATTAAACATATATTCACACTGAGGTTACAAAGCTGAAATCAGCAAACGGAAGGAAGGAGGGAAGGGATAAAAATGGCCTTCCCACGTAGTAATAGTTTACTTTTTCCACAATGAAAGGCCTGTTTCTCAATTATTTCGGGTTTAATTTTTTAAGCTCAAATATGCACTGTTGAACTCTCCTTGAGTTTTACTGCCTGTTTGCCAAAGCCTTCAAGTGCATTTGATGGTTGCACTGGAAAGGCAGGCTTAGGGGTATCATTGCGACAACCACTGGTGCTTTTTGACAAGGTATTGAGAGTTGACAACATTCGGGGAAAAGGTGGCTTCGAAATGTTCTTCCTGACCCATTTAACACGGACCACTGGCGTGACTCAGAAGCACAGTGGAACATTTGTAGGGGCCCGTACTGTCAACAGCCTGCAGTGAGCCCATGCTTGACAGCACAGACTTTTAACGTCTCAGTTCTGAGAACTTCAGTGATGGCTGACATTTTTCATTTCAAAGAACAGACTGAACGTCCTCTCTAAAGACATTAGCAGATATACTTTCAGAGTTTTAAATTTTTCCACGTGGGGCAGTTATGTTAAAAAAGCACTCTGTGTATTGATGGGCTGTGTGAGTATATTAAGAAATGAGGTACATTTTGTTCATTTCATAATGGGCATATTTTCACAAAGCTCTGCCCAAATAGTTACATGTATATCCGCAAACATAACTATCTAATTTATTAATGAGGTCTATTTATACCACACCATACTGGACCAGCAACACGTATGGATATTACATAAATGTATTCTTGTACTGTTTTTCAACCATTTCTTTCTAATGCTCATTTTCATATAATTCTCCTTCTTGTTGAAAAATTCCCTGCAGTGAGCTCTAGATGGGGTTATCATCCTATCTCAGGATATACATGAAGGGAAAAATGTGATAATTTAACTCACTTTTCTTTCTCAAACTTTCCTATGTAAAATAAAATGAAGCCACAAATATTGAACAATACTTGTAAATGTTCGTACAGTTAATTTGGTGGGAAGTGCTGAGGTTGAGATGGGAAACTCATTTGCTTTGTTTGATAGTTTTAGCCAGTCAGCCAGATTGTTGGTTGCTGTTCTTAAACTGGAGTCAGCTACAAAAGCAAACTGTCTGTATCTTGTCTGTCAAATTATCAAGAAGAAAGTCAACATATAGCTTTTGAAGACTTCCTTTATCTGAATCTTTTTCTTTTTTTGGTGGAGGCCAATCTCTTCAATGATGGATTCTGTCTGCATTTTATGAGCAATGTTACCATACCTTCTTTCTAATCTCAATGTTTAATTGGTTCCAGGTTTACAAGTCATCACTTCACCCAAACTCTTCATTTATATTTGGACTATGAAGTGAAACATCTCCGACTATAGAACACTTTGGTCCCATAAACAAGTGCTAATGACTCTGGTCTTTTATTTCCAGGTTCACATTGATGGTGATACAAGAGCTGAGACTGGAGATGAGGATAGATGTGACACGGGCATTTCGAATTCAACAGGGCCCAAATTAGATTGCCTGTTTTTCCCCCCGACCCACTGTAATTTGACTTGCTCTGCCCCAAATTACTATGTTTTAGAAATGACATACACCCCCAACCCCCACTCGACCTCATACTGTAACAAGTCATCTTTGACATCTCTTTTTTTTTACTGCTTTCTTATATCCAGTGACAAATCCTGTCTTTTTTAATTCCAAAATATTTCTTATCTTGCTATCATCACACTAGATAAAGACACTCTCATTTCATGTCTCCTCTCCTTCAATGGCCTGTTTTCCCCAGTTGTATTATTTCCCCTTTTCGTATCATTTTTCACACAGCAGCTAGATAAAGCATTTTAACAGGCAGTTCTGATCATGTCACCACACTGGTGAAAAGCCTCAAAGGGTGTCTTTGTGCCATTAAAACAAAATCCTAAATCCTTAACATGACTCGGAAGACCCCACGGGGTCTGGCCGCCATCTATTTCTACTCGTTCCCTGCCCTTGTCACCTTGCCCACCATGTTCTACCACACTTTAATTCACCACACTTTCCTACTCTTCCATCAATGCTTTTCTGGCCCAGGCCGACTCACACCCTAGGTCTCAGAATCAGAGAGGTCTTCTCTGGCTTTTCTACGCCCAACCGTAGGTAAAGCTGGTTCCCCTTGTTTGCTCATGACATGTTATTTCTCTGCACTGCATCTCTTCTTCATTGCTGTGGATTTGTGAGGGAGTTATTGGATGCCTTTTTCTTCTACTAGCTTGAGCTCCAGGAAAAGAACTACACTCTATTTTGTTCACTGCTGTTTCCCCAGTGCTTGATAAGAGTTTGGCAAATGTAGGGCTTCAATTAATAATGAATGTATGAATTTTCAGGCAATTAAACAAAATAGATTAATGCTTCATTTTGATCAATTCAAGCAAATCATGCTAAATTATACAATCAGAAAAACTCACTAGTTTTGGCCCCTAATAAACCCTTTATAAAAAATCAGATAGTATCACCATCATCACCATCACCATGATCTAGGTATACTTCCTGGAGCCTATCAAATAGCTAAGGTGGGTTGGAGGCAAAGTTGTCAGATAAAAGACAGGACACTCAGTTAAAGTTGAATTTCAGATAAACAACAGATAATTTTTCAGTATAAGTATGTCCCATGCAATATTTAGGACATACTTCTGCTAAAATTTGTTATTTATTTGAAATCAAATTTTAAACAAGCATACTGAATTTTTATTTGCTAAATCTGGCAGCCCTACTCCAAGGAAAGTGTCATTTAAATTTTTTTGACAGTCCAGTTCAGTAAAGTTTATAGACATACCAAAAGGACAGGCACAGATAATGAAACCTTGGAAGTCTTTGTTATGGGAATATTAACCAAGTTTTAAATTCATTGCTGTTGTATGAGAGGGTTAGGATAATGGCTTAAATGAACCAGAAATGCTTTGTTGATTGCTACAGCAGCAATTGAAGGGGCTTGGAAATTAGGTTAGTCCAGACACGTTGACCAGGATATTTATTATTATGCAAATCCCCTAATTGAGAGTCCATTCTAAGTGACAGAATCAGTCATAGTAATGCTTATCTTATTATCATTGGCCTTGTAGAACCAAGGCTCCCTTCAAATAACTAAAAACAAGTGACTATACATGTAGTTTTGCTATTTAAAAAAATTTAGGTATTCATGTTTTTTTAAACCTGTGAATGTGTCATTGAAGGATATATTAATAGTTTTCCATAAAATTAACTGAATGGGAAAAATCACACTTCCTCCTTATTTACCTTTGCTAAGTCATACTTAATACTGATTTTTAAAGATTACAAATTTAAGAACTTTGCCCCTCATATGTTTGAGTATTCTCCTAGGACCCTATGATGTTTATTTAGAATATAATGTCTTGATATAATTTGCTATTTGTGGCAATACAAATGATACACTACTTAAAAGTTTAATCGGAATATTTAACATTTATCTTGAAGATTAAATGTGGTCAGGCAGATACTGTAATACCACTGTTTAAAGAAAGAGGGGATCTGGTTATAAGTATAAACACTTCAAAGCCACACTCGGTATAGGCCAGGGGCTGCTATGTATAAATGGAATAATTCATATGTCCACAGAATGTCAGAGCTGGAAAGAACCAGTTTGCTATGTCCAAGGACTTCAGTTTGCAGATTGGAAATCTCTGCACTGGAAGGTTAAGTGATACCCATGGCGCACGGCGAATCAGTGGGTCGCCCAGGGGGTAGATCCAGCTTCTCTGCAGCACGTTTTCTCTACCACAATCTATTTGTTTTTCTGGTTGTGGAATATTTTGAGTTAACTGAAATCTGAGACTAGTTGTCCTAGGTCTGCCCTAGAGTTCTTTTCCTGCCATCTATTCCGTACATGTGTGTGTTCTTATTAAATAGAAACAAATGTGATAATTGGTTTCAGAATATAATGTAGGAAGATCTGTGATGATTACTTTTATAAGAAAGAAACTCAAGCCAAATAAATATCACACTGAGGTGCTGGTTAACCACATGATGAAAATGTCATCATCCTTGTCTTATTGATGAAGAAGCTGAAACAAACTGAAGCCATCCGAGCAAGTGTTTGGCTTCCTCATGACAAATTTGCCATGTGCTGGCATCTTCTGCTTATCTCCCTTTCTTAGCGGAGGAGATGTCTAGCTCATCTCATTTCCCCTTCTCACACATCTTGTAAACTGAACCTCATACCTGTAATCTGCTCAAGAACTTGAAGCCTGCATTCATCCTTTTCTTTTTTGTATCATCGGTTTTGCTCTTTGGCTAGATTATTCCCATCAGCCTAAACACATGGCCTGATATGTCTCATCTTTAAAAAGTCCTGCTCCAGATACTATCAAGTTTGTGATTTTTCTTAATAGCAAACTCCTCAAAGTGTTATCTATTTTCTCTCTATACTTGATCTTCACTATGCCCCCTCCCCGCCCCCAATCCGTTATTGCCCTCTCCACTCCCTGAAACCATACTTGTCATGGTTACCGATACCTTGTTGATTGCCTCTGTCACTTCTCCAACTGCATCTCATTTGGCCTTTCAGAAGCTCTGGAATGGTTGATTATTCCTACCTTGTTGCAACGTTTTTTCTTCCACATGATTTGAAGACACTCCACACTCCTGTTTCTCCTTTTACGTCACAGGTTGCTTCTTCTAAGATTCCCTTCAGCTGATCCTCTACATTGGATCAGACTGGGGCTGAGACCTCACACATCTTCTCTTCTTTAACCTAGATGGTGTCATTTGGTTCCAAGGCTTTGATTCCCATCTGTATTCTGAGGGCTCCTAATTGTACAAACCCTTGGACCTCCTGATTTCCAGGGTGTGTGTATGAATGAGGAAAAAAATATCATGTCTCCCCTGGCACAGAAAAGACGCAGCAAGCCCACTTAAGAGTGGCCGAAAGAGTCTCACTTTTGGTTCGATCATCTTGTGCCATTGTCATCGCTTTTCTTCTTTGTGGTTAATGAGATATTCTTTTTTTTAGGACTCAAAGTCCACTGACTATTTTGGTCTGTATTTTACATATAAATGTCTCTTGCTAAGAGCCCCTCGTGGGTCACATTGGAATGCCACTACTCGTGCCAAGACTTCAAACAATTTTATGAAGATTTGAATTAAGAGCAGGAAATGAAAGCTGCTCATTGCAAATTGGCTTCCCTGCCTTGCCAGGAGTCAATTTCTATGTTCAAACAGTTTGGAAAATCACGAATATTACCTTTTTGGTTATTAAATGTATGAGTGACACTAGAATTTCAGGTTGTGTTTTACTGAGGTTTGTGATTTAAAGCCTCAGGTACTTTTTATGAAATGCACAGTTGTTTAAAATGGGTAAAATATCTTAAGAATTATTTATCTCGGGAAAAATAGATCAAATCAATTAGCATATATCAAAACACAGTATGGCCAGGTTTTTGTAGATCACAAGACTGGTAGAGGTGTGTCTTATCTCCTTTTATTACATGTGGTAAATTTTTACAAGTTGTTTAGATTTGTCCTTTTCAAACTTCAGTGGCAGTATCTGCAGTGATTTAATATATTAGCGTTTTACAGGGGTGCTAAAATTCAGGTGTTAAACAGGGCACATTGTCTTGGTATGTCTATTTTAACTGACAATTAGAAAGGGAAATGTTTTTATATTAAAACAGGCATGCTCATATTATTGAGTATACTTTGACCGATGCACAGCATTTCAAGGATGTTTCATACTTGTGTTAAACCACTTAACACTTTCCCGAGAGTCCCCACCCCCAGAGTTATAAGTTTATTATTCTTTGGAGTTCAAACTGCATTGATAAGAAATTTGAACAGCGCCTACACTTCCAGGTGGAGGGGGAGTGTCACATACATAGTATCACCTTTCTTTCCAGTAGGTACAAGCTTTTCCAGATTAGGGACTATATCCTACTTCATCTTGTAGCCCAGTAAGGAACACAATGCTTGGTACTTACATGGAACCCCCATAAATCTTCCTGACTGGACCTGAACTAGATAGAATAACTTCTGAGGCAATAGTAGAATATCTACAAATATAGAAAGGTTGTACTGTTCTAAGGAAAAATGAGTTTTCTGATTCTCACATGGCGTAGTGGTTGATTGGACCTAAGAGATGGACTTTGGGAATTACTCTCAGAAGGTCATTAGAGCATTGCTGAAAACTTAGATAGAATGGTATGAGATGTGCATGCACAGACCCATACGTGAAGGCCTAATTGCAAATAAATGGGGAGCTGCATAACCGTAAAATAAACGAGTCATAGTATATTTGCCTAACACAGCAGTGAGAGTGAACACACTACATCTACACAGGGTAATACGGAAGAATCTCACGAATTTACTGATCACTTTGTTGATTCCATTTATATAAAGTTCCAAAAAGAAGAGGCAAAACTAATGTATGATTTTAGAAGTCGACGTATTTGGTATAATAGTTACCCTCGGCAGGGA
This sequence comes from Pteropus medius, assembly GCF_902729225.1. Taxonomy (NCBI): domain Eukaryota; kingdom Metazoa; phylum Chordata; class Mammalia; order Chiroptera; family Pteropodidae; genus Pteropus; species Pteropus medius. Next base: position 12,681,111 of record NW_024349801.1, read on the forward strand.
ACCTTGAATGGAACATAAGGGGTCTTTAGGAGATGTGGCAATGCTGTGTTTCTCTGAGTGGGTGCTGATTACGCAGAAATGTTCATTTTGTGAAAATGCATTAATTTGTACAATGATGATTTGTGAACTTTTCTATATACGTACATTATGCATCAATAAAAACTTAAAATTACCTAAAATAAATTGTGATCATGAGCTAGAGAACACCTAGGATTGCTAGAATCTATCCAGAAGTACAGAGACAGCAGCATAGCGGTTACAGAGTTGGAGGAGCACAAGGCTCTGAGGATAAATGGCTGGGGTGGTTTCAGCTCACTTATACCCAAGACTCTTGAGTTTTATCCTTTTACATCAAGCTCTAAGGATTCTTGATAACTGGTTAATAATAAGGGTTAGGCTGTTAGAGGAGGCTTTGAAAGAAATTTGGAATTTCTAACCTGAGAAAGCATCATTGTGGATTTATAATTTTTACTGATTCTTCCAGTGTATTCAGCAGGAAGGGACAAAAGTCTGGAGTTGGTTTTGGGATGCCTTCCTTTGTTGTACTCAGTTTTAAGGGATAGCAGGAATTGCTGTGAGCTCTTTTGAGAAATTGTTTTAATAATCACACAAAAGCCTGATAATAATTGGAAGGAGTTCAGCATTACTTATCCTGGGGCTTTGTCCCAGGTTCTACCCAGGTTATTTCAGATGGAAGATGAAGGCTGATTCTTTTACTTCTTTTGTTTTTAGTCAAATGAATTTGTTCCTCTTTTTCAATGTTAGGTGAAGTTTGGAGGGGTGAAAAATGTACTTCTTTCTCATTTCTTCAGCATAGAATCAAATTAATATAGCATTTGCAATTTTGGTGTGGGGCCAGTTAGAAAAATCATGGGTTGTTAGACAAAGATCACCCTTCCTATGCATCTGTGTGTGTGTGTGTGTGTGTGTGTGTGTGCGCGCGCGCGCGTGCTCTCGCATGTGTGTATGCCCTCCTGTGCATGAGCTCACTTGTGTGTATGTGTGGTATGTGGCCTGCTATGGAGATGCCAGAAGAAGTTGCCTTTAAGGGATAATGAATTTTATCTCATGAAATCTTTTTAAAATTAAAACAATTTTAATTGTAAAATACACATGACATAAAAGTTACTATCTCGATCACTTTTAAGTGTACAGTTCCATAGTGTTAAGTATAGTCACATTGTCGTGCATCCAATCTCCAGAATTTCTTTGTCTTGCAAAACTGCAACTCTATACCCTGAAACAACAGTTCTCCCAAGGCTCTGGCAACCACCATTCTACTTTCTTTTCTTTATGAGTACTCAGTTACCTCATATAATTAGAATCACATATTAAAACTTTGTTTTCACTTTTCATTCTGAGCGTGGGTTAGACCAAGACAATGAGCTAAAATAATTTTGCTGATTGTATAACACCGAGTTCAGAAGGCTGACTGGACCATCCTGTAAGTTATGATTATCCGATGACCCATAACAGCCATGTCTTATTGTGCTATTCACATCCTCTCGAATCCTTGGCTGACTACATATGCAGTAGTTAAAAGAGGAACAAGATAATCATAGAGTGCTTGATGGCATCACCCGAAATTCATGCCCCTTCCCCAAATGGGAGAGGTGGATAGAGGGAGTGGTCCTAGAGTGTGCAAGGTTAGGTGTTTATAGAGCGCCGATGATATACTGGGTGCTTTTTTATATGTCATCTGATTTTAATCCTCACATTAATATTATGAAATTGCTTATTGTTCTATCTGTTTTACAAATGAGAAAACTAGAAGTAAGAGAGCTGACTGATTTACCCAGAACCCCAAAGTTGATCAGTGGTGGTGATGACATTTAACCTCGGTTCCTTTCTACTTTACTTTCTGTCATGCAGAGGTTGCTGTAGTAATATACTCATGATATGCATTATCCTTATATTAGTGATGCTCGAACTGAGTTAAATTAGGCTAAGTAATTTTTCCAAAATTACACACTTAACGAATGGTGAACTAGAAGTTGAAACCAGGAGATTATTAAAAATAAGCTGCGAGCACTTCCCAGATTTGGGGCTCTCTTTACACAAAGGTTTGCAAAATACCAGCAGTTGAAAAAGATACCAGTAAGTGGAAAGTCTGCAGGTACAGAAATAATATAAGTGTTGTGCTAACTGGTAATGACTTCTGCACAAGAAACGAGGATTGGGGTGGTCATATTATGGAAGACTTTGAATGAGCCACCTAAAGATTTGTTCTTAATTTCGTAGGCAGTTGGACTCTTTTGAAGAACCTTGATTGAAGGTGATCAGAGCTGTGCTTTTAGAAAAATCAATGCATACATTAAGAGGTGAAGCAACTCAATGTTAGCACGCTCTCTCAGCACTGCTGACACTGGACTGGCTCTGTATTCCCTTGACTTTTTCCCAGTATCAGTTGAGAAACCCACTCTTATTTAACATTTAATACAAAGCCATATTTCTTTTTCCCCAAAGGTATTTGAATGGTGACGTTCATGCTAAGTCAGAACAGTCAGTATTTTAGTAATGAAGACTGAAATCTAAAATCCTGCATTTTCTTTCTTTAGTGAGTTTTAAATCAATGGAAAGGATGATTATATTTCAATATAATGTATATACATGTATATTACATAGATATATCTCATTATATATAGGTAGGTATATATTTAGAATTCTGTGCTCAGCTATTTCCTATTTCTTATACTTACCTCATATTCTTCTCAATAACACTAGAGGTCACTCAGACCCTGTCTTTACTTTAGTTTTGCCATCCTTTGCCATTTAAGTTACATCTGGATTCGTGTTGTGGACTCACGTTTCTCTTTATGAATTATACAGTTTGCCTCTCTTAACCTGCTAATGTTAGTTTGTAACATTCTCTATTACACTGATAGTTTAATTGACAAATTAACTTGTGTTAGTTTGCCAGATACTGGCACAAATGAGATTTTTCTTCATCTCCTCAATGGTTGATGTCAGCAATAGAGAGGGAGGTTGATTGAATGCAGAGTGGTTCTAATTTCAGAAAAATCAATGTTATAACCACAGTGCTCAGATTGCATTTCTTCAAATGTTATATGTTCAGTCATATAAAATAAGCTCTAATTTTTGTTTTCAGTCAACTTTTAACATTTTTATTAGTCTTCTGGAGACATACACTCAAAACATTAGTTTATTTTTTGCATTAATTAGGTTGTTCATTCAGTTAATAATCTCTTATTAAACATATATTACATGCGAGAAACTAGGCCAGGCAGTGATAACATGGAGGTGAATAATACTGAAAATGGCTCAATAGCCTTTTTAGTCATGTTCCCCTAAACTCTAAAATGTTGTGATGCTGGGAATGGGGTTACTTAAGTTCTTTAAGTATAAATTTAGGAAACCCTAGAGAAAACAGGGTCATTCACCTCCTTCTATTTTTTATAAATTCCTTTTCCCTTCCTAACTCCTTCCAGCAGAGACCTGTCCTTGGTTCTCCATGTAGATGGCACCTAAATGCCATCTGGGGCTAAATGATTTCTCTGGCTGCCTGAACCTGTGATGGCCCCTAAGATATTGGTCATCAAAGGACTTGTCAAAAGAGAACATTTTTCATACACATTTTGCAAAGTGCTTGATTGATAAAATTTTGTTATGATCACAAGGCTGTTTCCTGAGTGCGATAAAAGAGAAACGACCTTTGCTTTTCCTTTAGCTTCCGCTATGAAAAACTCCTTGGGAATGTGAAGACCACAGCATTGGCAGGAGTCGTGATTCTCAAATTTTAGTGTGAGTCACCTTGAGGGCTTTTTAGAACACACATTTCCAGGCCCCATCCTCAGCATTTCTGAGTCAAGTAGGCTTGGGACATACACTTGAGAATGTACATTTCTAACATTTCCCATGTAATGCTTAAGCTATTGATCTTGGAACTCCTGTTTTTTGAACCATTAGTCTAGAGGATAGAACATTATATTTGGAGTTGGGAGGCTTATTTTCTAGTTTTAGTTTTGCTACAAACTAGTTATGTAAAAATAGGCAAGTGATCTAACTTTATGTGACAGTAATGTTTTATACAAATTTGCTTATAATTTCCATTATAGTAATTTCAAAATATTTACTATATTTATGAGAATCGTTTCCCACCTCCCTCCTCCTCACTTTCCTCATCTCTCCTGGGTCCAATCTAATCTGACTGCTCGGAGTTCCCTGAGGATACTGTGCTTTTCCGTACTTCCTTGCTTTTGTATGTACTGTGTCCTGGAATCCTCTTTTCCCATTGATTGACTTGTTAACTCCTATTCATTCTTCTTATACAAGGTTAATAGTTATAACCATGATCTTTACCAAAGCTGTCCTCACTTCCAACTCCCCTTAATAGAGCTGGTTATTTCTTTTAAGGTCTTCTCATATTACCTTGAACATAATACATGTCATATCAATCTAGGGCTCTTATTGGTTTCCTGGACAGCTGCTTCCCCCAGAAGAGACAGAGTCTTGTTCACCTTTGTATCTATATTACCTAGTGAAGGTCTAGTACAAAGCTGGCATTCAATGAATTTTTAGTGCATGGTTAGATCCACATATGTGTCTGCTTTCTCTTATGAGATCCCCTGATGGATACCTTGATCATTTTTGCTTTTCTGAGGAATTCATGTCTTTACACATTATAGTTCAATATTAATGAAGGTTAAATTGCATAAGAAATGAAAAGGTTAAAATGAGAAGACCTTCTGTGTCTTTTAATTAAAACGTCTCCAGATTCTAAGTGCAAAACTGACTGTATTTTTCATTGTGCAGTTATTATAATTGGATATGATTTTAATAATAATATTTAACATTTAGAAATGCTTCTGTGCCAGGGAATTCACTAAACACATTTCAGGGATTTTTACAATTTTCACAACAATCTACAAGGTATTATTGCTGTCTGTATTTTATGGAACAAAATATTGAGGTTTGACAAAGCAAGGTCACATATTTAGTGAGGAATCTGGAATCCACACTCAATAAGTTATTATATTAAAAAACAATTTCGAGAGGGGGGAAAAACATTTAAACAATGACTCTGAGTTGTCCCACAAGTGTCAATATATTCAGAAAAGTCAATGATAGTAGAGTACAGTGAATGTCCTTGTCCCAGGAATAAGATGGAAACAAGTTGTCCATAGTTGTACTAAGACGGAATGACTTTATGAAGCTTTGATAATGTGTCACAGCTTTGTGGCAGGAAAAGCAAGCATACATATTATATGTCATTGGTCCTGTGGCAGAGCTCATGCTAAGCAGGAAAGCTGACATAATTCTTGTTCAGTTGTTAGGCTGTCAAAACCTCGGGCTAAAAGGAGGCAGTTACTGTTGAATGAAGCAAGTTTCCCATGCCCATTATGTTCCAAGGACCCTGGTTCGTCAAGGCCAAGAGTTAGAAAAAGAGTAGGTTTTGCCCATGGGCTGGCAGAAGCACTTGCTCACTTTATCTCATTGCCTGGCACAGTTCTGTGTACTAACAGCACACCCAGACAGAAAGGAATCTAGTTCCCCTCCCATTGTGTCTGGAAGTTGCTTATGTGGTCATTTAATTTGCACACCACATTCTAAAAAAAATCTAGACTGCAGTTGTCATTTGTGACTTGAAGACTGTTTTTAATCTAGGAATTATGATTATATTATGATGTCATATTTTGGGTCCAGCCACACACCTTCTTGAGCTCCTTAAGACTGACCCGGAAACAAGGATTTGATACAGGGAATTTATTTTGGAGGTGATCGCAGGAAACAGAAGTGTGGGAAAGTGGAGAGACAGACAAGAAAGAAAGAAAAACAATAAATTGTGTGTTAGTAAACTGATTATTGCTTAGAATTGTCCCACTGGAAGACAAAGAAGTTGCGACACTCATTCATAGACTTTTATCCAATATAAGCAGATACATAATATATGGGGTGAAGATTTCATTGGGGTGTGGACTCCCCCACATTTCTGGGTTGCACCTACCTGCAAGAGGCAAATGCACCTTCTCCAGCTTTACAGAAAGCAGTACATAGGAGGTACCATGGGGCATTGGCAAAGATGCATGGAAATGTCCACCACACCGGTGCTGAAATTAGGTGTTCTAGAGAGGAATGGCACAGTTCATAGCAAGTGTCAGCTACAGATCACAAAAAAGGGTTACCTAAGAATGATGGTCAAAATGATGAAATAAATTGTATATGTTCTTCAAATTCTTTTATGTGTTTATATATGCCTTTTTGGTATGTTTTGAGAGATTATAATTATGTTAAGTGGTGTTCAGTTTAAGGTTGGTATTAGTGCCCACCTCTCTTCATTAAAACGTTGGCAAAATGCCAGTTCCTGGCACATGATAGAACCAAAAAAGAGAACTGAAGCTTTCATTTTAAAGCTCATGAATGAATGAATTCGACTATAAGGTCAGGCCATTGGATTGGAATAGGTGAGTATAATACTAGAATGAGATGCATTTAATATTATAGCAAGTAGAATTTTTGATTTAAAAATTATTTCTCATTTCTCATTGAAGAAAAAATTTAAAAGCCTAAATAAAAATATAAAGAAGGAAACTGTATCAACCATAACCTCCCATCCAGAAATAATCACCGTAACTATATTGATATAATTCTTCCCAGTCAAAAATTTTTGTTATGGATGTGAGTAGGTGATTTTCTTCTTTTTGCTAATACATGCTAGTTTCCTACTGAGTGGCAGGTAAGGAAACAAATATTTATTGAATGCTTTTTATTTGCTGCATAGCGAGTTGAACATTTTATACACCATCCCTAATCTGTTAGCCCTTGCACTGTTTGTTTTCAGGAAGCCAGCATCCCAGCCCCAGAGGTCAGCGTACATGTGTTGGGTACTGCCCAGAGCCTGTCTCCAGTTATTGAGAGAATGCTTTGTCTTCTATAGGCCCCAAGTGAACAAGTTAGAAAGGTTAAGGGTGGCCTGGGAAATGCTGAGAAGTGTTTTTTCTAATGGAAATGAAAATGGAATAGAGAGAGGCAGGAGAAAAGAGGGAAATGTATTAGAGTAAAGCAATGGAAAAGGGAATTTCTTTAAATTTGTTTTCCTCCCAGCACTATGTTATGTCTGTTTTAGGTCTGCTTGTTCAAATGACTAGGCAGATTTTCCCAATTAAACCATCATTTGCAACCCTGCTCATCCCAAACGTGTAAATAAGCTTCCTTTGGGTTTGTCTGACAGGCATTTGCTTTGCATCATCATTCGTGTTTTGACAACATTACTGGAGATGAAAACAATTCTGCCACACTCCCAACTTCTTCAAAATGCCTTTTTTTCTCCTTTTATCTTTGATTCATCAGTGTAAATAAATAAAACCTGCCCTATCCTGTCTTGCTTTTCCTCCCCCCTTTTCTCTCCAATTCAGGATTTTAATTTGAAAATGGTTATTTTTAGCCTTGTTCTCAACTGTGCCCATACTCCGTCCTTAACCGAGCTGCTGATTGCTGATAACACAACTGGCTTCTGGGGTGGTTGGTGCAATCTGCAAACATTACAGATAAGATTGATTGAAAAGTGGGCTGCAGCTGATAGAGACCCCTCTGAGGCTTAGGAAGCAGGAGCTTCCTAAAGGGCTTGCTTTTTAGGGTAAAATTTTTCAGCTCACCTCCATGGGGTGGGGGAAAGGGCAGATACTACAAACTGTCCTTTCTTGGGTAGTCTTGTGACTTGGGGGGGACTGAGCAGTATGATTTTAGAAAATTAGGGACTCGGGGGTCAGAGAAAGGGCTATTTTTGAAACTTTGTAGGATAAAAGAAAGAGTCAGGAGGTATGCCACATCCAAAATGAGGCTTTCAGTGAAGGTATAACTAGGGGTCCCAGTCTGATAACCTGTTGGCCATAAGTGCTCTGTAGCTGTGTTTTGCTTGGCCTGCAGTGTTTTTCTTTAAATATGTATTATTATTGTTGCTATTCTATTATATATTTTATATTTGATTACATGTTCAATATTCAATTATATATTCAACATGGAATTGAATATTATATATTCTTTTACATATTATATATTCAAGTAGATATGTAAGAACTTACTATGTGCCAAGAACTGCGCTAAGCTGTTCAGAAATGCCAAATGATTAACTTTTCATAGCAACCCTATGAGTTAGGTTCCAATATTGTCCCTATTTTACAGCTAAGGAAGTTGAGGCACGGAGAGATTAAATGATTTGTGCAATGTCATATACTTTATACATGATATTAAAATAGTGGGAGATATTTACATATAAAACTAAAAATCATTATTTCTGACTTTTCTTGAATCTTTAGAACTTCTGATGACTATTGGGCTCTTGATCCTTGGGGCAACAAATATCCCCATTAGATAGGATGTGAATATTATCGTTTACTGGAGTCTTCATATGGTGCCAATTCTCTGTAATTGGTTGGCTTTTAAAATTTCTATTATTTTCCTTAGCCCTGTAAGTGGTTGAGAAAACAATATCTGGGATAAATCCATAGTTTTCAAGAATAAATATTTCAGATAAGGCTTAGCAAAAGAAGGGGTTAGAAAGTGGCAACGGGGAATGGAGGAAATCTCGAGAAACTGGTTAGAGTCCACTGGTCCCGAACACCTGTCTCCCACCTGGGTGGGGATTATAGTCCCTCATCTATTCAGAGACATATAGTAGATGACTAAAACCGAGCTAAAAAATAAGGACGCAGCTGTGTGCGAAGACGAAACAGAACTGTAGGTCTAGTGGAGGACGGTGCTGGTAATCAGTGACCACACTGTCACGCGCTATGAAGAGGAGGGAGCCCTGAAAGTTGGCATGTCTGGGGAGGCAGCTCTGAGGGGGTGACTGTGGTTTTAAGGGCCTGTGTAGAATTTAACCAGACAGGAATAGGATGTTGCTTATGGTTCTGAACATGGCATAGGAGCGAGCATTAGGAGTAGGGAGCAGGAGATGCAAAGCTGGAGAGAGCACGGCAGACAGAGGAAATGAAAGGGGGGCAAGTGTTGGGTGTGAGGGGCCCAGGGTACGTTGGGGAGGACACCCACCAGCTTCGTCTGTTGGTTGAGGCATTGGTTTCTGAATCTCCGTTTTCTTCATTTTTAAAGTGCTGACGTCATAGTTTTGCTGCAAAACTTAATTGTGATAGTATAGGTAATGCACTTAGCAGAGAACGTGACACATTGTCATCGCTCAGCAATATGGCTTTTGTGTCATATTGAGTTTTTGTTCTCTAGTTATTCATGTTAATGATAACAATGAGGTGAATAGTATTTTTATTATTGTCATTAGAAACTCCACTTGGTGCCGTGGGAAGAGAAGACTTATCGTTTCTATAAGGACGCCTCATGCAAAGGTCCAAATAGCAGCGCCATGGATGAAATAATATGCAATGTGGTGACCCTGAGGTGGTGGGGCATTGGGAAGGAGCAAATAAAAAGCCACGCCAAGCCAAGAGAACAGTAAAAAAAAAAATCCACTCTAAGATGCTTTGGCAAAATTTCTTCCTGCTATTAAAATGTAGCAAAATATTCTCCATACCTGTGACCTTTGTATTTGATTGGAGAGGTGAAGAGATAGACTCCTGGCTCAAATGGGTGATTGATAACTTCTTTCTCATACCCAAAGTAAAGCTAGAATCTGAAGTTCAAATCCGAATTATAATCCTTTTTGTAGCATCTATAACTCAGAAATAATTTATTTCTTTGTGCAGATAATCTAGTTTGGTATCGGTGTGATATCCTAAAGGAAAATAAAGCAAGAACCTCCTGCTAGACTAGCTCCACAGTCCTGTCAATAATTGTAGTCTGGATCTGTCGCATTTTGCCTCTATTAACATCTGATTTCATTGATCTCAGAAAAGATTTAGAACAAATGTCCTTCTCCCTGTTATCTGTTCTCTGACCCTCACTTTCTATCAGTTCTTCCCTCCAGGAGACATAAGAGGGCAATGAACTAAAAGGAAACAAGCCAAGCCTTATACACCTAAAATTTGGTTCAGAAGTTTTTCTTTTTTGCTCTCCCTCTGAAACTGTTGAAAGCCACAGGCTAGATGTTCAAATTGGGAACTAAGGGGAAATTTCTGCCTTTTTCTTTTTCCCTTCTCAGCATTCATTAGTTCTTCTATCTATAACAGCTTCTGGAGGCTCCTTTGGAAAGTGAACTTCCTCTCTCAGACAGTTAGCTGACCCACTGTCGGTCCAGGGGCGGGTGAGTGACCAGCCTGGCCAATCAGTTCATTTGATCTGCAGTGTTTTCTTTAGAGAAGGGCACACGCCCCAGTCAGTCCAATCAGGGCTAATGTTTGGGTGTTTACTGGAGAGATTGGAAGGAAGTTATTCTCCTTTGAGCTGGTCTTATAGTTATGAAGATGGAAGACTGAGCTTCCAGAGACCACAAGGAGAGATCCTGTTTGAACATGAAACATATACAGGAGAAGGCAGAGCCCAGGCCTAGGGAAAGGAAAGAGAGAGAGAGAGAGAAGATAGAATGGGAGGAGGGGAGAGGGAACGAGGGAGAGAGGTTGGTCTAAAGTCACCTCTACTACTAGCCTTTTTAGTTATATGATTTAATAATTTCCCTGTTTTGCTTAAGCCAGTTTGAGTTGAATCTTCATTAATTTGAAGATTCATCTCTCTCAACTCTAAGAGAGATGAGTAATAAATGTATGTTCACAACTGTCTGGGTCCCAAGCAAAGCAAAACCTTTGAAATTGGTTTGTTAATTCAGAAGGAGGAAGACGAAGAAAGGGAACCATGAAATCAAGTGGCCTAGAAATATAGAGAGTTGCACAAACATTCATGTAGACAGACTGAGCTAACTTGGAGTTGGTTCTGAGCAAGCCACTGGGTGTGAAAAGTGGCGTGTGTGAATTTAAAGGGATGAAGTAAAAGGTTGCAAATCTTGACAATGATATTTTGTGGCTGGAAAGCCCTAGTGTGACAACTGAAGTCACACTTCCTGAGGGCGTGTGAAAAATTATTAACTTTGAATTCTGATTCCATCAAGCTGTGTATTCTACTCTTTATTTTCCGGATTCTTATGTGTTATCAATAAAGGCAAGTGGAAATTTGTAGGGGTGAGTTTTTAATATTTACTTATGGCCGGAAAATACAAGTGCGTGGATCTGCCTTTGGCTTGTGAGGGAAGGAGCAGGATGACTGGTAGAAGGTGAACATAAGCACGTACACATCATTGCGTCTTTGGAGTGCTGTGATTTTAGGTGGTTTCGTGTACCACCCAACGAAACTCCCATTTACAATGATGTTACAAGCGGTCAGGGAGGTGCTAGAGAGTCAGAGTTTCATAGACAATTAATTGTAAGGAGTTTGGTGGAAGCCACTTCTACATCCTATCATATATTTTAAGGCTAGACTCATGCCACCTCTGCCACTTTCCCTTCCCAAGCTAAATAATACTGCCTACTTCAAATAATTATCACATAAAGTTATTTCCCCAAAGTCCTTGAGCACAGGAATCAGTCTTTTTCAAAGGCACCTTCCCAGTTCCTGGCACATTTTAGGTGCTCGATACATTTTTCAGGTTGGATTGAACTTCTTTGTCATATCTTTGTTTATACATACTTTTGCTCGCTCTGATTCCCCTTCTGTGGGATGCTGTTTTTTATTTATTGCAAACTCTACTCAGCTATTCCTCATCTCTCTCCATTTTTCCTATAAATGAAGAGAGGGGAGGGAGGTAGATAGATATAGCTCTGGTTTCTTATGAAGAGCAACTCAGTCCTGGTGGCCAGAGCCAATTGATTCTTAATTAAATGAAGCATAGAATTGAGCTGGGATGCATTTGTTCTGATTCAAAAGCCATCTCTCCTTGCTGCCTGATGATTGTGTCTCTTTCAGTGTCAGCACAATGTGGGCAGGGAGGAACTCTCTGCTCTGTTCCACTCCACACAGGGATAAAGGGAGATGTAAGCACAGAATGCTTTGTGATGAAGCAGGAGCCACTTGTCAGAGCAAGGGGAGAATCGACGATAATAGGAGACTGCCCAAATGGAAAGGATGGGATCACAGGCAGCCGTTCTTTCAGCAGCGGAAACTTTTCACTCCCCAAGAAGCAAGAAAGAAGCCAGCAGAGATGATTAAGCCAGTGATGAGGATGAAGAGCAGTCTGAGACAGTCAGTGTGCAGGAATGGCTCAGCAGGCTCGCCGGGCTGAGGCTGAAACTGTGGCTCTGTGAACCAGCCCAAACAGTTCAATCCTAGAATCGGCCAAGAACCAGGGCTGTAATTTATCGGTGGCAGTGGACACTGATCATTAGCTACTCTGCTTATACCTACTCACTCATTCGTGCATTCGACAAATATATACGGAGCTCCCTCTACATGCCAAACCGATTCTTAGGTGATGAGAATAGCCTCTTTCACTAGGGGAGCTTCTGATTTAATGGGGGGAATGACAAACCATACTAGAGTAAACCCGCTGGAACTGGTTGCTGTTATTTTCATGTGCTGGGGACCCAGGCAAACACTCATTAGTGATTGTTTCATGTAACAACTCTACGAGATAAATTCTGGTTTTTTTTCCTCTGCCTTTTAGGGGGAAAGCAATATGGCCAACATTACTGAGGTTAAGAAGGTAGCACAAAATGCTATAAGAACATAGGAGTGATTGAGTTGCCTTTCTGGGAACATTCAGAAAAATGTTATCAAATACGTATTTTTTGATTTGGGTCTTGAAGTATAACTAAGAGTTCACCTGACAGACAGGTTGCAGGAGGTCATTTTAGCACTTGTAATATATGAGTGGGAATGGCCAGAAGAAGTTTCTGGATTTTTTTGTTTAGCCCAGTTAGGGAATAGTTTTCATTAAACAGGCTATTTTGATAAACTGATTTAGATTTAGTTTATGGCTTTATGCAATCAATATAGTTTTGGATTCAGTTTGATCTCATTTTACTTTTTCTTACTGAGGTATAATTGACATAATATTATATTAATTTTAGGTATACAGCATAATTATGCAATATTTATGTATATTACAAATGATCATCACAATAAGTCAAGTTTACCTCTGTCACCATACATAGTTACAAATTATTTTCTTGTGAGGACTTTTAAGATCTACTCACTTAGCAACTTTCAAATATGCAGACAATATTAGTAACAATAGTTGCCATGCTATACTTTACATCCCATAACTGAAAGTTTGTACCTTTTAACCCTCTTTACCCGTTTCATCCATTCAGGGTGTATCTGTGAAGGGATATGGGATCAATTCTTAGAATCAGTCATAGGGTTTCAGATGAGAGCAGAAAAGCCCTAATGGAACTTGAGCCCATGGTGATTGTCGTAAGCAAGATTAGGGTGTGAGCACCTGTCCTTTGTCATCCATCTGATAAAGGGCACGTGGATATTTCCACTTGACTTAAAAGGGTTGGGTTTCAGAAGACAGAAATGGCGTACGGTCCTTCGATTTCACCGGTCTGTGTTCCCGATGTTGCCTTAGTGTCAGTTGTCTCATTTCCAGCCAAATCGTCTCCCAAGATCCATTCCTGCCCTCTTCAAATCAATAGTTCACCAGTAACGAGAATTAAACTTCTAAAAAGATATATATATTTTTTATGTCACTCCTTTGCTTAAAAATCCTGTAGTCTTGAAGATAAAATCTAAAACCATGAGCAACTCATACAAGGCTCCTGTTTGGCTCTTTTGTTTTAATCGTTTTGTAATCTAGAGCTTTCCCTCCTCTCTACCCCCGCCCAGCGCTGTGCCCCAGTCTCTTTGCGTATTTTCGGATATGATTGTTCTCCCATGCGCTCCCACACCTCCCTCATCTGGCCCACATTTTTAAAATATTAACCATCATCTTTTATGGAAGGCTTCTCTGACCCACTTGAAGACAGAGTGAGAGTCGCACCTATTTCATCACTGATCCCCCGGTACCGGACATGACTCTGCGTGTCTCTTCCTTAGGCTTATGGTCATTAGCATCTTTGTGTCATATGAAGACACGCAATAAATAGTCAGTGAATGGATGAATGATGAATGACAAGATGAGAACTTCATTAGAAATGTTATGGAAAATGTTGACCAGATTTCCAGAATGCAGTTTGGGTTGTGTCAGGGTATAGTTATTTACTTTTCAGTCATTCTCACCAGTGACACTGTTGGGGGAAGAGGGTCTTTACCATGATGACAGTTAAAATGGTAAATTTCTTTTCATATAGAATAGCTCCTGTTTAAATTCTTTATTTTTAAATAATTTCAAAATTATAGAAAAATTAATAGAAGAATATAAGGAGTTTCTGATATCTTTCACTCAGGTATCCCAAATGTTAACATTTTGTCATATTTGCTTTGTTATTCTCTATCTATATATGTTATTTTTTTCTTCTGTAACATTTGAATACAATTACAACTGTAATATCTCTTTAACCCTAAATATCTTAGTGTATGTTTTTGAAAATACATTTTCTTTCATAAGTACAGTATGGTAATCAAAATCACGACATTATTATTGATACGATACTATTACCTAATCTGTAGAACATATTTAAGTCAAAGTTATTTTATAAGAATCATTCAATATTTAAAAAAAGCATTTGGTTTATCCTGTGTCCTCATGCTTATCCAAGTGCGACATCTTTGAGTCAGGAACTTGCCAGTATGGAATGAAGATGCAAGGAAGAAGGGACCAGGATTTGCCTGTTAGGAAACAAGGGACTGAGGCAGGATGAAGTCAGGACTCTTTTGGAAATAGGTAGAAAAAGACAGATGGAGAGAGGAAGAGGGCAAAGGAGAGAGAGAATGTGAGTGAAATAAAACTCCAGATGTCCATGTGAGGATAGGCACTTCTCTCTATTCTCCTCTGTCCAGCTTCTGAGGTCCTCGTTCCCTGGACTGTGAGAAAGATATGCCAAAGCAATTGTGGTTTAGGATACACACACACACACACACACACACACATGCACACCCTCTAGCTGACCTTTAAAAGACTATTCACTCTTAGAAACTTAGCAAGACTTTACTCTCTAGTTATACCAGTTTGCCTTTCCAAATAATTCTCCCTTCCATGCTACTTTCTGTTTTACTCCACACACCCCCAATAGATGAAAACTAAATGTGAATAAATATAATAAATAAATATATTAAAAAGAGCAGATTGCAAATACCCCCCAAATTGAATCTGTTTCTTTCCACCAATGTTTAGGAATAGCTGAAATTTAGCTATCCAGGGCCACCATGTTAGGGGCTGTTGGGACCTGGTTGTTCTTCAATTCTCATTTTCCATCACAGTGATCACACCATCTGCCTTTTGTCACTTGTTCTTATCAGACACACCAGCACAGACCATATGGGAAGCAGGCAGCACTGTCTGGGTTGACTTACACATCCCTGGAAGTTGCACCCATCCATCCCTTGCCATATAAGTTGAAGCTTCTTTTCTTGGCATGATTAGCACTAGACCTGGAATATGAGAACAGCACATTGAGAAATACTGGTAAGAGAGCCAAATTTGTGTTGTCCAGAGAGGAATCATTTGTCTATGCATTCTGCAATTATTCACAATTCTCAGCTATGAGGTCTTGATCTGTTTAGGAACACAACACAGTTGGCTGTAATCTAAATCTGAATGTAAATCTAGCTTCTCACAAACTATGAAGATTTGGCAGCCAAAATAGTAATCGAATCAGAATCAGTTTGATAAAAATATTCTCTGGCTCAATGATTACATCTCTGGTCCAGTGGATAATAATGCTTGGCACTAATTAAATCAGTTAATTTTTTAGCTTGAAAGGTATCTAAAGATGGCCTATTCCAACCTCTTCTTAATTTTCTATGAATGTGCCTCAGTTTACTCTTCCCCTCAGGGGTTGCCAGGTTTCATATGGCAGAGATAATGTGGCCCTTGGTCCTGAACCTGTGGAGGAATTTGGTATTCAATGGAAGGTGTTCACTTTATCCTGCATACAGAAATTATTATTTTCCATGAATTTCAAAACAAATTCTAAATACAAGTTAGGGGTGGGGAGTGTGAGCAAGGACAGAGATTGGGACTGGGTTGGGAAGTAGACCCAGAGCCCTGATCTTGAGTACCTCTCTGCTTGTGGGGTCATTGCTCGAATGACCTAGTGATGCTGACATTCTTCTTTGTTCTGGGACTAAGACCACAAGGAGAGTTTTCATTGTAATTCTTCACTTCTGGTAATAATGAAAATGAAATATCAAGAGCTCTTCATTATAGGCCTTAGGGAAATACACAAATATGTTACAACTTTCTAAAATATGTCCTGATTAAATCTCTCATTTCTCCACTTCCATAATTGGGAAATAATAGACCAACTGATTGTGCTCAATGGGTTCCAGCAAGTCTCACTATCTTGTTCTATAGGAGGAATATTTATTTCTCTATGGTGCCATCTTTGTGTAAAAGGATAACTCATTCCTACTATTCAAAGTAAAAATTTTTAAAAAATATCAGAAACCTGATAGTCAAAGATCTATTTCTGATTTATAATGGATATTTAAATGTGTATGTATAGATAGAGGTATAGATATGCATTGACCCATAATGTTGTAAGTGTTTCTTCTGGTTAGGGAGATTAAGGAATTTTTTTCATCCTTTGTAATGCTTCTCTTTCTTTCTTTCTTTTCTTTCTTTCTTTCTTTCTTTCTTCCTTTCTTTCTTTCTTTCTTTCTTTCTTTCTTTCTTTCTTTCTTTCTTTC
>NW_024349801.1:12697797-12888274 GCF_902729225.1 Pteropus medius
CCTTCCTTCCTTCCTTCCTTCCTTCCTTCCTTCCTTCCTTCTTTTCTTCCTTTCTTCCTTTCTTCCTTTTTTTTTGGTGGAGGAGTAAATTTTATAGTAATCTTGTACATTTTTATGAACAGAAGTAAGTAAACATTATATAAAACAGCACGAATTCCTGAATTACTAACATAATGCTGAGGTTTATTTTAAACTCCTAAATCCCTTCTATACCAAGTACCTGGGTAGAAGAATTCAGTTAAATTAGACAAAGAAAGGTGGAGTACTTGCTGTATGCCAAACATTGTGTTAAGATCTGGGTGTATAAGGATAAACAAGTTATGGATGCTTAGTGTCAAGTAGCAAGAATATTATTTTTGTGTACTTGTATGTCTTGTTTCATGCAATAGAAGTAAAGATATGGATGAGGTTTTGGAGATGGAGAAGTTACCTTTATTTGGAACAAGCAGGGAGGATCTTTCAGAATAGCTTGGATGAGGTTTTGAAGGATCACCATCCAGAGTTTTGAAGTCTACTAACCAGCAAGAGTAAAGGTGATCTTTCCAGATATTGGGAATGGCATATGCAGAGGGAGGAAAGCTTTTAAAAATTACAGCATGTATAAGGGCAGATGGAAGTACTTTTGGATTGATGGAGCATATAGGAATGGGAAGCATGAGATCAATATGGCTCAGACTATATAAATCCATGAAGGCCAGTCAAGGAACTTGACCTTTATCTTATAAGAAATGGGGAACTAATGAAGGGGAGCAAGAAAAAAAGGCAACTAGTTACTTCTAAGACCTCAGCTTCACTCCTGTCCAGAGCTTTGCTACTTAGCTATAGGAACACGGCTGATCATACCTCAGAAGATGTCTGCCAGCACTCATTAAGACCAATGCTTAATCTCAACTGACAACATCAATGTCAAAATCAGAGCTGGGAGTTGGCAGCATTTCAGCAGTGGAGTCTTTGGCGCTTCCATGATCTAGTTCAATAAACAATCTTGCTGTGAAACATAGAGCTTGGTATTTAGAAGGGTTTTAGCTGGCACAGCCACAAAGTCACAGCGTCTGTCCACTGACTGATTCTACTGTGAAATGTTGAAATACAGCTCTTAACTCCAAGAAAGCATGTAGGCTTCTATTTGCATGCAAATCGCTGCCATTCATGTGTGAACTACTCTGCCAGATGGAGTAATTTGGGGTAGGGCCATCCTCCTTGCTAAAGGCCACAGGTATCCACACATGCTGCAGTGCAGCTCATTCCTATTTTCCACATCACTCCCTGGGGAATAATCATTGTAATAATGGGCGTCAAGGAAAGGAAACTCCATTCCACCCTGTCATTATCTAGTAAACAAAATGGTACTAATTAGTGTGTTACTGAGCTAATGTAATATTTGATGCAATTAGTAAATTGAGTCATAGATATTGAGAGGGATAACAGGAGACATGGTAAATTGATAGATCAAGAAAACCCTTTGGACTTTGGAAGGGTACAGAGTATATGTGTCTTTCAAAGGAAAATCATTGTGGTCGTAGCCCCGTCAGTGATTAGGGGTGTGTGTCTCTGGAATCAGCATGCTTGGTTTTGAATCATAGCTCCACCTCTGGCTTAAGTCATTCCAAGTGACTTAAACTTCCTAAAAGTGTCAACTTTTTCATCTGTAAAGTGAAGATAATAGTAGATTGAATTTAATTCTCTCATGAACATATGAGGTAGGTCTGATTTAAGTAGTTTAATAATTTTCTTGATACATAGTAAGGCTTAATCATCATACCTATAGTAATTATTATTATTATTATTATTAAAATAGCCATAGAAGCTAGTTGAATTAAATTTATTTATCCATGTAGTAGCTAATGCTGCTCTCTGAACACCAATTCACAGATCTGACTTATCCAATAAAAAAGAAGATCCTAAGGACAGAAACCATGTCTTCTCTCCTTATTGTCAACAGTTGGCTCAGTAGTCTAACACTTAGCAGGTGTTCAACATAGCTGTTAAATGGACAGTTTTTTAAACCTTTAGTAGTATTCATTGTGCTGTGTTATTTCTCTTTCTTCTCCTCCTTCATAGCTTCTTTATCATCGCCATCATCATTACCAGCATCCTCCCCTTTTATCCTCTCTATTTCCAATGACTAAGAAACAAAATTTGTCCCAGCAGGATTCATACATTTTATCATTTATTTATTTATTTATTTTGCCTTGGGGACAGGCAGGACCTACTCAATTAATGTATTACCAACTACAAGCAGCTCTTTCACCTCTTGTTGGGGAAGAGGGGGACTTAATCAAACACCTAAAACAGGATATGCTTGTTATTTATAAATAAAATACAGAAGAAGGAAATCTCAAACATCTGTGCAAACTTTTCATGAGGCAAACACAGCTTGGGAACCCCTAGGATATACCCAGAGATTCCCATTACTTCAGTTCGAAAAAACGCTCAATTGATAAAACTGAAATTCTATCCCGTGGAAACGTATTTGGAGACTCATTCCTGCAAGAAAAAGCTTCCCCTTTAAAACTTGTAAATTTTATTTTTAGATTATCAGCAAAATGAGAACATAAAATTGAAAGAGGAGTCTCAGAGCCAGTATGGGTCCCTGAACATACATTCTTATGTCCCAGTTTGAGAAATGTCATCATAAATGAACTATTAATCTTATAAGAGCAATTCACACCATTCGAAGAGTCAGAAAGGTGACATTTAATGTGACTCTTTTAAGGATGAAGAAAGTAAAGGGGATAAATATGGTGGGATGAGGAAACAGCAGTCACTCATAATAGCAAAAATTAAAAAAATTTTTTTAACTTATTTATTTAAATTAGTTTTGAATATACAGTACATTGGTTAGACATCTATATAGTTCATAAAATGATCTCCCCATTTGCTCCCTTCCTCCCCTAGCCCTCCACCTAACCATCATATTAATGCTAACTGCATTCTCTAGGCCATGAACAGCAACTATTTTTTGAGAGCATATGATGTTGTGGCCAGAGCTTATCTGCATGCCCATATTTTAGGGCATTACATGTTTTAGGAAGTGTGGGCATTGCAGTAAGGCTGGACTGTGGTGTTTATAATGGGGAAATGATCTAAGAAGAGGTTGAAATGAGAGATTAGTTTTGAAGGAGCTTGAGTATATAGGTCAGTGTCTCTCTCTCTCTCTCTGTCTCTCTCTCTCTCTGTCTCCTGCCTCTCTCTGTTCTCTCTCTCTGTCTCTGTCTCTGTCTCTCTCTCTCTTTCTCTCTCGTTCTTTCATTTGAAAAAGAAATACTGTAAGCTGGGGCTGGGTGCGATGTGGTTGTGGGAAAGGACAGCAAAGTCTGAAACATGATCATTTGAGAATGAATGACAATTATTGTTCCATATCTGTTACTTGAATCAGTTTCTCATTCCTGTCTGTCTCTAACGCCATGTGGCTGGTATTTTTTTTTCTAAAAAAAGTGATATTTTTCAATATAGTCTTACCTTAACACCTTTCATAAAATCACATAAAGTTACATCATCACATGTAATTAAGTTCAAAGTTGTATTTTATGGTTAATAAATTTGAAATTCTTGACACTTCCAATTAAAAAAAAGAATGAATGACAACAAAAGATAGACGTTCTCAAAACTGATATACAGATTCTGGAATTTACCAAAGCCCATATGTATCAACTGAAAAAGATTCTGGAAATTAATACTTACTAGGTACATAAGAACTTACTAAATGAATGGAAAATTTCTCACGTCACCATCGTTCACTCTCCCGAGGACACCAAGCACACATGCGGTGCTGGTGCTTGGTAGCTTTGGCATCTTGCTTATAAACCTCTCCTTCAGATGTCTTAGTAGCCCATTCCTTCTCATCTCATACGTCAGCGAACTCTATTGGCTTTACTTTCAAAATGTCTTCTGAGTCTATAGGCTTGTTTCTGTCCCTCCTGTCATCATCATCATCTTTTCCTGGGTCAGTAAAATGGCTTTTTTATTTCCACGCTTGTGTTTTTACCTCCACCTTGCACCCAACAAAATCTGTTTTTCAAAGAGCAGCTCGAGTGAGCTTTTAAAAATGTAAATCGGATCCTGTTACTCTCCTTCTCAAAACCTTCTTGCTTTCCTACTCCTCACCCCAGCTTTCCAGGCTCTGTACGACCCAGCCCCTGCCTAGTTATTAACCTCGGCTCCTACCACTTCTGCCACCTCTGCCCAAGACTACCGACAAGTCCCTGGTTACGCGGTTCAGGCTACAGTGCCTTTTTTGTCGCTCCGGAAACATACAGGAGCAGGGCCTTTGTGCCTCTTTTTCCCTCTGACTGGAATGTGATTTTCCTAAATCGAGTTGCCTTCCTCCCTCACTTTTTTTTTCAGGCCTTTTCCCAAATATCATATACTAATAGGTTTTCTTTGATCACCCTAATTAAAATAGCCCTATTCCATATTTCCATCCCCGAGCCGCCCCTTAACCCTTTCATATTTCTCCTTTTATATTTCTGTGTGCCCTAGAAATTGTATTTATTTTTTTGCACTCTTGTGTCTCTTCAATGAGGGTCCTACCTCATTCGAGATAGAAACTTCAGTTTTTATTGGTCATTTTAAATCACCAGGACCTCAGACAACATCTGGCACGTAGTGGACAATGCATGTCTTTTGATGGTATCTTGATGCGTAAATCAGATGTCTGCTTTCTCCATTACATATTTCTCCTGGTTCCTGCTTGAAGATCTGTCCAGAAACCAGCCCAGAAACCTCTTGCTCTAGACTCAAGTCACATTTTTCCAGGCAGTGGAGCATCTGAAAATAATGATTTATTTTGCAGAATATCATAAGATCTGGACTGATCAGTTGTGAAATAATGGCATATATAATTGTGTGAAAAATCAGATATCATACTAAAGCGATTAAGAGTAATTGCTAGGAGGATTAAATCTGTAAAAATTCTGTTCAATGACTTATTAGGGATTTTTGCTGAGAATTTGAGGGAAAGGATTAATTATCTGTTACCATTTTTGAAACTTTTGGACAATTATGAACCATGGTGGTATGAGAATTATTATCAAAGGCATTAGAGTCAAAAAGGAGTGAGGAGCACGGCAGAGGGAATGGAGTTAGCATTAATGTGATGGGTAGGTGGAGGGCCAGGGGCGGGAGGGAGAAATTGGGGGGATCGTTTTATGCACTATATAGATGTTTAACCAAGGTACTGTATACTTGAAACTAATTTAAACAAACAAACAAACAAACAAATAAATAAACAATTCCAATAAAAAAAAAGTCAGGAGGGATTTTTTCCCCTAGTGATAAAATTTTTGAACTCTTACCCAGTTAACATAAAATATTTTAAAAAATGATTCACTTACCATTCTCCTTGTATGAATATTCTGCTAATATCTAATAGAAGTGTCAAGGAAAAAAATTTTTTTCTTGATCTAAAGCTTAAGCTTTTCTTTTCTTAATTTTACCCCATTACTCTAACTTACATCTCCTTGTTCATGTTAAATATTCACTCTCCGTTTTCATCCTTGCTCACTGCAGCTGTGTCTCTGGAATCAGTGAACTGGAGTAAATTCTTCTGTCTCTCTCTCAGCCTTGCCCCTTCCTTTCCTTTTACTCTCCTTGGGGTTTTCTCCAATTTAACTCCATATTTCAGGAGTTAAAGTGCTCAGTCCTGAGTCCAGCAATACATCTCAGGGCTAGGATGGATCAAAACTTGCCTCATCGTGTATAGCCCAGATTCACTGGACTATTTGGTCATGTCAGCCACTGTACCTGTCACTTTTTTGCATACAGTCTTATTTCACCCATTTGGTAGCCCAGTGAGGTAGTTATTTTTATTCTCATTTTACAACTGAAAAAATGGAATCAGATGGAAGACCTGGGTTTGAATCTCATATCTGTCTTACAGTCTCCAAATCCAGCATTCTCTATGTTCTACCAAAGCAGCAAGCCAGAGTTCTTTTTGGCAGCCATTCCACATTATTATATGTACTGCTGAAGCGAGCACAACCATTTCACGTTATAAGATGAGATCTAACTTACTTTTTACTTTATTCCTCCCCCCAGCTTTATTGACATATAATTGATGTATAACATTGTATAAGCTTAAGGTGTACAACATGTTGATATGAAACACTTATATATTGTAGAAATGATACCACCTGCATCACATTACATAATTACCATTTCTTTTTTTATAATGAGAACATTTAAGATCTACTCTTTTAGCAACTTTCAAGTATATAATACAATATTATTAACTATAATCACTATACTGTACATTAGATTCCCAAGAACTTAATTCATTTTGTACCTGGAAGTTTATACTCTTTGACAACATCTCCTTGTTTCTCCCACCCCCAGTCCCTGGTAACCACCATTCTAGTCTCTGTTTTTATGAGTTCAGTTTTTTTTAGATTATACATATAAGTGATATCATACATATTCATCTTTTACCGTCTGACTCATTTTACTTAACATTATGTACTCAAGCTCCATCCATGTTGTTGCAAATGGCAGGATGCCTTTCTTTATCATGGCTGGAAAATATTCCATTGTGTATATATATACATATATATATATACATGCAAACACTACTCAATGACAAATTGTGTGTATATGTGTGTGTGTGTGTGTGTGTGTGTGTATGTGTATATATATATATATATATATATAATCACTCAATTTATCCATTCATACAACTCAATGACAAAAATATAAACAATCTGATTAAAAAATGGCCAGAGGAACTGAATCGACATTTTTCCAAAGAGGACTTAAGAATGGCCAACAGGTACATGAAAAGGTGCTCGAAATCACTAATCATCAGGAAAGTGCAAATCAAAACTGCAATGAAGTATCAGCTCACACCTGTAACGATGGCTGTCATCAAGAAGACAGAGATAAGTGTTGGCAAGGATGTAGGGAGAATGGAATCCTCTTACAGTGTTGTGGGGAATGTGAATTGGTTCAGACACTATTGAAACAGAATGAAGATTCCTCAAAAAATTAAAAATACAACTACCATATGATCCTGAAATCCCAATTTTGGGTATATATCCAAAGGAAATGGAAACAGGATCTCAAAGAGATATCTGCCATGTTCATTGCAGCATTATTCATAATAGCCAAGATATGGAAACAGCCTAAGTGTTTGTCAATGGATGATGTTTTACTTTAACTCCTGTTTTTTTTTTTGAAAGAGATAATGGTGTTAAAACCTCTTAATAGGTGATATTGTAAAAATTAATATTTTCCTCCATTACTTTCCTTCGCAGTACCACCTCCCCTTTTACCCCACATCCCTGCCGTCAACTCTCAAATTTCCATATTGTGTTTAGGTTGTTCATTTTTGTCTACATATCTCACCTCTCTGGGTTTTTCTTGATAATTCAGCAGTCTATATCAGTGTTTGCAATGCCTTCTCATTTATTACCATTTGTGAATTTCATTAACAAGCTATTTGCTCCCTCCTTCAGGTCATTAATGAAGATGCTAAGTGAAACTCAATCCATCAATCCTTGTGCCACCCCACTAGCAAACTGTGTACTCAGAGGTTTATGATTATTTCTTGTTCGTGACTCTTGAGCCAGTTCCCAAATCAACTGAGAGTACTCATAGCCAAGCTAATTTCAATTAATTCTGCAAGGAGAATTTCATGAGCAAAAGCAGCACCTGCTTCTCTAAAACTAAGATGGATCACTTGCATTCACTTAACCTACTAAAACTGAAGTTGTGTCCAAGTAGCAATTATGGGACATTTCTCTGATAATATTCAATCTTTTTTTTCCCTTGAATTTCTATTTACCTCATATTTTCCATGACCAGGAACTGTTTCTTAAATATGTCTATTTGTCAGTTCCATGTTTGAAATCAATATGAATTTATATGTTCTTGTCTTTAGAATTTAGAAGAGTGCTTGTTTTAATTTTATTTCCTTCTCTACAGCAGCTAGTAATTTTTCTGCATATAATTTATGCTGAAAACAGATCTTATGATCAGCATTGTGTAATAAAAAATGTGCAGGCTTAAGTTCAAATCTCTGCTCCATTACTTCCTAGTTGTATGACTTTGGACAAATAATTTCTCCATGTCTATACAAATCTCAGAATAATGCCACAGTGTAATAAAATTTATAAAAATAACAAAAATTTAAGAATTGTAATTCCTATCTTACTATCTTTCAGAGTTTTCATGAGGATTAGAGTTGATGAAATGTAGTAAGTACTCAACAAAAAAAGTAGCCATAATTGAATTGAAATTTTTCCTTCATTTGCAAAGACTTCTGGACCTACTCATGTATTCATATAATGATGTTTCATAAATTAATTTAAAAAATAGCAAAAGTCCCACATCTCCTCAGTCAAGAGAAACAAATGAAAAAATAAACAAATGGAACTATAATAAACTAAAAAGTTTTTGCACAGCAAGGAAACCATCAACAAAATGAAAAGACAACCAACTGAATGAGAAGATATTCTCTTATGATACGTCTGATAAGAGGTTAATATCCAAAATATTTAAAGAATTTATATGACTCAATAACAATAAAACAAACACTCCAATTAAAAAATGGGCAGAAGACCTGAATAGATATTTCTCCAAAGAGGAAATATGGATGACAACTAGTCATATGAAAAGATGCTAAAAGTCACTAGTTGTCAGAGAAATGCAAATTAGAACCACAATGAGACATCACCTGACACCTGTCAGAACGGCTGTCATCAATAAATCAAAGAACAAC
The DNA here is from genome assembly GCF_902729225.1 of Pteropus medius. Taxonomy (NCBI): domain Eukaryota; kingdom Metazoa; phylum Chordata; class Mammalia; order Chiroptera; family Pteropodidae; genus Pteropus; species Pteropus medius. The sequence continues at coordinate 12,706,514 of NW_024349801.1, forward strand.
AAGTGTTGGCCAGGAGGTGGAGAAAAGGGAACTTTCACACATTGTTGATGAGATTGCAAATTGGTACAGCCACTATGGAAAGCAATCTAGAGGTTTCTCAAAAAATTAAAAATGGATATACCTTTTGACCCAGCAATTGTATTTTTGAGTATTTATCCAAAGAAAACCAAAATAATAATTCATAAAGATCTATGCCCCCCTGTGTTCATGGCAGCACAATTTACAATAGTCAAGTTATGGAAGCAACCTAAATGCCCATCAACAGATGATTGATTGAATAAAGAAGTTATGATTCATATATACAGTGGAATATTACTCAGCCATTAGAAAAATAAATTCCTACCATTTGTAATGACATGGATGGATCCAGAGGTTATCATACTGAGTGAAATAAGTCTAGCAGAGAAAGATAAATATCATGTGATTTCATTTATGCAGAATCTAAGAAACAAAAAGAATAAACTAATCAAACAGATTCACAAATATAGAGGACAATCTGGTGGCAGCCAGAGGGGACGGGGGTTGGGGTTTAGGAGAAAGTGTGAAGGGTTAAAGAAATACAAATTAGTAGTCGATAGATGGTCATGGGGATGGGGAGCACAGCATAGGGAATGCTGTGAGCAGTAGTGTAGTGGCTAGGTGTAGAGCCAGAGGAGAGAAAGAGCAATCAGGTGGATTGTTTCATAAATTATATAAATGTCTAATCAATATATTGAATACTTGAAACTAATAATAAAATAAAATTTAAAAAAAGTCAAAAGTCCAATAGGAAAAACTAAGAAATTCCAATATAAAAAAAGTGAGCAACCTCGCTAGGAATTAATGAATTTCAAATTTAAAAAATTTGTATTTTATACCCACCAAATTTACAAAAATGTTATTGACCAGAATTTGTTATTAAATTAACAAAGACATATGGAATCAAGAACTCAGACATTGTGGGAATAAAGAACTGTTGCTTTTCTAGGTGTTTTTAACTGTTCTCCAAAGTTGAATATCATTGTGGCCTAATGAATTTTCAATATTTCTAGGGGACATCAGGTATGTGTAAAGATCAGTTCATTGTACGAGGTTATTCATTGAAGTACTAGTTATAACTGGAAAGAAGAGAAGGAAGTAACTTATTAGAATGGATAAATGGATGTCTATACACTAGCATATTCATTACTGGAGTTCTATTATGAGTTAGGAATTAATAAGGCTGCATGTGATGGAGAGTCAACTACTATACCTAAACCAAAAAGGAATTTTGCTTTTCCCACTTAATGTGAAGTCCAGAGGCGGGACTCCTTGTAGCTGCGATGGTAGCTCCATGAACTCATCAATACGGTGTAAGCTTCTATAGCTCTTTTCTTGTTGGTTATACAACGGCTGCATGGCCACCGTAAATCACATCCTCATTCTAGGCAGGAGAACACTGAAAAAGAAAGAAACAAGGAGGAGGAGGAGGAGACAGCTGAGGCATCAGGAATTTTCCTTAGCAATTCAAAGCAAAATCTGCTTACATCTCATTAGCCAGAACTGTGTCATAGAGCTAAACCTAGCGGCAAGAAGCCTGGAAAATATTGTCTAGCTTTGCAGGGCACACAACTACATTGGAAAAAATATTATGTTTCTCTTAGTAAGAAAATAGGTGAGGCCTGGTATTGGGTAGACAACCTGCAATATCTGCCCCTTCTATTTAGAAGTTGAAAAAAAAAGAATTTTATCCATATTTATCAGTTAATCTGGATAAATCCCAAAAGCACAATTTGAGTGAAAAGATAAGGAAAAGAACAATATTTATGGTATGATACCAACAAATGTATTAAAAATGCAGAAACATGTCTGGAAAACTCTGTAACTTGGGGGAATAATAGAGGGGAATAAATCAGGGCAGGTTACAAAGAGGGGGTTTCAGTATTTTTCTTAATGTGTGATTTCTGAGAAAAAGTTCTGAAATTAAATAAAAGAAAAAATTATAAACATCTTTTATGAAGTTATATATTTTAGAGTTTGCTTCTCATTTGTCTGAATTGAGTCTCATCTTTTAGGTGCCTCGTTGCAGTGGTTTTCTGTTTCTGGAATCTTTTCTGTTTCAAATTTCTTAAATATAAAAGGATCGACCCTGAGGTGACGGTCTAATTAAATTGATATAATCATTTTCCAAGAATGAGATTTGTCATTTAAAATCCATAATAAATATTTTGAAGAGAAAAATAATAAGAAAACACAAATAGGGATTTGCTTTTAGCAATCTATTAAAATATTTAATTTTAAGTAAGAATGAAATAGTTCCTTATGTTATCCAGTGCCCTCTGAACTCAAGTTCTTGTAGAGGAAATTACAAAGATGAAAACTAAATGGCATTGATACAAGAATATAATTGGATTTTTTTTTTTAGTAATATATATTGTGTTATAAAACTGTTATGAAAATATGTCGTTACAAAGAACTGATAGTCTGTGAAGTTCTTTTTCAATCCCCAAATCAAGTTTAAAGCTTAAAATATTTACTGGCAGCAATAATGAGATGGTAAAGGCCAATGGAGCTGATAAAAGCATATATTTATGCTGAGAATTACCCTTATAATTTTTGTTATTTGTTTATACATGTATTCAAGAAATTTTCATTAAATACCTTTTATATATGAGGCCTCTGTCAGGTACTGGGAGCTCAGATATTGCACAAATATCGTTCTGGCATTTAAGAATCTAATGGAAACACAGACATGTAAAAGAACCCAAATCAAGAAAAGTATAAAAAAAGTGTTTTTATCAGAGTCAGAGGTCTATATCTTTGGGATGAGGGGATGGAAAGACTTAAAGACTGGATGTGTCTAGATACCAGCAAGAAATGGATGGCACGCACCAAAACAGGATAATTTGGGTCAGTTGTGTAAGGGACCATTCCCAAAGTGTGGCCCGGGGATAAAGAAAGTACAAGGCGTGGTGGGTGTGTACTACCCTCTAAGCTCAAGAGAAAGATCAGTAAGAAACGGTCCATCTGCTCCCACCTTGGACTTCTTGCCAGGCTCCCCACTGCCTGAATACAACTGGAAGTCAGAGGGCCTGACCCAGAGGTGGTTATGCATAGGTGTTGCGGCATGCGGGTGACCTTTTGGGAAAGAAAATAAGTGTGGGAGGGTGGAGGATGGGTCTGGGGCAAACATAGTACCCGGCAGTATGATTTTAGTTAGACTTAGATGAATAAGGAGCAGCTCACTGAGAACATTTTGCTGTGGAGGAGAAAGGGCAGTCTGGGTTAGGGACTGAGCAGAGGTGCAGAAGGATGAAAAAAGAACTTAATTTCTAGGCTTCATGTCACTGGAATTTAGGGAGCATATTAGTGTGTTGGGGTGTGTTGGTGGCATGAAGGAAGGCAATCCTTCTTTTCTGTTTTGGATGAAATGAGATGTTGAAACGAGAGGGTCAAATTCTTTGAGTAATTATAAGATTTATAGATTCTTTCTCAAAATAATCTTTTAAAATATCTAGAATATAATACGTAGTGTTGCAAAGGAAACAGTTATGTTGAAATACTGTTTTGATAATATCTAAAAAATCATGATGTAGTAAAATATAAGCTTCTTTGCTCGTGCATGAAATAGTATGTTCTTGTGGTAGGTCTATTAGTTTTTTTATAGTCTCAATGTCCTGATGTAATGAGAAGCGTAGAAAATATGTCAGGAGAGCAATTGTAATGTTAAATGACAATTTTTAGTAACAACAAAGTGACAATTGAAAGAAATGTTAAAATTCACTTAGAGGTTAATGTAAATTGAGATATCACCTTTCCCATCCACATTTGAAAGTACTGGTGGCCCAATGAACATCATATTAAAAACCCCTGTTTTAAACCCCATTTATAGTATCTTTAAACAAATCGAGTGAATTTTATAATTATTAAGTTCATCAAACATAAAATGAATACATATCTTATGCCAAATATTGTGCTAAGGAGATACACAGTGAGGGGATTTTTTTTTTTTAATACTTTAAGATTCCTTAGAAAAAGTCACAAAATATTAGAGTGCAATAACTAAAGATTTCATCTACTACTTCATGGAGATACTTCATAACAGTGATTTACATGGAATACTATACTGAGTTTAATGTAATAAAAAAAACCATGACTTCTCAACTGCTACAATGAAAAAGCATAATCTCTTTTTATGACAGAACTTTAGCCAATTATAGTCATTGTTAATATTTACAATTGGACGCATGTCATGCCTTGTTTCAGGGAATAGGTTGTAAAGATATTATCTTCCATTAAATGTTTCTACAGATGTACTTTTAAAAACTTCTTGTGGAAGTAAAATATAAATAAAGACAAGTGCGTATAGCATGAATGTCTAACTCGATGAATTTTCACAAAATGAGCATACTCATGTAACTAGCACCCTGATTAAGAAACAGACTATGAAAATACCCCACAAGCTCCCTCCCAGGCAGTGTGCCCTACCTGGTGTCCTTAGTGTTCAACAGCATACATTCGTTTGACCTGTTTTTGTATTTCATGTCAGTTAAATCACTCGACGTATACTCTTTTCGTACCTGGTTTCTTTCACTCAACATCATGCTTGTGTGATCAGTCCATATTGCTCTGTATAGTTGAATGTTATTGATACTCGTAGCTGCTGAAATTTCATTAAGTGAATATACCACAATTTGTTTGTTCAGGCTACATCATTTTAAATGTATCGCCACCAGCCATCTCTCTTTTTTGCCCTGTTGTTTTTCTTAGCTCTAAAGTCCTTCAGTATTTAATGAACTGGAGATACTAGAAAGGGAGTAAGGCACAAACAGAAGAAGGTGAGTCTCCCAGGATAAGGGCACCTGCCTCATTGTATCACTGAGTGTGGTTCCTGAATCACTGAACCTGAGATAAATAATGATGGAGATTCAAACCTGCTTCCAGTTGTCTTCTGGGTGGCATGTTTGCTGTGAGACCATTTGCAAGGGGTCTCATTTCAGCTCCCTTGCCTTGCCATTGTTGGGGTTTCCTACAGATTCTGGCAATGGGTTGATTGTTTTTGTCTCAGTTTTCAGGCTTCCATTGAGTTCTCTGTCTTTCTGAGTCTCTGGGGGTATTGCAATGGCACATTTTGAGACTGATTTGTGGACTGCTAACCAGATGCTGTTTTACGTTGGCAAATTCACTTCTATTTACTTTTTAGGATTCTCTTAACAGAGGGTTGCATTCTTCAGCAAGATTTATTCTAACCTAAATTTATGCTGTTTAGTTCTGATTTTGTCTGTTCAGAAATCTCTACTCGTGCTTGCGGCTCTCTCACTATCATTTCTAATCAACCAGACACTTCCTTCCATGCCTGGATCTGTGTAATTACATTAATAGGATGATGTCCTAGGGGATTTCATCCATATTCTATCTTGAAAGTGAAAAATCAGAATCTCGTAAGTCCCTGTTCCTCATGAAACTACCTTCAAAGGATTGATCCTATGCATATTTTCTTAGAGTTTATCAGCTTATGAAACACTGCTACAATGAAACTGATACTACCTTCACTTTGCAGAGCAATAATTGGCTTTCTTTCAAAAATATAACCCAATTCTTTCCAACTTACTTTAGATAAAAGGAAAGTATATTTAGAAAAATGCATTTACAGGTGAAATGTAGAAAGATGTAGGTAATGTTGAGTTTGAACATGTGGTATGCAGCTTATTAAAAGTGAGCTTTTCACCAAATCCTTTAACCCCCAGAAAAATATTCTCAAATTGCAAGATTTTGGATTTGACCCCAAGCCTATAGGTTTAGAATGTTTGTGGGTGGGAACTGGGAATTTGAATTATTAATGATATACCCAGCCCATGAGTTTCTGATACACATGTCTAGTCCACAATTTGAACTTGATCTCATAGTTGAAAAACCCAGTTTCAGCGAGTTTTATCATATGCAAAGCAGAAATGGAGTATTTTTATTCTTGATTTAGGCAACCTTGCTAAAACTCTACATTTTTATTATGTAATAAAATAACAACATAGTTTCCCGATAAGCAGGCTTACTGGAGTTCCAAGAATTAGAAATAATAAGAGAGGACTCTGTTCCATTAGGGGAAATATCTGTCACAAAGTCCATGCATTTTAAACTGGAAGAGAAATACAGCCACTAGCATTTTTGTTTTTACTCAATTAAACTTTCATATTATCAGAATTATGTGTCTGGTTTTCTTAGAATTTTTTTTCTAGCTGAAAGTAGAATGTAATATGGAACAGCGTGTTCTGGGGAAAGATAAGGGAGGGAGTAAAACTAGACCTAAGAGCCAGAGGACTGAGAGGCGATCCATTTCGAAACATTGTAAACAAGAGAAGTACTACATTCAAGAGTGCTACCTTGTTCTGAGCAAATGGCACTACCTAAGTTTCTGAAAAAATAACTCCACAACATCAAAGTGAAAATTGGTTTGCAAAAGATGGTCCGGAATAATTTTAAAAAATTAAAATTATGGTCTGTCTGGTAAAGATGTTTTCACTTGCCTTGTTACAGTTGTGGCAAAAAAAAAAAAAAAAAAATCTTCCTAAATAGTGTCTGTTAAGGCTTAGATCTAAAGAAAGAGAAGGAAAAAAAAATGCTAAATGGAAGAAAAGATATATTAATGCAAACGCTGTGGGAGTTTTGCTGCTTTTGTTTACATGAGATTAAAGGGTGTCATATGCCAGTGACCTACTTTGGGAAATCAAGTGAAACAGATTCAGATGTAGATGTGTTTTGGAGGTCTTCTGTGGGACGCTCAGCTGTTTCTGCCAGTTTTTAGTAACAAATTTTAGAAACAGAATTTCTTCAAGAACCTACATTTCAAAGGTAGAGCCCACAGTATTCTCTGGGATTTGTGGGTTGTGAGAGCAAGGCATCTAGAGAATTTGGAGCAAGTCCCCAAGGTAATTCTGAGAGAACGCCACATTTTGCAAAACAATGGTGCAATGAGATCTGGTTAAGTGATGGCATCAAAACTAGAATACGTGTTTTCGAACTTGAAATCTGAACTTTCAAGTGCTGCATTAGACTCTTACTGTGTGTATGCATATATGTATCAACATTTATATTTACTTTCACATCTATATTTATGCGTTCATTTTAGTTGTAAATAAGCATTACATCTTTTTCTATAATCTTGAACTGTCTGCTAGCCAAGTGGAAGAAAGCGTAGCTTTTTTTTTTTTTTCCAGAAAAGTCTATCTTTACAGTTAGGTTAGGAGAGACTATGGAAAACTGAAAGGAGGAAACTCTTGAAAAAATTAGCATTGAGTCTTCATACTATTTCCCTGAAATTATTTCAATATCACCATCAATATGGAATGTAAACTTTGTGAAGGCAGGGACTTGACTCGATCCTTTTCTTTTTCCTTTCTCTGTTCCCCTACTACTGCAATATAAAGAACAGTGCCTGATACAAAACAAATACTTTATATATAATTTTGAATTAATAAGCAAATTCAACAACCAAATACCTCTCAATTTCTCCTTCTTGGAGACCAGTCTCTTTACGAGAGGTGAATGGAAGTGATTCTGACTTCGATGCTTTAAAGGCCATGGGATTTTCTGAAGCCAAAGGATGGAAGAATTGGAATTGAGTGTTCATTCTCTATTCATTCCTATTCATTCCCATTCTCTATTAGTCTTCTTTAAGAATAGGACTTTGGTCAAGATTTATTCATTTTCCAAGTAAGTGATTTAAATGCAGTCTGACCTGGTACTTACAGCAGGTGCTGGGGAGGAGTAGGATGGATTAAGGAAGTTGGGAATTGAATATTTGAGTTGCAGTATTGGACTTACTATCATTTTTTTCTAATTGCTTTAATTATTATGAGTTGAAACTAAATGTGTAAAACATTTTATTATTTATAGTAAATTAAGCCAGTGTCACAGAGCGGTCTGGTTTTGTTTTTCTTTCTTTTCTTTTCTTTTTAAATAAATGCCTCTAGATCTCCATAGAAAAAGAGACAAACAGTTGCATTGTAGATTACTTAAAAAAGAATTCTCATTATTCAGAATAGCTTGTGGCTGTTCATATCATATGTTCCATGGGCATAGGTTGAAGATAAAAAAAAGTGGAAAGATTATTAATTTAGGTACATACCTCCTCATAATTCATCGTAAAGGATGAACACCTTTGCCTTCAGTTTTCTATGAACCTTTTTATGAATGGGAAGTTTGGTGCTAATGAAAACCAAGCTTTCAAATTTCCTGAGTCTCATTTAGACAATGTAGAGACATTGGGCTCTTTCAAAAATATTCTCTACTCTATGGCTGTGGATTTACCTGGATTACCTCTGTACCTATGGCACAGATTGTGAAAATAGAATACAACGATTTGCTTATTTAATAAATATTTTAAAAATACATTACTTGCTATTAACAAAAATTGAAACGCATGGATTAGTATTAAGACCTGGCATGATTTTGCTCATATAAAAGTTTTTTTTTCTGAAACTTTCCTCATTTTATGTTTTATTAAAAAAATATTTAAGACCATCAACATGCCAAGCAGTTTGTCACTCTCTAAAGAGAATTGAAAAAGACAAAAACCAGATCATATTGCATTATTGTTTTGTAAAATGTGATGTTCTCTCAGAATTACCTGGGAGACTTACTCTAAATTCTAGACTCCTCACTCTCACATCCCACAAATAGCAGAGGATACTGAGGGCTCTACCTTTGAAGTATATTCATAATGTGGTCCCACTTGTTACCTCTACCCTAACCACCCTGGTCCAAGCCACCATCATCTTGCATATTTGCTCTCCTGTGAACTGTTCTTAACCCTGCACCTAAGACACGTCAAGTCCTGTCACTCCTTTGTCCAAAACACTAAAGTCTTCCATCTCAAAGTAAAGCCGATGTCTGGAAAATAGTTAAAATTACTGTTGAAAATCAGAGTGGTATTGTAGTTTCTTGTGTCATATTGGTCCATTTCCCTTAGTGACAGACAGCAACAGATCCACAGAAAAGGAAACCCTGATCTGAAGGGACTGAATACAAAGTAGATACACTTTTTAGTTCTCAAGTCAATCCGTAGAAAAGAAAAATATTAGGAAATATTGCATTTAACGTCACCAAAATACATCTATGGAGTCTAAGTGTTGTAGGGCTTCTCAAAATTTTGCTTGTTTGTTTGAGCCCAGAATTCTTGATTCTGACAGACCTTATGTAGGAGCTCAGATTAAAACTGAGATGATCCGATTGGAGCATGGGCGCAGGGCACGGTAATGGAACTCCCCACGTGGCCTCCTCCATAGCAATTCTGATATTTTCTTTTCTCCCTCTGCTTGAATCCCCAGGGCTGTGAGCAAACCAATTTCTAACCTACTATCAGCATCACCCACATGTTGTTTGGCAGGAGACTGCTGTAGTGTGATATCCAATGGCATCATTAGAAATGAGCATTTGTTTTGTGTCCGGCACTGTCAGCAAGGTAGCCACGACCGAGCCCTCATAAACTGTACAGTCTAGCGGGGAATGCAAAGAGGAAAGCGGGAGCATGACAGTGTTACACAGAAAGTTTAGCTGCTCAAACACGGGGTAAGTTTTCAATGCCCACTACAAGCTTCCAGAACGGGAAGGAGAAAGGGAAGTGTCTCTTATATTGTATGCCATTGTTATAATTTAGTACAATTTGGTAACATAAAATCGAATCATCTGGTAATTTGGTTAAAGGAATGGCTTTTATTTTCTTCCAGTAATTAACTCAGCTAAGTCATTAGCTAAAGAAGTAAATTAAAATCCACAAACACACAAACAGCTCACATGATTTGCAGGTAGGAGGGTTGGGTGAGATGCTCAAACTTAGATGGATCTCCACTTTGCATACCCCCAACCTGTATTACATGTGAATGTAATGTTAGGTATATATATCAGGATAAAAAATTTTTTAGAGTTTTGCTTAAAGAAGCTTTTTGGGAAAGGGGAGATACTGGTTGCTACAATAGTTTGGCACATCAAAAAATTGTTTAGTGCATTAAAAAATGCACTCTTTTTTAATGATATATGTGACTGAAAATATTTTGATCTGCAGAAAGTTTGACAGCAGACTTTTAAATCTATAATTCAACGAGATGCATAGATAATGAAAGGGAGTCCATATCACTTTGAAATTGTATTCAACATTTTGTGTATATGGATGTTTTTTCCCTGAGTTGAGGATCCATTTTTTTCCCCCATTTTAAGAGACTTTTTATTTTAGAATAGTTTTAGGTTTACAGAAAAATCGTGAAGATAGTATAGAAAGTGCCATACACCCTACGCCCAGTTTCCTATATTATTAACATCTTACATGAGCATGGTCCATTTATCACATCTAGTAAACCAATATTGATCTGAAAGAGAATATTTATTTTGGAGATGCATACAAAGCATACACAGGACCGAATGCATGCGGTTCTCCAGAAGTTTTTGCAAACATCAAAGAACATGACAGCTACTGCTTAACATCTTTCACTTGTGGTTGTGTTGGGCAGCCTTCCTCATGCCCATGTTTACATATACGAGTCAAATGATGTGCACAAGCTAAGCTGTCTGCTGGTTCTTTTAGGGGTTGGTGAACTTCTTTAAAAACCTATAAGTAATAGCGACCTATAATTTCAGAGAATAACTTGAAACTACTTGAACATAATTTCTTTCAAAATTTTTCCCAGAGTCCAGTTTGAACAAACAAACCATGATCAATTAGGCATAAAGGAAGACCCCTTAACGAGAACCCAGGAACAGTCCCAAGAAGGCAGGTATTTTTCACAGGACAGAAGGCTATTGATATCTCTGATTTGGATGTGTCTTGAATAAGTCAGTTCATTTCCCACCTTTTGTTTCCCAATCTTCCAAGGAAGGGGTAAATGGCATTTTCTACTTCTGATCTTTTGTTAGTTAGGTAAATCTTATTTGAAGGGCACCAAGAATGGACCACTTAGAAGGTATTTGCTCATTGCTACAGGGAATTAATTGTAACCAGACAACCTACTGCCGAATCACAGCCCTGGCCCACATTTGATTTTAGCCATACCTGTGGTGGGCAGGTCCGACTATTCTCTCACTGCCAGTGTCCCACCGCAGGGCTCTCGCTTTGTTTTCACACTTAACCCGGGGCCTTTTTCCCTGCAGCAGGAGTTTGCTTAGCCTGAACACAAATATGAGGCTTTGAGCTTCCTGGAGGCCATGGCAAAAAAAGTGTTTAAAGAGAGTATTGTAGAGTCTGCGCATAAAGCTGAGTGTCTAAGGTGATACCTAATGTGGTTTTGATTCACAATCCCCTAGTGATTAGTGATGTTGAGTATCTTTTCATGTGCTTGTATGTCTTCTTTGGAAAATGGCTGTACATTTTTTAATATGGTTATTTGTTGTTGAGCTGTAGGAGTTCTTTATATATTATGGAATTTAACTCCTTATCAGATACATGATTTATAATTATTTTTTTTCCATTCCATTGACTGACTTTTCACTCCATTGTTTGTGTCTTTTGATACACAGACGTTTTCAATTTTGAGGTAGTTCAATTTACCTGTTTTTACTTTGTTTCATGTGTTTTTTGGTGTCATGTCCAACAAATCACTGACAGACTCAACGTCAAGAAGCTTTTCCTTCATGTTTTCTTCTAACAGTTTTATAGTTTTAGCTCTTACATTTAGGTCTTTGACCATTTTGAGTTAATTTGTGTATGTGGTGTAAGATAAGGGTCCAGCTTCATTCTTTTTGCATGTGGTATCCAGTTTCCCCAGCACTATTTGTTGAAAAGATGGCCTTTTCTCTATTGAATGGCCTTGGCATCCTTGTTGAAATCATTTTGCCATATGAGTAAGGGTTTATCTGGGATTGCCAGATCTTTTGGTATTTAAAAATAAACCAGAAATTTAGAATTTTGTGTGTAATAATATATTTAAGTATAAGAATGCAAATAAAAAATTAAAATTACAGTACTGCAGAGCAAAGGAAATGCATGTGTGGGCAATTTTTAGTCCATTGGATACTAGCTTGTTGCCTTTGTTTTAATGAGAATGGAAATGGATGATTATAGGCACAGGCATGCATGCACACATGCACACACACACATTTCAGCACGTGTGTGCTCTGGAAAAAATTTTCTTCCCTATTAAGTTAATAATTAAAAAAATTTTATGGGGAAGTGTTACTAAGAAAAAAATGGGGCTTTTTTTTTTTTTTTTTTTAGAAGAGGGTTAAAAGAGAAAAGAGAGACTTTGAAACTCTTCTTTGCAAGGATGGGCAACTTTGCCCATTGAACATTTCCCTGTTCTCTCTGTGGGATCCATTTCTCTGAGGTCACAAAGATGGGAGAGGGAAGAGGAGGAGAAGGCAATTGGCATTTGTCCAGTGACAAGTGCCCACCAAGTACTTTACAAATTTATCTTATTGTCTTATATAAATTCCCCTAAAGAGTGGCCTTTTTTTTTTTCCCCAGTTGTCTTTTATTATTTCCATTAAAAACCCATTGAAGTTAAGGGAAAGTGGGGAGCTCATTTTATGTCACAAAGTAAGTGAATGGCAGAACCAGAATTTAGACACAGGTCAGCCATCCTCCAAAATTGCGTGAATTATGTTGGGGTATGTGGTCTCTAAATGAAGGTCTCCCCAGTGGCTGAGATGTGCAGCCGGGAGGCTGAGTGAAGGAGAAATGATCATGCTTCTTCATTAGGCCATTAGAAAATTAACTAGATTAAAAACACATAAAAAATAGGTGCAAATCAAAAGAAACCCAACCTTTCTGGCTTTATAATGCGTTACTACCTTAATATATGCCTGAAATCTATCAATTTATGCAAATATCTTCACCCTGTAATTAGACTTTTATTCCTTTTAACTAACTTCCTAAAGTGTGGGCACTTAGTAAGTGATGACAATGATTATTCTGTATAATAATAGTGAAATATCTGAATAACCGTAATTAGTGAAAGCAGCAATTTTTCGACTACCACCTTTTGAAAATCCAGAGTGAGTTTTCGAATGCTTATATACGAAGCTTTTAAACCTGCAAATCTCCTCTTATGTCAACGAGGCACATATGCTTCTTTAGGGAGTCCAAAAGCAGTGGGTGGCCCTCAGAATCACATGACCCAAGCCAGAAAGGACCCCAGAGACCCCCAATTCTCTGATTTTACTTCTGATGAAACTAAGGTTAAGTGTATTCTTCAAGTCCAGAACCAAGACTAGAAATGAGGTCTCTTCTAGGTGCCAAGCTTGCTCTGACCCAGCTTCCTTTTTATTAGCTTTAAAGCTAATAAATGAATTTAAAGCTAATGCAAGAGGCCCCAGAATTCATAATGGCACTGAATAGTGTCTGCAGACTGAATAAATATACTACATATTCTATGTTTCTTCTCCTTCAAATGTAAGTAGATGTTACTGTGATTTTAACAAATTTATTGAACCGTTCAGCAACTTACTGAGCACTGATATTAACAAAGAATGGTACTAATTGCTCTTAATACAGCAGTGACTTTAATGACAAAGCTCAGGCTCTCATGAAGTTTATTTAATACGGAATGCTGATGAAACAAAACTGACAATCAACGGTTAAAGAAGTAAGCTGTAACATGGTAGATGATGAAACATTCTACAGAGAAAATAAAACAGAGTGAGGCTAGGAAGTATTGGTAAGTAGGAGGGCTCACTTGTCTGAGTGGGTAAGTTTTGAGCAGACATCCACAGGAAGAGAGAGAACCAGTCATGGGGCTATCGGGGAAAGAGAATTAAAGGCAGAGGAAAAACATCACAAAGATGTCACCAGCCCGGAATGAAGTGAAAAACAGGGAGAGTTATAGGAGATGACATCAAAAAGGTAAATTGGGGCCAGACCATGCAGAGTTGTGTAGGTCACTTTAATGTCTTTCACTCTGAGTGGGCGGGAAACCATTGCAGGGTTTTGAACAGAGTAACAAGAGCTGACCTGTGTTCTGATACAATTACCCTGGCTTCTGGTGGAGTGTGCAAACAGGGGGAACAGTTCCGGAGCTACTGCAGTAATCACGAAGAGAGGAAGGTAGTTGGTGGTGGAGGAGGAGCTGGTTAAAATGTGGTCAATTTCTGGTTATGTTTTGAAGTAGAAATGTGGAATGTGAGTATAAAAGAGGACCAAAAATTCAACTTCTGACATGCTGGGAGGATGGAGGTCTGGTTTTCCAAGAAATGATAGAATGGGGGAAAATGTGAAGAGGAGGATCAGTAGTTTGAGGGGCTTGCTTTTGAGCATGTTTGAGATTTCAGCGAAATGTTCAAGCTGAGTGTCAGGTGGGCAACTGAAAATATGAGTCTGGATATCAAGGAAGCAGTCTGGGCTTCAGATATGTATTGATACCAGTCGAGAGTATTATCAGACGCATTGCAAGTAAGTCGAAGACATGATACTCCTTGATCTTAAATATGTCAGTATGTATTTCTTAAGCACAGGACTTGTTTTATATAACCAGTACAATGGTCAGTACTATTTTGTAATTTATACTATTAATTCATCTACAAATATTATTCAAACTTCAGTAGCTCCAGTAATGTCCTTTATAGTGTGTATATATATTCACACAAACACACACATATTATATATATTATATATATATAATTTTTACATGTGTGATATAAAATTTCATAGTTTCATTTTTGGATTACATATTAATCATTGGGGAATCTTGGTGAAATGTACACAGAAGTTGCTTGTTTGTTTTTATTATACTTACATCTCTTCCATAAATTTGAAATTATTTCAACATAAATATTTACAGAAGTATGTTACTGGATACATCTTCATTTTAAAATAGTTTTTAATTCTTCATTTCCTGACTTTTTTAGCTTGACCTGCTATAATAAATACTACAGACTGGGTGGCTTAAACAACATATCTTTATTTCTCATGGTTCTGGAGGCTGGAAAGTCCAAGATCAAGATGCCAGCAGATTTGGTTCCTGGTGAGGGCTCTGTTCCTGGTTTGCAGATGGCCGTCTTCTTGCTGGTTTCAGATGGCAGAGAGAGAATGAGCTAGGACACTAATCCCATCATGGTGGCCCTACCCTCATCACTTCATCTAAACTTAATCACCTCCCAAAGGCCCCACTTCCAAATACCATCACGTAGGAAGTTAGGGCTTCAACATGTTTTTTTGGGGGGATGGGTGGGGAGCGCTTTCAGTCCATAATATTCACAAAAGGTTATTAAAATTTTATATTTTATATAGAACTATATATATATATATGACATATACATATAATACCTAGAAAGAACTATATATTATAGATTACATATAAAAAGTCTATATTATTTATTGAGATTATAGTCCAGGAAATTATAATTTATATCAAAATATTAATTCTACGGAAAAATATCTTAGAGTCAATGTTGAAAATCTTGGTCTATTTTCCGCCTCCACCTCCTAATCCTATCACCAACCAAAGCATTTTATCTTTTTGTTACGTAAGCTTCACAGTAGCAAGGATCTTTTCTATTCTGTTCCTTGTTTTATCCTCTTTGCCTAGAACGGTATTCATTTACTAATAAGATCTCAAAAATATTTGTTGAATGAGTAATATAAAATGCAGACCCCCCTCATACATTTATTGTCATGTCCTCTTTTTCTGCAATAATATATCTATACAATTCAAAATACTTGAAAGCACTATTTAATGGGAAAAGATGGACTATGAATTTGTAGAACTCAGGGAAATTTTAACAGGTATTTCCTAGGGTTTTTGTGAGATGTAGATGTGGCAATAATATAAGCTGGACAACTAGAGTAGGGTCAGTAGGTGGGAGATGCCAAACAGTGATCGCCAGTAGTTATATTTTCCCCTTGCCTACCACGCCTTTCTTCTTATAGATTCTGCTTAGGAATGCGTTTTGGAGAAAAGCAAATAATTGTGGAGCAGATAAATTTGGGAAATTGTTCTGTCTTCTAAAATCCCAATTACTTCCATTAGCTATTGAAAACACAATTGGGAAAAACTTGGTTACAGCCCACTTTTTCTAGGGCCCTGGCATGGACCTGGGCTCTGTCCTTCCCTCTGTTGAAATATGTCAAAAATCCTGTGGAGACTTTCTCTCTAAAGGTTTTTCAATAACCAACAGTTAAACGATGAGTCAAATAATTAAGACAGCTCTATTTGACATAACCAAGAAACATTGCTGTGGGAGCTGGGGAAAAGATAGTATAGCTGTTCCCTTACATAGCACATCTAGTGAATTTTAAATGAATGAATGAATGTCAAAGAATTCAGAACTTAATACTAAATGTCGACTTCATACTAGACACTGTATGTCTAGGTGCTAGATGCTGTGAGAAATGCAGTAGTGAAATGGAATGTTACAATCCAGTGACAGAAAAGACAATTACTGAAAATGAAAGAAGTATGTGTAGGGGTGGAATGAATGATGGGGAGGTTGAGAGTGGATTGGAATAGCTGAGGGAATGGGGAGGTTTTAGTAAGGAGCTGGCATATTATGTCCAAAGGAATGAGGAGAATTTGCAAGGGGAATTCTAGAAAAATACATCAATATAGTTTATAGGTTAGAAGTTAAGGCTGTGGGGTCAGCAAACCTTAGTTCTAAATGGAGTCAAGCATTTCTTAGCCGTCTGACCTGTAAGTCTTAGCTTTCTCATCTGTACACTACAGGAAGAGGGTGTTTGAGACCAGGCTTATTGTGAAGATTAAATGAGGCGATACACATGAAGGAGTTAGTACAGGCTTCAGACCCAGTAAGTGCTCAATAAACATAAACCACGATTGTTACTGTGATGATGACGATTATTTTCCCATTTTAACTAGATGTAAATTTCGTGCCATGGCACAAGTCCAGAGAAGCCAGGTGGAACTTGCCTTGATCCATTCTAAGGATTTGAGTGTGAAGAGGTTAAATTCCAGCTGGCGGGGAAGTAATGGAGACGGGAACTCTCTTATTGATGCTGGGGGTTTTGGAGGGTGCAGATACAGTCCTGCCTTCTAGGCACTTAACTTAGTGAGGGTCAGGCAAGAGCCCAGGCCACTCTGAATGCGAGAAAGACTGTGATCAGTTTCTGTAAAAGAGGTACAAATATGTCATGAGAGCACTGAAGTAGAAATGATCAATTTCACTTTGAAATACTAAAAAGAGGTGACATCAACATGTATCTTTAAAAAAGTGATTAAACAATGAATCAAAAACTGTTTCCGATTCTAGAAGCACCCCTGCTTTCCTGGCTCTGACATCTGGGTGATTTGCTTAACCTCTGTAAGCCTTAGCTTTCTTATCTATTAAATAGGGATAATATGGTACCTATTGCTTAGAGCTATTGTGGAGTTTATGGAAGATAATCCATGAAAAGGAGCTTACCTGGCACAATGCCAGGGAACTGATTCAATAAATCACTTGTGTTTATTATTATTATTTTGGGCTATTTTATATAATACAAAGCACTTTGTTATAGATTATCTCATTTGATCCTCATAACATTTTTGTAACATTGGCAAGATAAACAGCTATCATTTCTCTTTAATTGATGGAGAAATGGAAGATTGAAGAGATGGATTTATCAAATCCTGAACAACTGGTATGGGTCAGAGTCAGGATTCAATGCCAAATCCGATGCCCTGAGTACATTTCCTTTCGCGTCTGTCTGGTGCTATCCAAAGCACCCTCAAGGAGTGTAATTATTATATTGGCTTTAAATTTGCGACAACATGAATGGACCTAGAGGGTATTATGCTAAGTGAAATAAGTCAGACAGAAAAAGACAAATACCATATGATTTCACTTATATGTGGAATCTAAAGAACAGAATAAATGAACAAACAAAACAGAAACAGACTCATAGATACAGTGAATAAACTGATAGTTGCCATATGGGAGGAGGGTTGGGGGGCTGGGTGAAAAAGGTGAAGGGATTAAGAAGCACAAATTGGTAGCTACAAAATAGTCATGGGGATGTGAAGTACAGCATAGGGAATTAGTCAATAATATTGTAATAACTATGTATCGTGCCAGGTGGGTACTAGACTAATAGGGGGGATTGCTTTGTAAGTTATATAAATGTCTAATGACTCTGCCATTCACCTGAAACTAATATAAAATAATATTGAATGTCAAAAAAAAAGGTCCAAAAATTTCTTGTTCCTTTATAACTTCAGAGCTTCTTTTATTCGAATGAAATCTCATAAGAATCCCTAATTTATACAATAGTAAATAGAGTTGCTCTGTTTAAAAACTCAAGACTGGAAGATTCTCTCCTTCTTTCCTCAACGGCCCAATCTGAGAAAAAAATAAACAGGCCTGAAGGAAAGATCTGGGTTTGGAGCCACAGAGAACAGCATAAACGAAGGCTTGGTGGGCTGGGAGCTCATAGTCTTTCACAAGCTGTTGATGAGTTTGATGTTCTGCCCTTGGCTGGACCACGCTTGCACGAGGCAGCGTGGTGCTGTGATAAGTGCAGAGGCCAGAGGCCATGAGCCAGTGCCTTTGGGATTCACTAACCGAGGAACCCTGGGCACATTTCTTAAATTCCCTTTGCCTCAATTCCCTCATCCACATCAGGCAGATAATAATAACATGTACCTCATTGGTTGTTGTGAAAGGTACATTTGATCGCAAGCAAAACACTTAAAAATGTGCTTGGCATATAGCTCAATAATCATTTGTTGCAAATAATTTTATGTTTCTGGGCCTCACTTTTCTCTTCTATAGAATAAGAATAATAATTTACCAAGAGAGTTTTGGTCAGACTTAAATGGAGTAATGCATAAAAAACACCTAGCACATAACAGTACCTCAATAGAAATAATAATAAGATTCTCCTTGTAATTTTCCTCTCTTCTCTGAATCCTAACTTTTTCTATAAAAGCAAGTCCTCTCTTGTGTTTCCAGTTTCTTCTTTCTCTCCGCACCCCTGCTCACACGCGAAGGACCTTTTCTTTTTCTGATGTCAGTCCCTGGACCCTTTTTCACTCATGTCCTTCAATTAGACCAGTACTTGACCTGGGCCCTTCGGCAATCCTGGTGCTTTTCACATTAATTTGACATCTGCACTTCACCTTGAAAATATGCTAATTGCAACAGGGATCTGAAGATTGCACAAAACACGAGTTTGCCAGAGTCCGTGGTATGCTAGGAATAATTGCAAATTTAATTCCCTTTGAGAAGATGTACAAAAACCTGACCACTCCCTTTAGCCCAGAAGAAATTAGAATTTCTGAAATCAAGTGAAATGAACCAAATGAAAGGAGAAAATATTTCATTTTGAAGGAAAAAAAAAAAGCTCCAAACTTTTTTATTTAAAATCTTCCAGAAAAAAACTTTGGTTCAGAAACTGTTTTTAAGCTCATTAATTTCCATTAGGTAGTTCATTTTTCAGAATTAATATTCTGAAAAAAGAAACTGGCTCCATTTTATTTTTCAGACAAGTTTAATTTTAAAAATAAGTAAATTAAAGAGTTGTAGGCAAAAATTCATCTTTTTGTATTATTAAAGGAGCACTGATTTTCAGTGAATCACGCAGTGCCATGCGTAAAAAAATCTTAAAGTTTAAAAACTTTATTGAGGCATATTTTATGTATCATAAAACTCACTCATTTCAAGAATACGATTCAATAATTTTTAGTATTTTCACTCCCCCAACACAATTCCTCATGTTCATTTACAGTTAGTAGTGCCCCTGACAACCATTAATTAACTTCCTATCTCTACAAATTTGCCTTTTCTGGGCATTTTATAGAGATGGAATATCACAACATGTGGTCTCTTGTATGTGGCTTCCTTTACTTAGCATAATGTTTCTGAAGTTCATCCATGATGTAACATGTGTCAGTAGTTTGTTCCTTTTTTACTGCTGGGTAGTATTCCATTGTATGGACTGACTGCCTTTTGCCTACCCATATACCAAGTGATGGACGTTTAGGTTGCCCTCAGTTTTTGCCTATTGTGATGTAATCTTATTTTTATGAGGCAAAATGTGTTAACTAGCTGGTGCTCTGTTGGCTCTTTTCTCCTGAGCTCAAACAACATGGTCAGTTTTAGAATGGAGCAGAAAGGCCTCACTCATTTTTATCGATGGCTCTGGAGGCATCTGTTTTCCTCAGCTTTCTTTGCTCAACTCTGTTTAACATTCTGCTTCAGAAGATGAGCAACACTTTCTACATTTTGGGAGGCTAATTTATGTTCCTAACTCAAGAACCACTGATTATTTTAATAGACAGTGAGGAGGGGGCACTGCTAAATGTGCCATCATGTACATTGGAGAATTAGCTTTCGGGTCAGATTCTCCACTCACCCTTTGCAAAACTCCCTTTCTGTCAAAATTTCCTTCTCAGCCCAATTGAAGCAATATATCAGAAGTAAGCGGGTGAGTGATTCCCAGCTTAAAATTATATATTTTGTCCATTCTCACCCATATTTTTAATATAAATGTGAAGCTATCATGAAAAGTGTTAAGAACTCAGCAGATTGTACTTTCATGGTTTACGCTTTGCTGAAACAACATTATCCATTTCATCCAGGATGGATTCAGAATAGCTCTAGAACTTCAAATGGCTCCAAAGGATTTCAGGCAACGAAGTGATATATTTATCTATATATCTATATCTGTATCTATCTATCTATCTATCTATCTATCTATCTATCTATCTATCTATCATCTATTTATCTATCTATCTGTCATCTATCATCTATCATCTATCATCTATCTATTGTGAAAAGTGGGGAAGAGAAAGGACACTAGTGTCAAAGAAGATGGAACATAGAAATGGATTCATCTCCAGGTATTTTCAATTTCCAGTCTGCATTTGATAGAGTTCATTAATTTCTGAGCATCTAACCTTTATCAAGTGCCTATTGCATGCAGAATCTTGAACTATAGCTAGAGGTGCAAAGATAAAAATGTTCATTCATTTGATCACTAACAATATTTATTCAGTATCAATTTTATGCAATGTACTATAGGTTGTAGGCATTCAGAAGTGAAAACCAACTTGGTGCTTGTCATTGTGGAGCTAGCAGTCACTTGAGGATAAAGATAAAGAGAGCAAATAAAGCAATATATAAAATACTTGCATATAGTGATAAATACTCAGAAGGGATGAATGCCAGGCCATGAGAGGCAGTATAATGAGAAGGTATTTTAGACCTCTGAGGTGGCATTTAAACTGAGTCTTAAAGGAAAAGAGGAGATAGATCAAAGGAAGGGAAAGAGTGTTCCAGAAAGAGGCATTAGCAAGGGCTCAGGGTGGGAAGGGAAAGAGCTTGGTTCTTGCCTACGCAGAAGACAGACATGGCACCACGTTTATATGATTTGTTTTTGGAAGTACTATGAAAAAAGTATACACAGGTATAATGTGGACAAGAAGAAGTAGCTCAGAATGTTTTTTTGCATGAAGAAGTACACAAATGAGAGTTTAATAACTGAATAGATGAAGGAATGAATGACAGATGAACAGATGACTGACTGATGGACTGACAGAATGAGGAATGCATAAATGGGAAGAAGCCCTTTTTGACAGATGGATAGAGAATTTATTATATGAATTTTATAATCCAAAGATGGTGAGAGAGAGAGGGCATATAGGGCAAATGGGAAGGAAGGGAGACAGAGGGCTGAGAATATTTTTCAACCTCACAATTTTTTCCCCTTAGGGGCTATCTCTGAGTGGCTTCTTGCATTTTAATTTAAAGAACACTTCCCTACACAATTTAGGCATAAAATGAGAGCATCCTCCACCTCTGTGACAGCTGCTTGGCATGCAAAGGAAATTAAATAACTGGCACAAATGGCCTGCAGGTCAAATTTTCCACATAAATGGCGCATAAAACAGTTGTATCTTTTAAGATTGGATTCGTCTTGAGAAAATAGGGGAGGCAGGATATGTGAACCCAGAGTAATTGAACGAAAATTATCTTTATCGATCAAGTTTATTTATATTAATAATACACAATAATATCATAATACTAATAATACACATCAATAATAAGTCAAACACACGTCATATATCTCCACACACAGATACAAATAATAAATATATATTTGTTGACTTTTTTTTTTTACACTGAGAACAACATTTTTTTGTGTTAGAAGATTAACAAGAGAGACAGTAGATGTTATCTCTAGTGCTGCTGGATTGCATAGCTCTGGGTTGTGACATCTTCCTGTGTTATGCTACATGGCGGTTCTGACAACTGTATGCATTATGTGATAGCCATCACGAGCCAAGAACATATAGACTATCAGTATGGAAAAAAATCACTGTACCACTAACAGCCAACCAATTTCCAACATGATGGATTCTCTGTACATTTAGGGAACAAACAAGAATAGTCCTGGAAGCCTGAACTTTTGGTTTTCCTCCAGAATTATTTACTTTTGTTTCAGGAGGAAATGAATACATTCCATCAATGCAGAAATCCCAGAGTGCAAATGCAATTTCCCACAGCACAAGCAGCAACTCCAGAAAAGACACTTAGGCTCCCAACTCATGGCCAGTAAAATCCTTTTTTTCTGAGAGCATTAATAAAAATGACAGATGGAACATTTGCTAAGTGGCAACATGGGACCTTCCTGGCTCTAACCTTTGTTTAAATCATTCTCCTATTATATTTTATCCTTTCAGATCAAAATGAAATTAACATACCTGGAGGCCATAGGGAGGCCGTTGCCGTAACAGGCCACAACCCTGTATAGCTTTAATAAGTTTTATGTAAGCAGAGAGTAATTGCAAAGATTAAAATGTTTGTCCACCAGGTAGATGCTTCTGGGTGAACTGCGCCAGTGCCTGGTGCTGACTGCAAAGAAGGGATAGAGGTGGGAAGTAGGGTCGAGTGGGGAAATCAAGCTTCTCCATCTTTGCATGTTCATAGCCTTCTAAATTTTAGTTCCTTTCTTTCTCCCCAGTTTCACTCCCTCACCTCGACGACTTCTGTTGGGTTTTCAAAACATAGTAAGGCATCTCTTCCTGTGCGAAGAATTCCTGGGCCCTCTCTTCTCTGTCCTCAGAGGAGGGGTCCCTCTTCATTCCATTTGGGGCATCTTGCACTATCCCTATCACGTCCTGTATCAAAAACTTCTATCAGTTGAAATTATTTTGTTAGTCTCCCATGTAGGCTCTGGAATCCTCAAAAATGGGGTCTGATTTTGCTGATTATTTTTTCTTTTTGTGCCTATCCACATTGTAGACACTCACTGAATTAATAAACATGTAAGGATACCCAGAAATTGCTCCTCATTCACCGAATCTAAACCCTTTTTCTCTATCTTCATTTCTACTTACTCTACACTGATTTTATTATATATTTGATATTTCTTCAATTGATTTCCTGGGAAAATTTTTATAAAGTATTTTTAGGAGGAGACTTCACGCCCCTTGCCTGCATTCCTGTGGCTGCCAGACTGGTTTCTCAGCGCTGTATGTTGCTGTCTCTCAATCCATCCTCTAACTTCTTGCAGGTTAATGTTCCTACAACCCCAATCCTTCCTTTGCCTTGAAGAAAACCAAAACCAAACAAGCAAAACTGCAAATTTTTTTCTATCGCCTTAGAGAAAAAACTTAAGCTCTGTAGATAGATGGATGGGCGTTGGGTCAAGAATCTCAGTGTCGCCCCAAGTAGCTCCCTAACCTACGAGCTGTGTGAGCCTTGGATGAGCAGTTTAATTTATCTGAGTCTCAGTTTACTCATCTTAAAAATGGGGGTAATAGTAGTAGCTGTTTTTAGATCAAATGTGATAATGCGTGAAGTGGGTTAAGTGGAATGCATGGCTTTTCGTAATAACTAATACGTATTCCTTCATTTTATTGTTTATCCTTTCCTTCCTTTCTCTCTCCCTTTCATCTTACTCCTGTCCTACTTTCCCTCCTACTTTAAATTCATTTATTCTTTTATTTTTCTTTCAACAGTAGCAGATTAGAGGATCAGTGTATCAGAGAATTTTCCATGATTTTCCAAAATTTAGAAACTTTTCCTCTTAGAAATTGAACTCAGGCAGGATCTAGTATTTGTGTTCGTGTTAACTATGGTGCTACCTGTGCAGAGAAAACCTATGAACAGTGGTTGGATAACAAAATAAAGAAGACAGAAGACTGCCCCCAGATCGTCCGAAACAGGGTTCCTGGAAAGAAATCTATGCTCCAGCTCTGCAGACAGGACTCTCTGATTTCAAAGGCCCAAAGCTTTTGCATGATGAGTTAGCAATTCAGCCTTGATATTTCTGTCTTCATATTGTGGGTTCATTCTCAAGCTCAGTATGAGCCATTTCATGCAAACGATCTTGCTGCCACGTTTTGAGGCTCCATAAGGTTCCATTGTTTTATGTAAAACAGTACCTTTTATTCATTATTTCTGTCATTTACTCAGCTGATATGCTTCATGTGCCTGCTGAGTGCCCAGCACTAGGGATTAAAGACAAATGAGATGCATTTGTCTCAGGGAGAGACGGTTGTAGTGTGGTGAGGAAAGTGTGTGCTTCATACTTTTTCCTTTAGATCGACATTTATGCACTAGTTCGCGTACGTGGACATTTCCACTCCAGCTGACTCCCTTGGCAAAAATATCACCCTGACATGCCAATGTAGCGACCTACCCACAACTTAAAAATTAATAAGTATTAATTATACTCTTCATCCAACAAGAATGAAAAAGTACTAAGGTTTTCCTTTTCCTGTTTTTCATGGCAATGTCCACTGGCCTCACCCTGATTCTCTGTGTATGAACATGATGTCAATTATAGTACTAACAGGCCAGATAAATAAATGGAGCCAGAGCTAAATTTCAAGAGCCAGAGAGACCTGAGTTCGAAACCAGTCCCAAACTGTGTGCAGTTGAACAAGCTACTCAGTCTAACACGTAGAACATACAGAGTGAGTCCATATTAGGGAACTCCCAGTGCTGTGAAGAATACATGAGATAATGTAGTTGGGGTGCTTAGCTCAGGGTCACTCAGTCAGTGGAGTCCTTCTGACTCCTCCTCTCTTACATCCTGCTATGGCAGTCATGGAAGTATATTTATTTTAGATTGTTATGGCCTTTATTATGGGATATCACTTCTGTCACCTTTGGGGCAAGAATCAAATGTTTTTACCTGTCACCAGGCCTTACTTCACGTTTGGGGTTTGAGCTCTGTAGAGACTCTACTCAGAGGCTATAGATTCCTGGAAAAGGCATAAAGACAAAGCCAAGGGAAGACACAAAATAGCTTTCTCACTGTTACTCCCACACTAGCTCCATGTTTGGAGGACCCACCTTGTGAAGAGCTCTGTGGAGCCTCCTTCATCAGACCCTTCCCACCATCATCCCTGGATGTGGGGTGGCTTAACTGTGGTGAACTGCTCCTGGGACACTTTTAGCCTGGTCATACAAAAACTGTGGAATCCTGATGGCTCTTGCCTTCTTGGTAATTTTTAAATTAAAAATATTTCCTGCTTAGTCCCTTGGTATCATATGTCCAAATTCATAAAATGTGTGCATTAAATATGTGCAATTTTTATATTAATTATACCTCAACAAAGTGTTTAAAAATAAAAATAAAAAGGTAAGAAAAAATTTTCCTTTTTTTTCTGTCTCTCTTTATTGTTTTTCTTCATTAAAAATGAGGCTGTGAATCCCCTGAAAGAAAAAATTTCAGTCTGTTAAATTTGGAGTGTAATTTTAGTGTGTATGTGTGTGTGTGTGTACATATCGAGTTGCACATTTTGGATAACTCTCTGGGTTACATGGCTGATTTATGGATTTGATATGACTTATCTGGTCTGGTGCATATGATGGCTGTGTCTTGGGTGTGTGGGTATGGGAGACACATGTATGCAAGTGGCAAGTTTGTTTGATATGAAAGTATGGAGAATGTATGTGTATGAATATAATATTGTGAATGTTAGTATTCCTGTGGTATACACTGTGTGCATGTTTGTGTGGGTGAGTCTACTGTACATATATAGTTGTGATAGATGTGGAGCCGTGAGTGTGAATGTATACGTGTGTCTGTACCCACCTTTTTGTCTGCTGGTCTTGCATCTTCCAGCTGTAATGCTCAAAAGCTATAGAGTTATAGCTCATAAACAAAAGCACTTGACCTCCATGGTTCAGCTGTACAGAAACTGGCAGCACCCTCCCTGTCAGGGTGTCTATTGCTAGAAGTGATGTTTTGGGGAGATTGCCCACAGCTATCCGCAGGCATGTTAGATGACTCACCACTGTGGATCAAAACACCCCCGAGATCTTACTATTCTATATTAATCCCAGCCCTAACTCTGTCTTTTGACTTGATTTTTCTTGCCCTAAGAATAGAATCACCAAAATCTCGCTTTAGGCTTTTTAATGACTTCAAGCCCCACATTGTATAATTCTCAAGGCAAATTAGAAAGTTGGAAACAATTAGCGATCTTTTTTAAAAGCCCAACCCAGCTTAAGTGTGTTTTCTCAGGAATAATAATAATATTAATAATACTACTAATAATGTCATGCTAATTTGAGCATCTGTTCTGCTCGCACTCCCTACACAGCTTTGTTCTGAGCCTACACTGAAATGCTTCATGCCTTGGTGGGGAGGGAATCGCTGTGGGATGTTGTGTCTCCTCTTCCCACAGTTTCACCAACATGCCCTGCAGGGACCGCAGCGTGTGCCCTGAGTGATCCTTTTCCATTAGCCCTTCCTTGACCACCCCGATGATGGGGGAGGAATCCTTTCTCTGTGGGTTCCGATCTTTGCACACGTGGCACATAAACCCAAACTCATAATGGGCACAAGGTCTTGTCCTCCGGACTGAGATTCCCGAGGGCCAGACTGAGGTGTACCCATCTCTGGTTCCTAAGCTCTGTGTAGTTTCTGACTTAGAAGAGGAAATATTGGACTCGGAAAAGAAGGAAGGAAGAAAATAATATTGGTTTTAAACATAATAAATGTCATCACAAATATATTTTCTCAGTGCCAGTCCCTCTTCTAAGTACTTCATGTTATTATTTCACTTAAGTCATTTATTAACACTATTCAGTAGGTTCTATCACTCACTCCAAGTTATAGATGAGGGAACAGACACAGCAGGGGTCTCAAATGACTTGCTCTGCATCACTAAACTTACTTATTAGCCAAGCTACAAGCCCAGGCAGTCCGGCCCCAGATGCTAACCTTTACTCAGCCCATTTTTTTTTTTGGGGGGGGGTGTGCACTCTGCCTAACAAGTATGTGTCTCTGCCTCTGTGACACGGGGAAGGGCAGCTTTAAACACAATCCATATCATTTGCCTGATTAACTTTTTTCTTTTTATCTCCCTATATTAGTAAAGATATTTTTTGATGGCAAATATACATCAAATTCTATCTTGCTTAAGCTAAAAGAGAATTTACTGACTGATAAACAGTGAAGTCCAAGTCTAGGATGGCCTTCATGCATGGCTGCAGTAAGCCAGACTTCATAACGTCATCAGCAATCTGCCTTTTCATCCTGAAGTTCTTTCTTCTCTGGGTAATTCATTGTTAGGTGGCTCTGGGCACAGTGTAGCAAAGACGGTCACCAGAAACTCTAAGGATATATGATTAGAATTTAGAAATTCCAGTGTAAAGTGGGAAGGCTTTTTTCCCTTATGATTTCCACTAAAGTCTTCGGTGTGGTTCTCATTGGTTTGGCTTGGTGCACGCTGACCCAGAAGCTATCTCTGGGTGGTGTTAATGCTGTGCCCTGATTGACAGGGCCAACCTCATTTGTCCCCGCCCCCCCCGGAAGAGCAGGTGGAGGTGCTCTTCCTAGACCATATGGACTGAGGATGGGGAAATGATGGTCCCCAGAGACACACTGGGCAAGCACAAATAGTCACATAGATCCATCACTGTGTGCCTTCTGAGCTCTTTCCCTCTCTTGTCTCCTTTCCTTAATCTACAGAAGTGTGAACCTGCAGTTATTTTGAAATAAGTAGGTCTGCCCTATTTCTAACACTCTGGGACACCACAGAAGGAAAAAGCATGCTCATCAGACCCAGAGTCATTATTTAACACTAGCTAATGGCTCTCTCATAGTTAAGGTGGTCCATGCTTGTCCAGATTCAGTGATGTCTTTGCACCGAAACAAAGGCCTATTTGAATTTGAAATGAGGATTGGCATTGTAACCCTGATACAGCAGAGGGACAAAGAGATCTTCAGAGTCAGAGAAAAGACGACTGCATTCATAATACAAGAGGGGATAGTTCGGATAGTTTAAAGGATTAAGTTTTTTTTAACAACAAAAGAAGGAAGAAGCATTTATACACTATCCTCTATTTCCAGGTAACTGTGGATTTAACAAAACTGCATTAGAGTAACAGTACTCCAGAAGCACCATTCTTTCCATTCTGACAGCCCATACGTGTGTCTGAGGGAGAGTCCTATCATTCAGACTTAATTATGTCATTCTCTATTCCCCATTCCCTACAAGATAAAATTTAAAGTCTTAGACATAACAAAAAAGCTAGGCTGAAACCTTTAAAGGCTGTAAGCACTGAAAATATTATAGTATATACTTCACATGTAATAAAAGATGAAAACAATACTAAACTTAAAATGTTATTTTCCCCATGGGACTACTTGTGGATTTTGTTTGTGTTTGTAATATCAAATTTTCTTTTCCTTTCTCTTCTGAGTGTTAAAGCATTTGCCACTTCTCTATGTAGATTGTTTATTACTTCCACACTTCTCAAACTTGCATGCTAATCACATCGATATTTTGCTAAAATGCATATGCTGAATCAGTAAGTTTGGGGTGGAGCCTGGGATTTTTTATGTCTAACATTTCCCAGGTGATGCTGATGCCACTGTTGCAGCAAAGAAATAGAACTTCTTATATTTCTGACTTTTGTCATTGTCCTCTAGTACACGTACTAACTCAATTTCTGGTTGATCTTGAACATTTCAAACTCTTTCATAAACTGCTCAATTTCCTTCTCTGGCACCCACTTTCCTCCTTGCCTGTCAAACTCCTACTTTTACTAGAATACCAAGTCTAAATGTTTCCTGTAAATCCCCTCTCCCCGTTTTTTAATGGGCCTTGAAGTAACAGATTTAGATTTGGTTCTCTCATGGTGTATTAAGTCAGGGTAGTCAGTACGAGCTGCTGCAACACATAACCCCATAATAAAGACGCTTAACACACTAACAGTTTATTTCTTTCTTTCAATTCAGTGTGGGTCAGCAGGATCAAGAGAGATGGGAGTCTCTGCTCCATGCTGTCAATCAGAGACCCAAGATCCCTCTAATGGTTCTGTGGACTCCCAAACTTTAACTGAATCTTAGGCATTTGGCAAGGGAACCAGAAAAGAGAGTATTGAGTATCACATGGAATATGTTAACAGTGATGTGCTGGAGCTGGTTCCCACTGGCTTGTGAGAGCTAATTGCTAAATTTTAAGGAATTTTGTGAGTTGATTTTTAAATATGACCACAATGAAAAATTAAATTACATAAATTTATAATTAAGTTAATTATATTAAAAATGAAACTTGTAATTTCCTAATTATGTTACTACATTTTGCTATCATCTATGCTCTTGAAGTAATTTAATCTCTTGTCATTGTGTGGTAGAAACAGTACTTAATATGTCTTTACAACTCTGTGTTTGGTGATGTTACATTGGTACCTTGAAATTAGCCATGGTGGGAGTATTTATAGCCTGGAGATTGGCCAGTGCTACAAACCAGTAGATGCATAGGGTCTGAGGAATCTCCTTGAGTTGTGTTTCAAGGACGATGGATATCACCAGGCATTTATAGCCTTGTCATGAAAGATAATTTAGCCATTGAAATTACTACTCTCTAGGACATTTCTGTGAATAAATCACATACATATATATGTAGTCACTTATGAAAATTCATGAGTCCCCTGTGCAAAACTAGAATTGGGGGTACCCTGTGAAGAAAGGCCCATGGTAATGCATAGCTGTAATATGCGAATATTGTATTTCGATTTATCATGTACATTGCCACTCTAAAATTCTCCCTTCCCTTAAGACCTGAAATTTTACATTGACCTTACGTTTGTGAATCAGGTTATAATATGTCAATGAGAACACCTGCCTCAGAGGAGAAACACATTGAGACATCAGCCTTTCACTCTGATTGGTTTTGAAAGTTCCACTGATTAGACATAGATATTTAAAACTGTAATTTCTAAAAAAAGAAGACATGAAAGTGAGTTATATAATAAATTCTTGAGTAACTCATTCATCAAAGTTCTAGGGATTCTCACATTTCAGATTGTAGTAAAACTTGTGGTTGAACTGACCTGTATTTCAGATGATTTAAGTATGTTATCACATTTAGATATTTAATATGGATTAGGATACTTATATTATATTGATAATTTTTATTTTATATTTGGATATTATTGTTTTTCTTAAGAAATCCAAATATTTTTGAAAACTTTGTGTGCAGATTATTTTCTTGAACACATTGTCTTTTAAGGAGGCCAATTAAAGCACAATGGGGTTCTTATCCTCAATAATTTCTTTATTTCTGACTTTGTTTATTTCTGTCTTATTTCCTTTCATTCATTTTTCCTATGTTTATTGTGCTGTTTTTTTTAACTCTTTTTTAATTGAGATGTCTAGTTTATTAATTTTTCATCTTTCTTTTTTTATATTCATTTAAGGCTTTCATCTGCCTATAGTTATTTGCTTTAAAAATAGTTCTTCGCCTGGTGTCATCAATGGCTATCCTTACAGTTAGACACTTACCATTCTTTACAACTTGTTACTAATAAAAATTATTCTGTAATGAACATCTTTGGCTGTACATTTTTTTAAAAAATGCAATTTGAAAAAATAGCTCTTCATTTTCTTTAATTAATTAACTTTTAGTAAAAACTGTATATATTTAAAATGTTCGATGTGATATTTTGATATATGTATACATTGTGAAATGATGACTACAGTCAAGCTAATTAGCACATCCATCACTTCGTGTAGTGACAATTTTTTTTTTTTTAGGGGAGAGCACTTAAAATCTACTCTGTTAGTAAATTTCAAGTATTCAATACAGTATTATGATCTATGGTCACCATGCTATACATTGATTTCTAGACTTATTCATCTTATAACTGAAACTTTGTACCCTCTGACCAACATCTCCCCATTTCTCCTGCCCCTCAGCCCCTGGCTGCCACCATTACACTCTCTGCTTTCTATGAATTTGATTTTTTTAGATTCCACATATAAGTGAGATTGTGCAGTATTTTTCTTTCTGTGTCTGACTTATTTCACTTAGCGTAATATCCTCTAGGTTTATTTCATACATGTTGCAAATGACAGGATTTCCTTCTTTTTAAAGGCTGAAATGTATATTTATATATCACAATTTAAAAAAATCTATTCATCCATCAGTGGACATTTAGGTTGTTTCCATATCTTGGCTGTTGTGAATAATTCCCTTTTCTACACATCCTGGTCAACACTTGTTATCTCTTGTCTTTTTGATAATAGCCATTCTAGCAGGTGTGAGATGATATTTCATTGTGGTTTTGATTTTAATTCTCTGATAATTAGTGCTGTTGAGCCTCTTTTCATGTTCTCATTAGTAATTTTTTTTGAAAATGTCTATTTAAGTACTTTGCCCGTTTTTGATTGGACTATTTGTTCTTTTTCTATTGAGTTCTATGAGTTTCTTATATATTTTGGTTATTAACCCTTTATCATATATATGGTTTGCAAATATTTGGAGTATTGAAGTCTTTTTCTATTATCGTATTACTGTCAATTTCTTCTTTCAGATCTATAAATATTTGCTTTGTATATTTAGGTGCTCTGATGTTGGTACTCATATTTTTATAACTGTTATATCTTTCTGTGGATGTATTATATAATTTATCATTATATAATGACCTTCTTCATCTCTAGAGACAGTTTTTGACTTACAGTCTATTTGTCAGATATAAGTATAGGTAACCTTTATTTTCTTTTGGTTACCATTTGCGTGGAATATCTTTTCACATCCCCTTCAGCCTATGTGTGTCCTTAAATCTAAAGTGAGTCTCTTGTAGACAGCAAATTGCTGGATCTTGTTTTTTAAATTTATTCAGCCACACTAAGCCTTTTGATTGGGAATTTAATTCATTTGCACTTAGGGAAATTATTGATAGGTGAGAACTTATTATTATTATTTTGTTTATAGTTTTCTGTCCGTTATGCTTTTGTTTTGTTCCTCTCTTCCCCTCTTTCTGTTTTCCTTTGTTATTTGATGATTTTTTATAATTATTTACTTTGATTTTTTCCTCTTTATCTTTTGTGTATCTGTTATAGATTTTTGCTTTATGTTTACCTCAGGTGTGCACAAACTATCCTGTAGGTATAATCATCTATCTTAAATTAATAACAACTTGACTTGAATTGTATATAAAAATAAAAACTCTACACTTTTGCTCCCCCTTCACACTTTGGTTCCTTTAGTTTCCTTTTACAGTGTGCATCCATTAATAAACTTTTCTTGATTATAATTATTCTTAATATTTTTGTCTTTTAACTTTTATAATAAGGTTAAAAGTAGTTTACATACTACCATTATAGTATTACTTTGTCTGTATTTGACTATTTATTTAATTTTGCTCATGAGATTTATGTTTTCATTACTTTCACTCTGATGTTTAGTGTGTTTTCTTTTCAATTTGAAGAACTCCCTTAAGCTTTTTTGGTAAGCCAGGTCCAGTGGTGACAAATCCTCTCAGTTTTTGTTTGGGAAAGACTTAATTGCTCCTTCATTTTTAAGGGATAATTTTTCTAGGTATAGAATTTTCATTTGGCAATTTCCCCCCAGAACTTTGAATATATCATCTTACTCTCTCTTGAACTGCAAGGTTTACTTTTTTGCTTAGTAATGCACTAATAGACTGTGAGGGTTC
Organism: Pteropus medius; assembly: GCF_902729225.1. NCBI lineage: Eukaryota > Metazoa > Chordata > Mammalia > Chiroptera > Pteropodidae > Pteropus > Pteropus medius. The sequence continues at coordinate 12,739,295 of NW_024349801.1, forward strand.
CCTTATATGTGATGAGACACTTCTGCCTTGCTGCTTTCAAAATTCTCTCCTTTTCCATGACTTTTAACAATTTGGTTATAGTCTGTCTTGGTGTAGTCCTCTTTGGGTTGGTCCTGTTTGGATCTTTTGAGATCCATGAATCTGAATGTTTTCTTTCCCAAACTTTGAAAAGTTTTCAGCCATTATTTCTTTTATTATTATTATTATTATTTCTTTAAATAAGCTTTTTGCCCCTTTCTTCTCCTTCTGGAACTCTCTCATAATGCATATTTCACAAATCCCGTGGGCTTTCTTCACTCATTTTCCTCCCCCCCTTATTTTTGTCTGTCTGCATAATTTTAAATAACCTATTTTTGAGTTCTCTTATTCTTTCTTTGCTTGATCGGATTTTCTCTTGAAGCTCTTCATTGTATTTTTTCACTTCAGACATTGTATTCTTCAGCACTGGAATTTCTGTTTGTTACTTTTTAATGATTTTTATCTCTTCGTTAAACTTCTTGTTTTGTTCAGGTATTTTTTTCCGAATTTTATTGAATTGCCTATTTATGTTATCTTGTAGCTCACTGATCTTCTTAAAAAATTATTTTGAATTCTTTTCTGGCAATTTGTAGATCTCCATTTCTTTGGGGTTGGTTATGGCAAGTTATTGTGTTCCTTTGGTGGTGGTTTCCCTGGATTTTCATGTTCCTGTAGTCTTGTATTATTGTTTTCACATTTGGAGAAGCAGTTATCCCTTCTAAATATTATAGACTGGCTTAGATAGGGAAAGACCTGTCATGGGTGGGTACAAGAACATCAGCTGGGGGCAGATGAGTGGAGACTCCATGTCCAGATCCACATCAGGAAATGCATGGGGATCAATCTGGAGTGTGCATTGTGAAGGGGGCATGCAGGTTGGGACTGGTGGTCTTGTGGATGTACATGCAACTGTAACTGGTCTCATGGATGTGTGTGTGCAGCTGCAGTGCGTACCTGGTCTAGTGGGCATGTGGGTACATGTGTGGTGGTGCTAGTGGGTGCCAGGACTAGTGCTTGGGCACATACTTTATGATGGGTGTCATTTCTCAGGCACAGGGGCTGTGGGCTCACTGGGACTGGAGTGCGGGGAGCAATATTTCTGACTCTAGGAGTGGAGGGGTGGCTCCTGGTCCAGGGGGCAAGTGCCTCTGGCAAGTCTATCAACTGGGGTCTGCATGGAGACTGTGGGAGTTCTCTGCAGTGGTGCCTAGGGATGTTGCAGTTCTTGGTGGCAAAGGCTGCTGAGGTCCTCTGCTCTACCTCTCCTGCCATGGGAGGAACTTATGGCTGTCAGGATTCCTTATGGTGACACACTAGCCTGGGGGATGGGGCAACAAAGCAGAATGCTTCTTACCTTTTTATATGTTACCATTCCCAGTCTCTGTACTCCTCCGGGTCACTGTAGCCCCTATCTTGACTTCACTCCCAGGTTCTCCTAGAGCTAACCTCATCCATGGATAGCTGATTTTATTATTATTATTTTGTGTGTGTGAGTGAGGGTTGGGATCTCCTAGTTTGCTATCTTGCTGATGTCACTCTTAGTATATTATTTGTAAGTGAATCTTTGGGTAATATTAAATTACAGTTTGGTTAGTACTAAAATGGAATTGTATCCCAAGACTGAAGAATCTCCTTCTCTTTGAGGTTCCTGCAGAAGAAATGAACACAATGAGTAATATGAAATGGAAACAAAAGTACACTGTTAGTTGGACCAGAGTTCAGTGCTCCTCAGAGCAGCATTTTGGGAAGGTAGGTTTGGAGCATATGTCTTAGGCTTAAGGCCTAAATGAGACTGCCAGTTTCCCCATAAACCAAATCTAGACTACAGGACCTTATCATTCTGTGGATTGCTGCAATATATAGGAGAATAAAACAATGATAAAGGAACCCTGAGATTTCAGACTCTTGGTCAGTTTACCAACCCGGCCACACTGAGCAAGGAAATGAAAAATGAGAGCTAATCATACCCATGTGAGTTAATGTTTAATGCAATAGTTATCCTGTCCACTAATAAACACAGACTGATTTGTGTTCCAGACATTGACAGAATATTTTACTAGCTTTCTCTTTGTGAAGCTGGGAGAGAAATGGAGAGAGTATGTTTCAATCACCAAACCATTATTTCAAAAAACAGGTCTCATCAAATGTAGTAACTGAAAATACGGAGCAAATGCGGATATTTTCTCCCCTGGTATATTTATTAACTACTATGGAATTTTCCACTTTAATCATCATATCAATGACATAATAAAAAGGATTTATTACATATATTTTATATGTATATATTATATATGATTATATGTATTATATAAAATATATATTTAATTGGAAACATGTATTTATATATTATATATGATTATATATTATACATAAAACATTTAATTGGGAACATGTATTCATGTATATATATTCTATATAATTATATTTTCCATATATAATATATATTTAATTGGGAACATATATTTTACTCCTGTGGCAGTCATGAGATTATGCCTTGCAAATTTCTAAGTGTAATGATCAAGGGCACCATCAGCTGTGCTCTGAAATCCAGAGGAGCATGTGTATCCAGAAGATGTTTCCCACCAGGTGCTTCCAGACAATGAATGAGTGTGGCAGGGGTAGTAAGGTGGGCCAAGTCCAAGGAGACATGGGACTCTTTGGATGGCAACTTTGTGTTGAGACTCCTGATGGTCTTGCCGAAACTTCCCATGACCTCATGACATTCTAGGATGCCAAAATTCCTCCCCTTCTCCTTCATTTGTGATCGGGTTGCTTTGTGGTGTGATGGTTCTCCCAGTCTTTTCAGCTCCCTCTTCATTTTCTCTCACATGGGTGTTTTCCCTAATAACATCCTTGAATGTTTAATCTTGGATTAAGTAAGTCACCTTTTCAAAGTGATGATCTTTATGTAGAGTACCTTTAACTTGAGACTTTAAGAAGTACTTGCAAAAAAGTGATTTTAATAATTTCATTTAAAAAATACATAATTTATGATGCCTTTAAGAAAGACTAATGAAAAATATCCAAATTTTTTTCATGGTCTTGCCTTATTATTTAGTTATAATTTTCCACATTAAGGAAATTGTTTCACCCGAAATTTGTTAAGTTTAATGAGTTGCCTTCAAGGACTGTTCTGTTTAAGCTTTCCTGGTTGAAAGTACATTTTCTCAGAGGACATGTTTTAAAGAAATCATTGATTTGAAGCAAAATTTTCCACAGCTGCCCTCACATAGAAACGTGTAGCTATAACTCTATTGGGTATGATTGATCTATAAATTGATCAATCAGTGTCATTTATCTATCATCAATTATTAATTTATTATTTTACAGGTTAGGTTGATACAGTCTGGCAAATGTGGTATCTTTGGTTGGTTATCTTAATTTGGGATAAGACTGAAGACAAATGCAAAGGAAAATCTGATTTACTCCAGGCAAGAAGTCTATAGGATAATGGGGCGGTGGGGGCGGGGGCGGGGGACGTTGCTGTAATAAACACACCGACTGTGATTAATGGTGAATGAGTGCTTGGCTAGGTGTATTCTTTTCTCAGGTGGTCTCCACAGGCATGCTTGCCCAAGTTCTAATGAAGCTTGAAATTAACATGGCTCTGTTGGTTTTCAATTCCTGGTTTCTGCTGGCATCCTAGCAACACTGTCCTGTCAATCTTAAACAAGGGGCCAGTACATTTCTGGCATTATCTTTTGTTGCTGGGAATTTTGTCAGGAGAAAAATTAACAGCCACATAGTGAATACAGCCACTTGTGTTTTCCTTCAGCCTAGCATATTTACTGTGGTTGAGTAAAATTAACGTGTATGTGCACACACACGTGTATGATGGTACTTAGAGCAGATACATCTCAATAAATATTAAGTTGATGATGATAATGATGATAAATGGTCTTTACCTAATATGTAAGGTTCGTAAACCGTGCCCACATACATTGTGTATTTCAATCCTAATTGTATCTCTGAGAGGTAGAGGTAATTATCTCTATTTTGCAAATGAAAGAAATGAGGATCAAAGAGGAGAAATGAGTTAAGAAGATCCTACAGCTAGTAAGAGAACATAAATGAAGAAAGTGTGACTATATTTCCATGTTCTTATCAGTTCACATTATTTCTGTTTTTCGATACATCTTTGTGCTTGCAAAGTATATTCAACTATACATTCTATGATTTTGGATGTCTAATTGTCATAAAGTATAAAATTGGATCATTCTTTTTCTCATTAAGAGGAAGAAAAATGTTTTTGAGTGCTTATAATATACTAAGTAATAGTTATTTTTACATATATGATCTCACTTGATCTTCACAAATAACAATTTAAGAGCAAATCATATCCATTTTTATAAAAACTGGGAAATTTTCATAAAATCCATTTTCTGGAGTGGACTTCTTAGTGTTTTCAGAGACTGTTAAGAGGAAAGACTACACCATCATGTATTCTTTTCTATAGGTAACTTTATTTCTATTATGTCATTTACTCCCTCAATCCCATGAAGTAGGCAGTGCAGGCCATAATAGCCCCAATTTTAGAGATGGAGAAATAGAATATTAAAAATATAATGTAATACTTAGAGTTCTTGGTTGCAGATCATGGGAAACAACTTTGGCTAACTTACAAAAAAATAATAACTTATCAGTGAAATATTGGGAACCCTGCATTCTACTACAACTCACAAAAAGAGAGGCTTCTTCGAAATATGAAGGGGGTTCAGTACTCAGTTAGGAAATATTTACAGCAGTGATGTCTTGCTTGGGCTTCATAGAAGTGTATTTCATGTTCAACTCTTCCTTTTATTTAAAATTTTTAAACTTTAGATTTTTAAAACCTACATTTATTCATTTTCAAAGGGAAACCGTGTACCTTCCTCTTTTTTGGAGAACTAAAAATGTGAAGGTACTTGTCATTAAGTATCAATGAATACTTACAATTTGTGAAAAGTAGCTTTAAGTTTTGTGGTGAGTACAAAGAAATAAAACCCACCTTTGCTAAACTTCCTTCAAGCTTCTCTGGAGGACTGCTGTGCTTTGCTGGGTTGGGCGGCACTTGGACTGGCCAAGCCACTGGACTGGTGGGAGTGGGTCTTGAGTGACCATATTGTTATGGCAGCCAGTCATGCACTAGATTGGAGAGGTGATTAAAGGCAGAGATATGGTTAAATTCTTACATCTCAAGTAATATGAATGGCCACAAAGCCATTAATGACACAGAACATCTTTTCATATTCTGTATTTAGGAGTTAGATCATAGAGACCTTGAGTGCCAGCCCAAGGATGAATTGATTTATATTGTAAATTGTGCTTCTTTTGTTAAAGGAGTTCTGCAACTATTTGCTCTGTTACACCATAAAATCCTTCTTTGTTAATAATAGACTTCATTATTTAAATTTACTGCTGCGAATTTCGAATATCAAGCCACTGGTGAATTATTAGCTAGTATCTAAATGATAAGAGCTAATATTTATTAATGAGGATTTAAAATATGTAAACCAGGTAATTTCTTACTCTAATCCCAAAGCAATGAAATAAGTAACACACGTGAGTCTACAGCACTTTGATCATATTCTCAGCACATTCCACTTCCTTGGTTCCCTCTTTATGATTATGAAATGATCTATCAGTTTGTCAGATGGCATATAATAAATTGGTAGTGACTCTGCCTGCCAGAGAAAAATATAATATTTCACTTTTTCTACCTATTTTCTTCTCACCTCCATATCCTCTAACATTAATTCATGAGGTGCCATGTAGAATGGCATTATAGATTTGCCATTATCTAAATATTTAGTAAGATAATAAGTATAACAGTGTTGCTCTTTTTTTTTCTTTACCCTTTATTTAACTATGGTTTCGACTGTAAAATGGCTTATTGTAGTTTAAAGTTGGGGTAGAAAAATTTCCGATGAAATTATAATTAAGTTTTTATATGGAGAAATATTTAAAGGAGTAAAAATCAACACGATGTTTGAATTCAACGTTGAACTGTACCTGTTATAGCGTATGATTCATGTGTACTGTTGTGCTGCTTTTGGCTTGTGTAATTCTATGAAAGACTTTAGCTTCTACATAGCAGGGACATCTGTCCACGTAATGAGAAAATTATAAAGTACTTTATCCAAAGGAAACATCCTTGGATGGAGGGGAAGTGGGCTGTAATAATTTGTGCTCGCATTCCACCAATGATACAATGTCCTTTTTTTTTTTTTCCTGATGGAAGCTGGCTGCGAGAAAAATTTGTTTCACATGACAACATTATGTACTATATTCAGATTTGCAGCCATAATCTTGTCAGAGTCGATTATCACATGATGGTGGCAGTAAAAAAAATGAATTAGGGTTTAAACTTTTATGAAAAAGCACTTATATTGCGGAATATGACTTTTTAATGAAGTGCAGGCGTTAAACAGACCTTGTATTAGGCTCTGAAATTAATGGGTCACTGTATAACTTTTTAGTTTTCATAGCTTGATAAGATTAATGTTTGCTTATATAGCAAATTCAATGGCTCATTTAATTTCATATGAATGTTTAAAGTTAAATTGCTTTTGGATTAAGCCTAAACTCATTATTCATTTTAATGTCTGATAGAACTTTCATTTTTCTTTCATTTTATTTAATCAAGTGCATCATCATTAAGTAAAGGCTAAGGACCCAGATAGCAAAAAATAATGTGAAAAGAAAATTTATTAATTTATATTGAAAAGAGACTTATTTGTTATAAAATTTATATAATACTATACCATGCTTACATATGGTGCAATTTCAGAGACGATGAGATATTTATAGGCTTTTTGTCATGTTTTAAAATACCAAATTGAAAAGCTGTCCATTTGACTGTCTAATGTTTAATATGCATTCCTTGAGCAAAGATTACCATTGACTTTTATTTATACATTTTTTTATCCATTCTCTTAGTCAACACTTATTCAGAACCTACGCTTTGTAAGGCACTGACCAAGCTTTGTGGAGTATTCACCCATGAAAAACACTCCATGCTTGATCTGAAAAACCAACAAGTCTAAGAGAAGGGGACTTCACTTCAGAGGGCTGAGGGAGTCTTATTCAATGACCTCTAAGATTCTCTTCAGTTCTCATGGCTATATCATCTCTTGGATTATGGATAGAAAAGGAGAAAAATAACTGTGTCTTCAAATTTCTAATATTGGTCATATTAATATAATATCAATTATAACCATAAAACAAGTATAATTATTAATTTGAATATTTCTTTGAAATATATAATCATGTTGCTTTTCATTCTATCATTTCCTGTTGAGCAGGTAACCATTATTCTCTCCACTTTGGATGAGAGTCATGATAAGCATTTCCAGGACTTTGCTAAGTCCCATGAGGGCAAGAATGTGTTGGTCTGTCTTGGGTCATTGTTCTGTCCATATGGCCTATAACAGCATTTGCATTTGGTGGGTGATCAATAAATATTTGTTAAGTGAATGAATAAAATGATGAATGAAAGAGCAAAAGAGTGAATGGATACTCGTGTTTCATTTACTCTTCATGAGTAACTGAATGCAGTAGATATTTTATCCTCATTTTATAGATGATGAAACTGAGAGTTTCAGTAACTTGCCCAATGGAATACACATAGTATGTTGTGGCTGGGTTAGAACCTTAGTCACTCTCTGATCTTTTTATGTTCACACAAAACAGAGATGCTGATTCTAAGAATCGTAGGTCATAGTGGTTTTCAACTTTGGCTCTATATTTCAATTCCCTAGAGCTCTAAAACTGCAAATGCTTGGATCCTACCCCAGCTCAATTAAATCAGATTAGGCCTGGGCTGATGTATTTTTTAAGTCCCCTCCACCCTCCGCCATCTTTCTTTTTCTCCATTCCTCCTTCTTTCCTCTAACCTTTATTGTACAAATTTGGGAGGAAAGATATAAAAACTTGCCTTCAAAGAACTAATAGTTTAGTGCAATTGCAACTGAGTAGTCAAATATATATGATAAATCTGCGAATGCCAGTGATCGACTGCAGCAGATTTTCTTCACCCGCATCACCCATTGCCCTAAATCATAAACAAAGCATAAATAATGCTAAATTTAGAGCTACTCTTCGCTCTTGACAACTGAAACTCCAATATGCCTGTGTATAATAAACATTTGGAGAGCTTGTGAAAACTAGAGATTTGCTGAATAGAAATCCACAGGTAAGGGAGCCTGAAACTTTGAATTTTTTTTTTTTCACCTGGCACTCCCAGGTAATTCTCCAGAATAGGCCGGGGTGGGAAACATTAATGTAACTCAGGGGTTCTTAACAATGTGATTCCCAGTAGCATCGGCATCACCTGAGAACTTGTTATAAATGCATATTTTATCCTCTCCCAAACGATCGAATCAGGAACTTTGGGATGGGGCCCTGCAATCTGTATTTTAACAAGCTCTCCAGGTGTGCACTAACGTCTGCGAATCACCAATAAAAGGAGACAGCTCAGTGTTGGGTCCTAAGGAGATGGGAGAGCATTCGTTGTCCACACTGGTCTGAGATCCAAGGGTTAAGGCTAAAGCAAACTGGCTTCCAGTAGTGACAGTGGGACGTGAGGGTGCAAGTGGGAACAAAGAGTGGAATCTGAAGGAGAGCTGTGAACCCACCTGGACTTTCCTCCCGTGTGGGCCAGGAACGGAGCTGAGGCACCATCCACAGGAGCAAGCAGCAAAGCATGTATGTTCACGTCTGTGGCGAGATTGAGTGTAGAAAGAGGATGTTGCTTTAGAGGTGGGTTTAAATCCATGGAGAGGATTATTTTAGAAGCAGGAGAGAGACAAGTATGGATGTGGAAGTCACTTAGGAAGTTGTTTATGAAGCGGCAAGGCCAGCGTTTACCTAATTCTGAGATTTTCTTTAGACAGGAGAAAAGGGTTTTGTGATGTTTCTTATGAGAATTTGAGAATTCTGAAGTCTTTACTTTTTCCACGTAAAGAGTGCCATGACGTGGTATTTTTTCCCCGCAAGTCTGTTGGCTAAGGGAAACATATTAGATAATGAATTATTCAGGGTGATTTCCAAGGTTGGGGGAGAGATGCACCTGTCTGAGATGCTTCTAGACTTGATTAGATAACATTTGTCAGCTGCATCAGCCGCAGGTAACTCCTGATGAGAACTGTATTTCCCTGTAGGTAGTGGAACCAAGCGATGTTCCGAATTTCATGGGGTTGTTGAAGAGGTTTGCAGGGGTGTCATGCCTGAGAGGCTGTTGTCAAGATAATCAGACTATTTGCAATCACTATTTCTGCTTTTTTTTTTTTTTCGAAGTTCCTAAATGGGAATGTAAAATAGCCAAGAAGAGCGACACATTTATGTACTATAAATAGTTCATTTCTAGTCAAAGTGTATTAGAGCTATACTTTCGTGGATAAATTCCTGTGGTTTTTTTTTTTTTAACTCTTGTCTGTCTTTGGGTACAACTCTTGAATTGTGAGTTCATAACAGACCATGTTTTTCTGGCCGAAATTTTGTCTTTATACATCAAACTACTTACAACATGCACAGGGGATATTTCATTTTGCTGAAAATACCTTTTATTATAAAAAGGTTTGCATTTTCTATGTAGCTCTCTCTTTGGGCTTGCTTTTGAAATATATCCTCCAGAAAAGCACATTATTTATTGTGTTGGAATAGGAGCATCTGTGGTTTTGTTCTTAGCATAGCCGATGAGAAGGTTGGGCTTAAATCATAGTATGTGAGAAAGTATTTGAGAGCCTGTGATTTCATTCAAATCCAGTTCCCTCACTAACTGGCTCTGGGAGAGCTTAGGGGCTCCTCAGACAGTGCTGGTGCCTGCCTCAAATGAGTTCTGTGCTATTAAATAGAATAATGTATGCAAAGTGTTTTTGTTCCATATTAATAAGCTCTTTATAAATGCCAGTTTAAAGTTTTGGTAAAAGCTAGCAAGGTAGTGTGAGAAGAGCACTAGGTGAGGATTTGAGGAAGCTGGCTTTAAAATAAGGTAATTTTTTGCTAGTCCACAGTTTTCTGATCAACGCTAGGAGGGGTTTGAATTCGGTGGTTTCTGAGAGCTGCTGCAATGACTGAAGCTCACTATTAAAAGAATAGACCTATTTTGAGAAGAGAGAGATGCGGAACGAGCCATTTTCCTCCTGTCCTCTTGCCCTTGCTTTCGTTTTTTTAAACTCCCATTCCTTCTCTACCCTCATGTTACGTGTCTTTCCTCTGTCCTTAACACATCACCCCAACAACTGTGGCGTTAGAAGAATCAATAGAGCAAACTGACTTTCTTCCTAAGAGAACTTATTCAGCAACCCTTGTTTCTAGCCACATATCTCTATGTTGTTCCTGGAACCCCTCCGTTGACAGACAGGGAGGCAGCCACCACTTGTCCCCGTGGAATCAAGCACTGTCAGAACTTCTGGTTTGCATGAGGGCTGAATGACAAGGAAATGGTTGATTCACTCTGGAACTTCAAGAAGGGCTCTAACACCTGGAGTCAATTTCGGTTGCCAATCAAAGGGTAAACAGTAGATCTCCACCATCATGGGAACAAAGAAAAAGCTATCAGTTATTCAGTGGCATTTTAATATTAAGCTACAAGGGCACTGACTGGAGTATCATGTCTCAGTGAATGATTTGTAAGCAAAATACACGAACAACCACAGATAACGGGCTAAATAAACTCCTAGATTTGTGGAACCATTAAAAATATTCCATAGAAAGAAAATTAAGTGGCTTCGAAAGTTGATTAGGTCATGAGTTAAATAGTATGTGCCACTGTACGTCAATTAAGAATATGTCTGTATATGAGACTGCGAGCAATGAAAAGTTACTAGGGTTCTCTCTAAGGGCTGAGAGCTTCAACAAATTCATTTCTATACTTTCAGTATATGAAGTTCTAACTTAAAAAAAGATAGAAATGTTAACATTTATGACAAAGACAAAGTTAAAGGAACGCCAGAATCAGAGGCACTGAACACATATTAGTCAAGGAAATAATTCTGCCGACAAATCTGCACCAGATAAAAGGACCGAGAGGTGGTTCTGTTTTCAGCCAGGAGCTGCCTGTGATTGAGCTGACTCACTTTCCGAGTTCCCCTACCCGAGTGCCTTGCTCTGCCTCCGACCCCTCTTTTATTCTTCTTGGTTGGAACTGAGCTACCGAATGGCTCACTCTGCCTTAAACCTTGAAAGCGAGTCAAGGAGAGAATTAAGTAGCAATTCTAAGAGATAAAAACATTAAGAAATATTGCCTCAGACTAAATAGCTGCCCCCAGATTTTTCTCAAGTGCTGCGGAAATGAAAGCAGAAAATTGCTCTGTGCCATTTCTGGGGCCCACTGCTATTAGAGACAGATGATAAACCTCACCAAATTGGCGTTCCACGCAATGGGCTGGAGCAGATAGACATAGCTTGCCCTTTCTAAACAGAGCTAACGTGGCAACAAGCTGATTGCAGTTAAATCAAACCCTGCCATTGAGATCTTTCTGGAGGCCACCGTTCATTGAAAGGAGTAAACTCAAATACATGTGTGAATGTCTTCTCTTCCTTTATGTAGATCCCTCCAAAAATGGACAAAAAAGGATCTAAGCAGCTTAAGCTTCCTCTTGCTTCAGTGATTGGATTTTGGCTTCAAATTACCCTAATTTTTAAGCAGATTTGGGCTTTTAGAATCTCCCAGTAAAGTCTAGTTTGTCCTTGTAATCGAACCTGAGTTTTAATCTTAGCTCCAGTATTTATTAGCTGAGTAGTCTCAACAGGTATCTTCCTTCCCTGCTCCTTCATTTGAGGGATAAGATTTATTATATTTTTAATGTTACTCTCCCCCTCATTCCTGCAAATTGAATGAGTTTTTTGCTTGTTTTGGTTTTTGGCAGTTGGATTTCCATGGGTAAATATGAGAAATGGATTGAGAGAGGGAGAGTGAGGGAGCCTAGAGCGGAAAAACAGGAGAGCACAGTAAAGAGCCTAAATAAAGTGAAATAATAAAGAGATGAAAGAAAAGGAGAAAGAGAAGACTGATAGAGACAGGGGAGTTTGGAGAAGTCCCGTGAGAGGACCTGGAGCGGCCACAAATTTCGTGAGGCTAGAAAGTAGTGGTGGGAAGTTTGAGAGGTGACTGTGAATTAGGAATTTGATCCTTTTTACCTTTTTAATGGTTTTTTTTTTTTTTAAGAGATGCATATAAACAGTGTATTCCCTTTATAATTCCCAAGTTTAATTTTATGGCTGGACGGCACAGAGACTAGATCACAGGGACCATAGTTAATATTCAAATAATACATGCATGAACTAATTTTGACATCTGCGTTAAAACATACTGGTATATCCATTTTATATATGATAACTCTGAGTGTTATATATAAATTCTTAGGTGAGATTATTAGGTCACAAAATCAGGTTTCAAATCCAGGTCTGTGTAGTTACCAATCCTTACTCTTCTCCAGATCGTGCTTCCCAGCCCCCCAAATTCCAAACAAAGGTATATGACAAAAATAAACGACTGCTTTAAGCAATAGGAATCGTTTCACAGGGAAGCTTTTTGGTTTGTTAAATAGTGGAGCACAAAGGGTTCCGCTGTTGACCTTAACTGCCCAATTGCCAGATATTCATCAGCACACACATTTGTTCTGTCAGCAAATACTTGTATGGGACACATGCTATAAGGAGCTGAGGAAAAAAATATAAATAAAAAAGAGATGTGATCTCTTCTAATAGAGCTTGTAGCCCTAGTGGGGAGATAGGCATTCATCTGCTAATAAATTCATAAGTACATGTGGACCAAGTTATTCAAAAGAAAGGAATATGGTTGTGTGAGAGCCTGTACTGATGTGACTTGAGCTTGGGGGGTCAGAGAAAGACCTGGGGATGTGCAGTCAATCTGGAATGCTGCTGCCTCTCTTTTGTTGAAAATACCTACTGACTCTATTTTGTTCACTGCGTTCAGTGCCTAGAATAATGCCTGGCACAAAACAGGTAAAGTCCCTTATATTCTGGTAGAGGAGATGGACAATAAACAGATAAACCAATATGTGACATTTTCAGGTGCTGATAAGGGAGGTGGAGGAAAATAAGAAAGAATAGGGAAGAACAGTAACTAACAGTATTACTTTTGATTGGATGTTCAGGTAACACATCTGAGAAGGTGACATTGAAGGAGAGACCTGAATGAAGGTGTTAAAGAGAAAACCACGGGCCCAAAATGGTATCACTTATGCTAAAGCCCGTGATATCAAACCTAGATTTAATACCCAACTAAATTGCTGTTTAACCATGGCCAGAAATATGTTAACCAGTCTGGAATTTCCTGGTTGAGCACCAGTAGCCTGTCACATGAGCAGTCTCCATCCCCTATAGAAAGAAGAGGCAATCTGCAGGATAAAATCTTGCCTGTCCCTTTCCCCACAAATCATATGTTTTGGTCTAAAAATAATCCATTATTTTCTTTTGTTAATAGCTCTCTTTCCTCGCCCTGCTTCCTATGAAAACCTTACATTCTGTATAACTCTTCGGAGCACACTTCTAGTTGCTAGACAGGATGTTGCCCGATTCATGAATTGCGGAATGAAGCCAATTAGATCTTCAAATTTACTCGGTTGAATTTTGTGTTTTGCAAAGGTGAGGACTGACCCATGCAATACAATTGAGGACAACAGTTGATGCCAAAGAAATAGCAGAAGCAACGCCTCCCAGACAGGTGTGTTTTTAGTGTGCTCAGGGAGCAAGGAGGCAGGCGTGTTTGAGTAGTGAGAGTTATGGGGAAAGCTGTAGAAAATGCTCTTAACGAGATGGTCAGGGGCCACTTTGTAGATTGATAAAAATTTTGGATCTTACAGAGAACAAACTGATAGTTGCCAGGTGGGAGGGGGGAAAGGGGGGCTGGGTGAAAAAAGGTGAAGGGATTAAGAAGTACAAATTGGTAGTTACAAAACAATCATGGGGTTGTGAAGTACAGCATAGGGAATATAGTCGATAATATTGTAATAACTATGTATAGTGCCAGGTGGGTACTAAACCTATCGGAGGGATAGCTTTGTAAGTTATTATAAACCTCTAACCTCTGTGCTGTATACCCGGAACTAATAAAAAATAATATCGAATGTCAGCTGTAATTGAAAAAAAATTATTAAAAAAAAGATTTTTGGATCTTAACATGATGGCAAACATTTGGGTACTTTTGAGCAAGGGAGTTTCCTGATCTAACACACATACACACACGTGTAGCTGCCCATATATATCTATACACATATCTTATATATATTAGGAATAAAGGAGACTATTTCCATCTTTGGGCACACTCCACCAATTGGCATAAATCAAAATGTCTTAGATCAAATTCATACCTCTATGGCATAATGTAAGTGATGAAGGAAAGGGATCTCATTTTGTCGTTTTCTTTTCAAATATCAAGTTGTATTAAAGAAAACATTTTTCTCAGTCACAGGTGCAGATGGGAAGAATGAGTGACATCTCGATGTCCTCTCTTTGATAAGTTTTCTCCCTTGGCAGCTTCCAGTGTACTTTTAGGAACAAGCTTCACTTTATCTTTTATAGAGTGGATCTGTGTCTCAGAGCCAGCAGAGTTGCATTTAAAAGTCTGCTTCCAGCTTGAGATTCTCAGAGGAGCAGCAGAGCAAAGAACAGAACACTGCCCTGACTGTCTGGAGAGCTCACATGGGGCCAAGCCATCCATGTAGCTGTCATCATCACCATCTCTTGCATTTAAGTTTCCAAAAACACTTCTTACATTCACTCCTTCATTTAATCTTTATAACAATCCAATGTGACATTGGGGGCAAGATTTGCTCCAATTTTATCGGTGAGTCAAGTGAGGCTTAAAAGAGGTGACGTAAGTGGCTAGAAAGGAGGGCATGTACATAAGTTTGCTGACTTAAAAATTATACATGTAAAATCCTTGACACAATGATCGGCATGGAGTAGGGCCTCAGTTTTGATCTCCTTACACTATTGGCCACATTGTATGTATTTCTATGTGAATTGTTGAGCTGTCACTGGCCGTCTTTAGTGATTTGACTTTCTCTTTGGTTTACGTGCTCCAGTCTCTGTGATAATTTCAGCAGCCCACTGACAAATAGTTCATTTATGTTCGGGACACTTCACTAGAACCTGCTTTCCTAAGACCTTGGTGTTTTCTAGTTTTCCCATGGATATATTCCACGTGGCAGTTCTTGAAACGAGGAAGCTCTTGGAAAAAACAGAGCTGCTCTCAAGGCAGATCTGAGACAGAATTCCCAGCATTGCCGTGCTTCTCCATGGGGACCATGATTCTTGTTCTTGAAGCATTAAAAATAAAAATCCTGGAAGCCCTTACAGAATCTCGGTACAGAATGTAGCCCACACCAAAACCAAACTTAAGACATCTAAACTCCATGTGTATTCTTTTTAAAAAAAGATTGCTTAGCCATACATGAAAGGCAGAATTTCTTAGCAAACTAAATCAAAGAGACACTTGTTGAGAGTCTTGAAGCCTTTTGAAGCTTTTTTTTGAAGGAAGGTAGCGGGAGTTTAAATTTTGAGGCTACCCAGAATTCAAACTTTCTATTTAGAATCAGTTCTCTACTGTATAGAGTGTAGGAGTGCCTTGCATTTCAGAGACTGAAGGTGGCTGGGTAAGGAGTTGGTGGTGGTGATGGGGTCTGTCTTTCCCCATCTGGGCCTCCTGGCACCATTCTTTGGAATCTACTATTAACAAGAACCTACCCTCCTCCTTCCTCTTCCCTCTTTCTCTTCTTCCTTCCTCCTCTTCCTTATTGCTTTCTCCTCCTCCCTCTTTTGTTTTTAATAGTGAGGCAGTTATCTGAACAGTGAAAGTTCATAATCGTAGCAGCAGAGTCGAGAGTCATCTGTAGTGATGTCAGTTGTCTGGGGACTGCTCTGGTTGCATGTCAGTGGTGCCGTCTTCAGACTAATCTTATCAAATGAACTTCTGTGGCTGTGTTTTACTGATGTGTGGCCCCCCTTGGTTCCTGTCCATTCTCCCAGCTCTGTTCTCTACTTTCTGTTGATTCTGTGATGCATAGGATATTTTTCCAATAAGATCTTTTTTTTGGTGTGTAAATTAGAATTGGTTCCCTTTTGCATGTAACAAAAAAGACTGACGGATAGATTGAATAACAGTAAATTTTGTACTTATTCTATGAGAACTGATTTACATTCCACCTCTTGAATGCAGCTCTCTGAGACCACTTCATTTCTGCGTTGATATTTTTGTTCTTTGTGAGTGGTCCTATACTTCTTAAACATTTCATCATGTTATACCTAGTAATTTTTTCCTAACCGAATTAATTTATTTCGAATTCTTAATTCCATCAAAAGTTCCTCAAGAGAAGATTCTCTCTCCATCCCTCCCACTCCCACTGTTTACCTCTTCCTCTCTCCCTGATAGAACCATGTATGAGACTGAATACATTGACGGTTTATGTCTTTTAAAAAATAAATGTCTTTTAAAAAATTAATAAATATCACACAGCACTTTGTTGATTACTAAAAAAAAAAATATCAAACCAAGCCTGTGCTGGAAACTCCTGTATCTGGGTTTGTAACTCATCAGAACAAGGACACTGTAAGTGATAGGGTTGAGCTGAACTCTGGAGCAGACAGACCTGGATTTGGTTTTGGAAAGCTGTAACTTTTTCTAGCTACAGACCTTAGGTTGGCTTTAATTTGCTCACCCCAAAATGGTTTGAACAACACTTTCCTTCTAGGGCAGAAAAGAGGAATAAGCAAAGTAATAATAATAAAGCACCTAAAACACATATAAAGAGCTCAGTAAATTCCATCCCTCTTTGTTGATGAGTGTATTTTTATCATCCATCTGATATGGCTTATCAGAAAATTATTAGAAAATGAATAGTTCATAGAATGAATTAACAGAAACAAATTTTAAAAGCAAGGGAAATAAAAATTCCACTGTCCCTCCATCCTTCTTATCTACTTAAAGTCAACACTTCTGGGGTCTTTTAGGGAGAATGTTGACAAACTAGAACTTCCAAACTAGAAAGCCTCAGGAGTGAAGAACCAGGATAATGGAGGGTTGCCCTGCGAGAGTGAGTCTTGATTTATGTTGCCCTAGAAGTAAGATCTAGAAACACTGAATTCAGATTACAATGAAGAAGACTGCAGCCTCACGCCAGGAAGCACTTTCCCACGTGATTGAACACTGAAAGGGCAGCTGGAGATGCTCAGTCAGAAGTTGGTAAATGTATGGTAGAAAGGACTGAGCACTGGAAAAGCAGGTGGTGTGAAATTATCCTCATAGATTCCTCCTGCAGATTCTCTAGTTATCCTCATGGCTGCTCATCCTCTAGAATAAACAGTTCCCTAAAATCTAAAATCCTCAGAGGCCAGCATACTTCTGGGAATTAGCCGGCACAAATATTTTAAATGTTTCTCCTTCACTTTCCAGACTTTTCTGATTGCATCCAGCCCTGGGTTAAGGTAGCTTATTTGAATCATCTTACTATACCCTGTGCTCCACTAAGTGCTCTCGCAACATCTGTTTACACAGTGTTGAGCTCAGAATCCAGGATGCACCTCAGAGGAGTGGGCTTGACTTGTCTTGTTTACTTATGTCACTTTGCATCGGTTTGGAATCTGCTGTTGTGCCGGCTCAGGGAATTTTGTGAAAATTGCCAGTAAAATGGCTTCTGCGTCGGCTGGTGTGACTCACCCTTTAACATGATGGGGGAAAAATGTTGAAATCTCTGGAGATGCTGTAACCCACATTGTGAGCTGTCTGTGGATGTGGTCCATTACCTGAATTGTCCTGCAGAGATGCTTTGTGATTCTTATAAAACTATCTGCGCTCTAAAGCAGCCTTACCTCATGGCTTACTTTCCTCTTTCTTCAGGATTTGGGTTTCTTTGCTTGTTGACATCGTGGGCAGGGAAAGGAACTCACATCTTTTGGGCATTGTGTTGGGTGTTTTACACGTGACTCCCATTTTACAGAAGAAAAACGTTGAGTGTCAAAGAAGTTACTAAAGACACAGATCTAGCAAATGGAGATGAATTTATGATTAAACATATGAGTTAGTTTTGATTGCAACTAAGAACACTGATAGAGGAATCGAGTCTTCTTTAAACCAACACATACACCCAATCATCAGCTCAAATTTACTACTACTTTGTGAAAGGAGTATTAATAGATGAGTTTGCCCGCTTAGAAAGATCTAAAGGAAAAGAATCTTGTTCCCTAGGGCTCTGGTGGGTCATCATTCATATGGGAAATAAGGATGTGTGTGTGTGTGGTGCGTATGCATGATTTCAAGTCTAAGTTTCGTTCTCCATTAACTGTTTGAGGTTCAGAGAAATTAGGCAGCATGATCCAGGTCAGTTTTCCAGGTCAGTAAGTGATAGACATAATATTCATCTAGATTATGAAAGGAGCCATTTGTTTAAAGCACTTCTCGCATAATAGATGTTTAAAAATATTAATGTGCCCTTATTGTAACCACCTATATGAACTTACATATTTCCAATGTAACATCACATTGTCAACCAAACTAGGAAATCAAAGGCAAATGAAATAAATGCCTTTAGTTTTATTGATGAAAAACAGGTAGAAATCTCTAGCCAGTTGAAATCTGGTCACCCACTGGCAGAGTATGGGTAGGACTGACTGATAGTTAAATGTCAGGCACTTTGGAGAGAGGGTTAAGCTCTGGCAACAGTTATGCCCCAGATCAGTGATTTTCAGAATGTTCTGGAGAGCCTTAGTGTTCTCTGGAAAGCCTCAGGGAGTGTCTTCAAGAGGAGGTGATGGTAGGGCACAAGCCTTAAGGTTGCTTTATTGGAACTCTTTATCATCTCTAAGTTACTGTTTGAATTACTGCATACAAACAACACAGTGAAAATTATGGCTGACGGACTCCCTGGCCAAGGTTAATTTCTCTTCCTCCCCATTCTCTAGGTATTCATATCTATCATGTATACCTTGAAAGGGATTGTGATCAGGATAGCCATTGGTGTCCTCATGATGGGGCTCAGGCATGTGTGGATTTACCATAGGCTGTCCAGCACCCTCCCCTTCGCTCTTGGCCTTTGTTCATTCGCAAGGGCACCCTGCTCCTTTTCCCTGCCTCGGCACTGACTCCCTCTCTCCGCAGAGTTGGATGCCGATGTCTCATAGGAGCAAAGCTTGTGATTTTAAATTCAGATGATCAGATAGCTAAGAAAGTGCTAATAGCTTATGCTTTGGTGCAATATGCTTTTTTGTTTTGTTTTGTTTTCTGTACATAAATATCTTTGTATTTTGCTCCCCTTATCCCCAACTGACAATATTTTAATTAAAAGTTGAGGTGAGAGAACATGGGGAAATCTATGGAGAAACATGCTTGCCTTTTGTTTAATTCTATCACTCTAGAAAGTGCTGCAAGCCTTTTTGGTAAGCAAGTAGAGAATTGGAAAGTGAAAAAAAACCAGACACTGTGTTTTTCAAAAATATCTGATTTTGTGTATTCTTTTCTTTTAAGACTCAGAATTCAAATGCCTTTGCTCTTCCAACTCATATCATTGCTTTAAGAAATGAACAAACACATTGAATCCTTTCCTTCCTAAATCATATAAAAATAGACAAATCATATATGTTAATATATATAATGTTATATATATATAACATTTTGAATGGAAAATTAAGCGCAGGGCCTAATTTAAATCAAATATGAATTCCAAACTTGAATTCAACTGATTAAATTAAAAATTAAACTCCACTAACTAAAGTTAGCAACACTTCTAACTGCTTACTTGCGATGCTTCCCTTTCTTCTAAAATTCACATTCTGAGAATTGTTTCCTAAATGGGAGCGCTTGTATTTTACTGCTTGTGGGCGTACAGTGGGAAGGGGTACATCATTTTATTTTCTCCGTCACATTTTTTTTTTCTGTTCAGTGCTGCAGAATGAAGTTGCTGTCCCTTCTGTCATAACCTTACTCAGGTTTAGCTGTTCCCTGCCAGGTATACATTGTCTCTTTTTATGTGGTCTCCTTGACATTTTCCCTGAGCCTCGTTTCTAAGGAGAGAAAGATATGCATTCAGAAGCTTCTCTTAGAGGCATATTTGATTGACTTTTGCCACCCTTTTCTTTTTCATGATACAGGGTCATTAAAGCCTTCTTTAGCCTAAAGTTTGTTTTCCCAAAGTTGTGCCAATTTGCAAACGATCTTTTCATGGCACCTCTTATCTGTTCATTTGTAGACAAGCAGATGAGAGGTGCCAGGAGAAAAAAAAGTGATTTTTTAAAAGGATTTCGCCTACATATGTAAATATTATTGAAGACTTCCCTGGGTTCTACCATGCCCTCTTGGGGAGAACCTGTAATTTACATTGGAATTATTCTTTTGGCATTAACCTTGCCACAGACTGAATATTTGTGTTTGCCCCAAATTTATATGTTGAAACCTAATCCCCAATGTGATGGACTTTGGAAGGTAATTAGATCAGGAGGGCAGAGCTCCCTTGCCCCTTCTATCATGTAAAGGCACGATGAGATGATAGCCATCTATGAACCAAGAAGTGAGTGCTCACCAGGCACCAAATCTGCCTTGATCCTGGACTTCCCAGTCTCTAGACCCTTGGGGGTGAGGGATATAAGTGAAGGTGGTCAAACAATACAAACTTCCAGTTATAAGGGGAATAAATTCTGGAGATTTAACGTATAGTATGGTGATTATAGTTAATAATACTGTTTTATATACTTAAAAATTGCTAAGAAAGTAGGTCTTAAATGTTTTCACCACACACACACACACACACACGGAAGGTAACTATGTAAGGTGATAGATGTGTTAATTAACCTTATCGTTATAATCATTTTGCAACATTTATATCAAATCACCATGTTTTACACCTTAAAATTATACAAGAATATATATTAATTATATCTCAATAAAGCTGAAAAAAATTTAAAAAGGGATCAATAAACATTAAAAACACAATTATAATTGCTGGACTTGAACTTAGGGGCTGCATGTAATTTTCACAATAATGCTTGTCATAATTATTGACACACTTGGTATAATAATAAAGGTATGTTTTATTCAAATCCATTAATGCATTTGTCACAGGTCTGTGCCAAAACACAGCCTGAGGCAAGGATTAGTGCTGATGCAATCAGCGTGCATTTGTTTGGTACTTAAAGGGATAGGGAAAATGAAAATGAGTCAGGGAAAAATGAGAGACACTCAAAGGAAAGTCACCACTGCTTTATAATAAACCACAACAGACACAGCTGATTGCTCAGCAGATTCAACTACTTGTGATCATAGGATGTTTTGGGACAGAAAAGCTCTTCCTTGGAATAGTAGCTTGGAGGGATAAATGCTAAGAGAATTTATCTGCTGTCTTCTTCTCTTCCATCTTTTGTCATTGGTCAAAGTTTGTCTCACTGAGAATTTCTCCAAACATCTGGGTTGCTTTTTTATCTATGTTGTCAGGCAGCCATATCCTATACCATTTGGTGTGGCACTTTAACTGTGGTCCAAAGTGACATATTAAGCTAGAATTATATTTAAGATTAGCAATTTTGCTTCTCATTTATATTTTTACTTACTTTCAAGGTCATGAGGTCTTTTCTTATTTTTTTCCAGGAGTTTGTTGTTTTATTAATCACTTTTAGATCTATGATTCATCTAAAATTTATTTTTCTGTGTGGTGTGAAGTAGAGGGTCAATTTTTAAATTTGCATACCTAATTGGGCCATCAGTTATTACAAAGGCTACTTTTATCCTCATCGCTTTGCAATTTCACCTCTGGATTAAAAAAAAAAAATCTTTCATTGGTCCTCCTTTAGTCTTTCCTTGCACCAATATCAAACTTCTGAATTGCCGTGATTTCATGATTAAGTTTTGATGTCTTCTAGTGTAAGTGAACAGCTTTGTTCTTCAAAACAAAATTTTGACTATTCTTTGCATTTCTATAACATTTTAGTATCAACTTATGAATTTACACACACCGAAATTTTTATTGAAATTGCATCAGATGCACAGATCAACATAGTATTTGTAAGTTTGGATCATTGAGTTTCGCTTCTATGAACATGACTTTTTCCTCATCTTTTTCCTTTTCTTTTCCTTATTTTCTTTCTTTTCACCTTTTAAAAGGTTCTTTAAAATTTTTCTCTTTAACTTATAGTACAAAATCTTGTATATTGTTCTTGGATATATTACTGGGTATTTAATTTTTTGGATATTTTAATTAATATTTTTTTGAAAATAATTTTTTTCTGATGTTTAATAATACAACTGGTTTTTGCATAATGACTTGGTCTCCAGGAATTCTTGCTAAATTCACTCTTTATATCTTATGTATTGTCCATAGAGTATTAATCTTCCTGTATACACAACCATGTAGTTTATAAATAATGACATTTTTAGTTTTTATTTTCAATATGTCCTTTTAAAAAAAATCAGAAAGCCTTGGCTAGATCCGTTTTCATTGGAAGAACTGCCATTGTTTTAGCATTTCTGATCTTGGGGAAATCTTTCAGTATTTCACCTTGAAGTATGAAGTTTTTTATATGAAAATGTAGAAAATATGGTGTCTTATTTAGATGTGATTTATCAAATTAAGAAAGTTTCCTGCTATTCCTAATTTGTTTAGATTTTATTTTGAAATCATAAAAGGGTTTGGAAGTTTATCAAATGCCTTTCTTGCAACTATAAAAATGATGGTAGATTTCCACCCTCATTTTATTTTTTTAATCTGGTGAATTACATCGGATTTTTAATAATAAACCAATCTTGTTTGTTTAGAAGAAACACAAGTTGGTTGTAATATATTTTTCTATATACTGATGAGTTTTATTCTGTTTAAGATTTTGTGTCAAAATAGATCTCTTTCTCTCATTAGGTTTTGGTGTTAAGTTATGCTGGCCTTATAGAATGAGTTAGAGGTTTACTCCAGTTTTTCTTCTGTTCTATGGAAGAGGTTATATATAATGTTAGGATTCTTTCTTTCTTAATATTTAGAAGAATTCACTAGGCAAATCACCTGGTTTGAAATTTTATTTGTGAGAATTATTTAATAATGAAATAGATACAAAACTACTTAGATTCCCTATTCTTGTATTTCTTTTAGTTTGTTATTTTTAATCTAGAAAAATTTTCATTTCATCAAAAATTAAAAAATATTAGCATAATGATAGTGATAATAACATCATATTATCTTATTAATATCTGTAGGATCTGTTGTGATGTTCCTTTATAACTGAAATTGATGGTTTGTGCATTCTTTTTCTCCCTTTTTATGAATCACTTTGGAGACTATTAACTTTTTTAAAGGAATAATTTTTCACATTTGTAGACTTACTCTTTGATATGTTTGTTTTTTAGAATTTCTGCTCTTATTTTTGCTTCCACTTTTCTACTGTTTTCCTGTGATTTGATTTTCTGTTTTTCATTTTTAAATATTTTCTTTTTGAAATGGATACTTAGGCATTACTCTTTTCTAATACATGCATTTAAGAATAGCTTTAGCAATATTCACATGTTGATGTGTATATTGCTCTGTTGTTGGGTGTGGGTATGTGTGTGTGTGCACGAGCACCATTGCATTCATGCATATGTGTGTAGTATCTAGTTTATTTACATTTACTGTTATATTAATTGGCTTACTGTTTGTTCTCTATTTATCCCACTGATAATATTCTTTTTTTCTCTCATTTTTCTTGCCTTTTCTTGATTAGTCATTTAAAAAATTATCATTCTGTTTTCATCGCTTATTAAATTGTTAATTTTACTATTCTTTTTGTGGTTCCTCTCAAAATTAAAACAGCAATTTTAACTTATGTCAGTGAAATATAATTTAGTACTATTACTATTTCCATAAAAATTCTAGGGCTGTAGAACACTTTATTTCTACTTATTTATCTCCTGCTTATATTATTATTATCCTACAGTTTTCTACATATATTAAATATCACCCATACATATATAGATTCACCCATACATATATATATTTTTTACTCCTTTATTTGCTCTTCAGTCTACCTTCTATTTCCATGTTTCCATCTGGGATCATTTTCTTTTTAGCTGACCTTTAAAAGAGTCAACTATGTTTTTGCAGTATTTCTAGTTGTTTTTAGGAGCTTTTTCAGGATAATCAACTATATTTCTAGGAATGGAAATCAGTTACTTTTCAGTGGGTTCACTTTTTCTGCTGTAGGATTCTTAAATTGAACTGGATGAACCCTCCAATTTTTTTTCTCCCTTAAATCCTGATATTACTTTCAATGAAAATTTAGTAACTTTGTAAAATTAATTATTTTGAACTAATAAGCTCAGTTAGACTTAATTATTTTCTCTAGCCAGATTGGCATGTAGTGTTAATGCTTAAATGTGTAGGAGAGTTAATTTCTTTTGAAATTGTTGAAAACACATGGTTAATTGAAGCCCACTTAAACAGAATATTCTGTATATATCTTTTCCTCAAATATTACACCTACGTTTTTCTATAATTATGTAGTCCTTTCCTCCTCTATCTCTATAATTGCTTTGAATTTTTAACGTACTATGTAACTTCCTTTCATTATATTTACTTTTGCGTTTGATTAATTTTGTCCCCTGAAACATCACATGCTTTTCTCTCTGGCAGCTTAGTAGCAAAAGTGGTGGTGGTGGTGGTGGTAGTAGTAGTAGTAGTAGTAGTAGTAGTAGTAGTAGTTGTTGTTGTTATTATTAATTTTTCTCTGATCTATTGGGGAGAAAGGAGAGTTCAGGGGTTCTTACCTGATAAAACCCTGCTTAGAGTGTATAATAACATCTACCTTGTTTTTTCTTGAGATAATAGACACACAGGGTTGTGGCATCAGAAACATCCTTGATGTTAAAAATCTCTATCGGCAAAAATCTCTTCCACAGCCATAATATACTAACTTGGAAGCTTGTTATGATGTTTCTCCCCCTCAGGCTTTGTTTGAGATGTAGAATTTATAAACATTGCCATTGTCTCAGATCTGAATGTTAGAAAAAAAATAAATGTCTTTGAAGAATTTGACGGACTCACCAAAGCCAAATTTTATTTCTATTACAAAACAGGTATTGTCTGTTTGGATTTATTATGTGTAATTAGGAGTTTACTGGAGTCTAACGAAGGCTATCTGTTTATCATCACTGCTGCAAGAATGTATCTTTGACGATCAATATTTTGTGTACAGAATAGGATTTAATTTTGTGTGTTAGAGACATTTTCGTGTTCAGGGATTGTCAAACCTTTGGTTTAAGGAATTTTGATGGGGTTACTGTGGACTTCATTCTTCAAATGAAAAGTTCAGAATAGAGAGTATAATGGAATTTGGAATCTATTCTATCTGCTTTTGAATACAGTCTAGCTGTTACATTAATGCCAAGATGGGCAGAAGAGAGCTGGCCCTATGTGTAATTTTTCTTACTTTAAAGCGGGCTACATGAAGAATTTTTAGTTTTGTTTTTGAAAAGTAGATAGATGATATTCTTTGTTCATCTTTGTTTTGCGGAGGTAAAATTAGAGACCTCAGCCTCCTGCTGACAGAACAAGCTCTCAATTTCTCACTGTTGAAATTCAATCTGATTTCTATCTTTTTCACTAAAAAGCTGTCAGCAGCAAATAAGCATTCCCCATGAAAGAGCCACATTCATTTCTGAGGTACACAAATTTGTCTCATGGGAGAAGATTCAAGTAATTTAAATTGTTTCTGACTTTTAATTTCTTTCCTAGGAAATTATATTAGCATGAACTCTAAGTGCAGCCCAGAATGAAGAAAGGCATGCATGAATACTCTTCAGTGTGACATCCCCAGGACCTTTAAGTCTCAGACTAAAGCAAGTTTACAATGCATAAAACAATGTTTCCATCTGCATTCTTGTTTGCAGCTAGTGATCTAATCAGAACTATAGCTTCATGTTCTTAAGATGCATCAAATAAACTCATTTTTTAAAGAAGCAGACTTGCAGTGGGCATTCATATTATTAGCATAAAAATAGAAAATGCCTCTGAAATAAGAAGTATTATACTTTAATTTGAGAAATGGCCTTTTCTTTGGAAAAAGATGAAATTCTAAGTTGTCTTGTCTCCTTATTTTTACTTCTTTGGGTTTATTTTATTTAAGGTAAAAGTTTAATAGATGCATTTGTTTGTTGCTGTACATTTTTTTATTCATAAAAATCTCTTTTTAAATTTTATTTTTCAATTAGAGTTGACATTCCATACTGTTTTATATTAGTTTCAGATGTACAGCATAGTGGTTAGACAGTTATATAATTTACCAAGTGATCCCCTGATTTAGTCTAGTACTCACCTGACAACATACATAGTTATTACAATATTATTGACTATATTCCCTATGCTGTACTTCACATCCCCATGACTATTTTGTAACTACCAATTTGTGCTTCTTAATCTCTTCCTCTTTTTCACCCAGCCCCTGCAACCACCCTCCCATCTGGCAACTTCAGTTCATTCTCTGTATCTGTGAGTTGGTTTTCGTTTTTTTGGTTCATTTATTTTGTTCTTTAGATTCCACATATGAATGAAATCACATGATATTTGTCTTTCTCTGTCCGACTTATTTCACTTAGCATAATACCCTCTAGGTCCATCCATGTTGTCGCAAATGGTGAGATTTCATACCTTTTTATAGCCAAGTAATATTCTAGTGTATATATGGACCACTTCTTTACCCAACTGTCTACTGATAGGCACTTAGGTTGTTTTCATATCTTGGCTATTATAAATAACACTGCAATGAACATAGGTATACGTATATTTTTTTTGAATTAGTGTTTTTTTTTTCTTCCCCCAGATAAATACCCAGAAGTGGAATTGCTGGGTCATGATGTAGTTCTATTCTATTCTTTTGAAGAACCTCCAAACTGTTTTCCATAGTGGCTGTTCCAACTTGCAGTCCTGCCAACAATGCACGAGGTTTCTCTTTTCTTCACATCCTTGCCAACACTTGTGTTTTGATTTCTTGATGATGGCCATTCTCAGAGGTGTGAGGTGATGTCTCATTGTTTTAAATTGCCTTTCTTTAATGATTAATGACTTTGAGCATCTTTTTATGTCTGTTGGTCATCTGTATGTTCTCTTTGGAGAAATGCCTCTTCAGGTCCTCTGCCCATTTTTTAATTGAATCTTTTTGTGTGTGTGTGTCGAGTTGTATGAGTTCTTTATAAATTTTAGGTAATAATCCCTTATTTGATATATCATTGGTAAAATATCTTCTATTCAGTAGGCTGTCTTTTCATTTTGTGGATGATTTCCTTTGCTGTGCAAAACTTTTTAATGTAGTCCCATTTGTTTAGTTTTGTCTCCCTTGCCCGAGGAGATATATCAGAAAAGATATTGCTAAGAACAATGTCAGAGAATTTGCTGCCTATGTTTTCTTGTAGGAGTTTTAGGGTTTCGGTCTTACATTTAAGTCTTTAATCCATTTTGAGTTTATTCTTGTAGGTGGTATAAGAAGGTGGTCCAGTTTCATTTTTTTGCATGTATCTGTCCATTTTTCCCCAACACCATTTATTGAAGAGACTGTCTTTATCCCATTGTGTATTCTTGCCCCCTTTGTCATAGATTAAATGAGCATATAGGCGTGGATTTATTTCTGGGCTCTGTTCTGTTCCATTAATCTATGTGTCTGTTTTTTTGCCTGTACCATGCTGTTTTGATTATTATAGCCTTGTATAATTTTATATCAGGTAGCATGATACCTCCAACTTTGTTCTTCTTTCTCAAGATTACTGGGGCTATTTGGGGTCTTTTATGGTTCCATATAAATTTTAAGATTATTTTTTCTAGTTCTGTGAAAAATGCCATTGAATTAAATTTATAGATTGCTTTGGGTAGTATGAACATTTTAACAATGTTAATTCTTCCTATCCATGAACATGCTTCCATTTATTTGTATCTTCTTCAATTTCTTTCTTCAATGGCCTATAATTTTCTGAGCACAGGTCTTTTACCTCCTTGGTTAAATTTATTTCTAGGTTATTTATTTTTTGATGTAATTGTAAATGAGATTTTCTTAATTTCTCTTTCCGTAGTTTATTATTGGTGTATAAGAATACAACTGATTTCTGAATATTAATTTGTATCCTACTACTTTACTGGATTCATTTATCAGTTCTAATAATTTTTTGATGGAATCTTTAGAGTTTTCTCTACATAGTATCATGTCATCTGAAAATGATGGTTTTACTCCTTCCTTTCCAGTTTGGATGCCTTTTATTTCTTTGTCTTGTCCGATTGCTGTGGCTTGTACTTCTAACACTATGCTGAATAAAAGTGGTGGAAGTGGACGTTCTTGTCTTGTTCCTGATCTTAAGGAACAGGCTTTTAGCTTGTTTTTGATCTTAAGGAAAATGTTTTGAGTTTTTCCCCATATTAGCTGTGGATTTGTCTTATATAGCCTTTATGTTGAGGTATATTCCCACTTTGCTTAGAGTTTTTATCATAAATGGTTGCTGGATTTTGTCGAATGCTTTTTCTGCATCTATTGATATGATCATATGATTTTTATTTTTCAATATGTTAATGCGCTGTATCACATTAATTGATTTGCAGATATTGAACCAACCTTGCATCCCAGGAATATATTCAATTGATCATGGTATATGATCTTTAAAATGTATTGCTGAATTTGGTTTGCTGACATTTTATTGAGGATTTTTGCAAATATGTTCATCAGAGATATTGGCATATATATTTGTAATGTCTTTTTCTGGTTTTGGAATCAGGATAATAGTGACCTCATAACATGAGCTGGGGAGCCTTTCCTCCTTTTGAATTTTTTGGAATAGTTTGAGAAAAATAGGTGTTAATTGTTTGAATGTTTGATAAAATTTACCTGTGAAGCCATCCAATCCATGACTTTTGTTTGTTGGGAGGTTTTCGATTAACGATTTGATTTCATTAGTAGTAATTGATCAGTTCAGATTTTCTGTTAACTCTTGACTCAGTCTGGGGAGAATGTATGTTTCTGGAATGTGTCCATTTCTTCCAGGTCATCTAATTTGTTGGCATATACTCGCTCATAGTATTTTCTGATAATTCTTTGTATTACTGTGGAGTCAGTTGTCACTTCTCCCCTTTCGTTTCTGATTTTGTTTATTTAGGTCCTCTCTTTTTTTCTTGATCAATCTGGTTAAAGGTTTATCAGTTTTGTTTATCTTTCAAAGAACTAACTATTGATTTTATTGATCTTTTGTATTGTTTTTTAGACTCTATTTGTTTATTTCTACTCCTTTTCCTAGTTCCTTAGGTGTAAGGTTAGATTGAGTTTTTTCTTGTTTCTTGAGGTAGGCCTGAATTGCTATGAATTTCCTTCTTCGGACTGCTTTTGTGGTGTCCCATAGATTTTGGGTGGTTGTGTTTTTATTTTCATTTGTATCAAGGTATCTTTTGACTTTTTCCTCGATCACATTGTTAACCATTCATTGTTCAGTAGCATTTAGCCTTCATGTGTTTGTATATTTTTCAGTTTTTTTCCTTGTAATTGCTTTCTAGTTTCATATGTTGTGGTCAGAGAAGACAGTTGATATGATTTCAGTATTCTTAAATTTGCTGAGACTTCTTTTATGGGCCAACATGTGGTCTATTTTGGAAAACGTCCCATGTGCACTTGAGAAGAATGTCTATTCTGCTACTGTAGGGTGAAATTCTCTAAAACTATCGATTAAATTCATCTGATATAGTGTGTCATTTAAGGCCACTGTTTCTTTGTTGATTTTCTGTCTGGAAGATCTGTCCATTGGTGTCAGTGGGGAGTTAAAGTCCCCTACTATGACTGTATTACTGTCAATCTCTCCCTTTATATTGGTCAACATTTGCTTTATATATTTAGGTGCTTCTATTTGGGTGCAAAACTGTTTACTAAGGTTATAGCCCCTTGTCGGATCAATCTTTTTATCATTGTGCAACGCCCTTCTTTGTCTCTTATTAGAGCCTTTGTTTTGAAGTCTGTTTTGTCTAAGTATTGCTACCCCAGCTTTTTTTGTTTCCTTTTTTTGTTTTATCTGCATAAAAAATCTTTTTTCCATCTCTTTACTTTCGATCTGTGTGTGTCTTTCTATCTGAAGTGGATTTCTGGTAGACAGTATATGTATGGGTCTTGTTTTCTTATCCATTCAGCTACCTGTGTCTTTAGATTGGAGCATTTAATCCATTTATATTTAAAGTGATTATTGATAGATACATAGTTATTGCCATTTTATTATTCATATTTATGTTCTTTTTTTCTTCTTAAAGAAGTTCAACATTTTTTTGTAATACTGGCTTGGCGGTGATGAATTCCTTTAGCTTTTTCCTGTAAAAAGCTCTTTATCTCAGCTTCAATATTTATTGACAGCCTTACTCGGTTCAGTAGTCTTGGATGAAGGTCTTTGCTTTTTATCATTTTGAATATTTAGTGCCAATCTCTTCTGGCTTGAAAAGTTTCTGTTGAAAAATCAGCTGACATTTTTATGCGTACCCTTGTTAGTAATTAGCTGCCTTTCTCTTGCTGCTTTTAGGATTCTCTTTGTTTTTAATCTTTGCCATTTTAATTATGATGTGTCTTGGTGTGGATCCATTTGGGTTCATCTTGTTTGGGATTCTCTGTGCTTCCTGGACTTGTATATTTGTTTCCTTCACCAGGTTAAGAAAATTTTCAGTCATTATTTCCTCAGATAGATTCTCGATCCCTTGCTTTTCTTCTTCTTCTTCTGGTACCCCTATAATGCGAATGTTATTATGCTTGGTGTTATCCCAGAGATCTCTTAAACTAGCCCCATTTTTTTTGATTCTCTCTCTCTCTCTCTTTTTTTTGCTGTTCTTATTGGGTATTTTCTGCCATCTTGTCTTCCAAATTGGATCAATCTTTTTATCATTGTGCAATTCGATCCACTGCTTTATCTAATCTACTATTGATTCTTTCTAATATATTCTTCGTTTCAGTTATTGTGTTCTTTATTTCTGGTGTGTTTTTTTTTTTTTATGGTTTCTATGTCCTTTTTTTATGCTTACTATCTCTTTGTTGAATTTCTCACTGAGATCATTTGTTCTTCTCCTAAGTTCATTGAGCATCCTCATAACCAGTGCTTTGAACTCTATATCTGGTAGGTTGCTTGCCTTCATTTCATTTAGCTATTTTTCTGGAGTTTTCTCCTGTTCTTTCATTTGGGACATATTTCTGTGTTTTCTCATTTTGGCTACCTCTCTCTTTTTGTTTTTATGTATTAGGTAGATCTGCTACATCTCCCAGTCTTAACCTGGTGGCCTTATGTAGTAGGTGTCCTTTGTGGCCCAGTGGCATTGTCTCCTTGATCACCTGTGCTGGGTGCTCTAGGAATGTCCCTTGTGTGGGTTGTGTGTGCCTTTCTGTTGTAGTTGACACTTGATTGCTGTTGGCACATCAGTGAATGAGACTGACTCTTAGGCTGACTGGCTGTGAGGACTGGCCATGCCCATAGGGTATTATTACCTGCTGTGTGGAGGCTGACTCTTTGGAGTGGGATTCACCCCAGTGGGCTTGTGTGCTTATTGAAACCACCCTTTGGGTATGCAACATTTGGGGCTAATTAGGTGGTGCTCTGTTGAAGTCTAATGCCAGCTTCTGGGTGTGTTGTTTCTGGAGACCCTTAGGAGGGGTTCCCATGCAGATGAAGGTCAGCCACTACCTGTGACTGGCCCATGGCTACCTGGTTGGGGCTACAAAACTATCTGGTTGGTTGCTGTCTGTGCTGAACCTGAGGCACATGGAAGAGGCCACATGGTGAACCGAGACTGGCTGCCACCAGCCCTGGGCCTGGGGCAGCTCAGCAAAAGGCCCAGGGCACCCCAAAGCCCGGGGCTGCCTGCCAGCTGCTGGTAAGGCTCAGCACCTGAAAGAACTTTGGGTGGTATGCAAATTGGATAAGGCGGTGTCCAGAGAGCAAGTGGTGTTGGTACAGATTCAGATTTGCTGCCAGTGCTAAGCCTCAGATCACACTGAGGCCAGTTGCTGCCTGTTTTGGGTCCACAGACCATTGATAGTTTTTCAAGAAATACTACAGTTCAGGCCAGGGCTGGCTGCCTGCCACTGAAATGCGTGAGTTGAGGCCTGTCGATAGCTGCAGAAGGAGCCCCTTGCCTAGAGCATGGGATGGGGCTGGTTGCCCAGTAGTGAAATTGCCACCAGCAATTTGCGAGTTGGGTGGGGCTGGATCTCAGAGAATCAAGGGGCAGAGCAAGTTGATCTCACCAGGCCAATGCAGAATCAGATTCGGCCCTGTAGGGAGAGGGCTCAACACAGGGAAGATGGCACCTGTTGTAGGCTGCACTGGAGGAGGGCTCAACAAAGGGACAATAATGACTGTCCCTCCAGCCCTCACTCTAAAGCCACACAACTCAGTCTTTCCCTGAATGTCTCTGGCACTTCCCGAGCTGCTATCTCTCTGCCAGTGAGTGCTTGTGAGTGAGTGAGTCTTTGCATTGGCCCTTTAAGGGAATATTTGCTTTTCTAGCTGTTTTTTGTCTCGACCAGACAGTCAGAATTTCTACTAATTTTCACAGTCGAATTTTGTGGGGACTCCTCTTCCCAGTACTGGACTTATGGGCTGTGGAGCTCTGGTGTGAGGCTTGGGCCCCTCATTTTTTCAGGGAGAGGGGCCTCACACCCGAAATATCCCTCCTGATGCTCAACTGCTACATGCGGGTGTGGGATAAGCTCGTTTCTCATCTCCACCCCTCCTACTGGTCTCAATGTGGCCTTTTCTTTATATTCTTAGTTATAAGACTTCTGTTCAGCTAGTCTTCAGATGGTTCTCCAGGTCGACTATTCCATAATTTACTTGCAATGTTAACATGGTCATAGGAGGAGGCATGTACAGCGTTACCCACTCTGCCATCTTGACTGGAACTCCTCTTCTTTGTAGCTGTACAGTGCAGTATTGAAGGAGAATGGGCAAGGCTGAATTTCATTATATCGAGTTAGGGAAGACGAATGCTAATTACATCATTACATGTGTGACACATTTAACAATGGAGAAGTGAGGGACATTAAAGCAGCATGTGGACATGGTTCCATAGTGTAGCGGTTAGCACGCCTGCTTTACACATAGAAGGTCCTGGGTTTGCACCCCAGTGGAGCCACATTCCATGGTCTATGGCCATGCTACACTGAACAAGCCTGATATCTGATCTCAGAAGCTGGTTAGTACTTGAATGGGAGACCACCTAGGAAGACCAGGTGCTGTAGGCATAAATAATAATAAAAAAATAAAGCAGCATGTAACAAGTATACCTAATCTCCAGCTGGATTTAGAAGTCTGCTCAGCCTATTAATGTAGAACCCCCCAGATAGGTAATTGTGAGAACATCTGTTCAACAGGTACTTATAGGAGGAGCTGAGTAGAGGAGCAGTGATAGCAGTGCTGAGACTCTTCTTTCCTGTCCCGAGTGATTCAACATGAGCCCTAAATTGCATACCCCATTCAATATAATACAAGTCCTGCAGTTAACCAAACCCACCTCTTACAAAGAAGTTTAGCAACTACTTGGTTTTAGTTGATCAGTCCCCTTGAAGTTCACCATCAGTACCACACTGCATATTTTAGAAAATTTTGGTAAATTCAATTGGTCTTCGTTCCATTTCATTTTGAGTAATTATAGATTATAATCTTTTTAATAGATTTTTATAGATTATAGATTAGGACTTTTATAGATTAGAACTTTTAAATGTTGAGGTCTTCTCCCAAAGTCTTCCTGAGGAATTGTAAGTGGGGTCTCCAAAGAGAAGAAACTACACATATGAAGAAAGACTAAGAGAAGGAATTTGTGTAAGAAGGGGAAAAAACTATGAGAAGGCCAGTAGGTCAAGGGAGGGATACAGAGAGAAGGGCGAGGTTGGCTTGAGGTGGGGCTAGAAAGATGGGTAAACTGCACCCCTTTTTTATTTACTTGTATGCCCTTTTCTTCCCTATTCTGGACTTCACAAAGTTGGCCCTTGCAGACTGCATCCTGCCAGAATCCCTTGCTGGCTGGCTAATTGTTGGATTTGACCAATGAAAGGCAATGACAATATATTGAAGCACAGCGGGAGAGGCAAGTCAAAGTATGTCTCTTCTAACTCCCTCCCTGCCTTAGCTCCCTAGCTCAGGCAAGAACTGCATCCTGCCACTTCCTCGTGAGACTGCTCTTCCCTGGCTCCAGCTCTCATTGAGTTCCTGGAGCATACTAACTTTAATTTTAGGGATATTAATGGCTTCGTATTATTGTTACTTATTGCCTCATCATACCTGGTTTGTTTTCTGAACTGTGCCTATACTCCTGTAAGCAGTCACTTAATTGAAGTATCTTTATCTGAATGATCTGAGATGAATTCTGTTTCCTTCAGGAAACCCGATTTATACCGGTGGGTTCTAAGGCTATGCAGCTGAAGGAACATCTTGTAAGTCCAACAAAAAACACACACCACTTTTCTTGCTTACCCAAGATGTTTGATTCCACACAACAAAAAGATGGAATCTTGGAGAATCTTAGTAACTACTATTATGCACCTTTCTCTTATGAATCATATATAAGGCTGGCTAAAGGCATGTCTGCAAGGTTGGAGAAGGATTTTCCATGACTCCCACCCAATTCCCTCTTCTTTTTTCTATTTAGGAGGCCATTTCTGACCCCTCACATTGCTATTGTGTGCCTAGCTAAGGAAATTAAAAAATGTATCCTAAAAGCTATGCGTTTTTAGACTGGCGGGCAACACATATGATATACAGAGCCATGATAAAATATATATGGTTTATGATGACTTAGTAAGTTACTCCCTTCTCCAGAACAGGAATTTTACAAGATTTGAGAGATAGTACCTTGGCCCTAAATATAGTATCTCGATACCTACCTACCTCCCTTGTGAGGTCGGTCAGAAGTAATTTGTTACCATTCATAGTTAAAGTATGCATTATTACCTCTGGATTCATAGTTATCCTGTAATAATGGAGTACTTTCTTGCATCCTGCTGTGCTCTCTTGGGAAAGAGAAAAAGCAATTAGGATACAGCTAAGGTGCCGGGAATTGTACAGAACCCTAGCTTGCTTTGTCTGTGTCACAGTGGTGAATGAGAGAGGTGACTCAGGTATTTAACTAACACCTTGGAACAAAAAGACCAAGAACTACTGCCTTCACTTTTAACTATAACTAGAGGTATAATTTCTCATTTTCAATATGTATATAAAGATATCTTTTCTTTTTTTGTGGAGAGAGTAGATGGCAAGGAATAATTATCATTCATAAACCATTACTGTTTGTATTTAGAATGTCATCTTCAGGAGGGTGGAGACTTTGTTTCGTTCACTGCTATGGCCTCACTGAACAGACTCATATCTGTCACTAACAGATGCTCAAGATGTATTTGTAGAAAAAAGGGAAAATTAGACAGTCTCCTTTCTGCTGGACACACCCTGGCATTTCCTTTTTAACCTCTCTGAGTTAAGAAGCATGATATAAAGGGAAGAGGACAGATTCCGGAGGCCAGTAAAACTGTCTGTATGCAGATCTGTCCTTTATTAGGTGTGCTATCTCATGCGATTGAACTAATTTTGTGCTGTTCAGATTTTTCATCTATCCTTCTGTAAAATAAGCTACCAATATTTACTTCACTGTGTTAAGAGTTAAATAACATGAGGTGTGTGGAAATTCAGGGTAGGAAACATTAAATGATTTATCATTATTTTTTTTACCATATGAGATTATTTATGAGCACACTACATTTGTAACTTCTGCATCAGGAAAATCTGATGATGTTTCTAATATTGATAGTGTCTTTGGAATGGAAGAACTGTTTAGGACTGTCCTATGAGAAAGTGTAAATTTGAGAAGTAGAGATTTATGCCAAGATCAGAAACTTTCTCCACCTAAATTTTACTAGAAATGGGTTGAATTTGGCTTTGATTAAAGGAAACAATTATTTTGATTGGTTTGGCTCAAATAACTTCATTTCAGGGGAAAATAGTCAAATGGTTTTTATGAGAAGCACAACAGGCTGGATAGAGCCCCAAGAACTAGGAACTCTAGTTTCTACTCCCTAAATGCTTTGTTGAATCAATTTTTTAAAATGGGTGCAAAGATCCCATTTTAAGTCTTTTCTTGTACATAAAACACTTGAGAGGGCTGTATCAGAGAATGGACTGGATGTCCTATGTTAAATTTTGAAACCCTGTACATGTCTTAGTTTTTTTTTTTTTTTTTTCTGAGTGCAGTTTGGTTAGTTAGTGAATCAGGATGGCCAGTAGTGGTAAAGACTAAGACATGATGGCAGGTGAGAGTGTGGGAACCTGGTAAACACACAACACTGCTATTTTGCAGTATGGCCTTTCAGGTGATGAACGATCTGTGAAACCATGGGAACAAACATCCCCAGTCCAAGAGAAAGGGGGATGCCTTACTCTCTTCCAGGAAAAATACCTGAAGCTTCCACAGCCCCTTAGGCTGAAAGCAAAGAGTTAAAACATTGTTGCTCAAGAAGAAATCAATACCGGGCTTTGTTTCCTTCGAGAGAGAGCTCTGTTCCAACTGGAGTGGGATGTGCCAAGTATACGACAGCCTGTTTGGGGCCTAGCCTGACCAGTGGTTGTGAAGGAAACAACTTGATAACCCCAGGGGACTGTGTCAGTGAGAGTCACTGGGGACTTGAAAATGAGAATGTCAGTACATTGCTTCTATTTATCTATTTCTTAAAGACAGAAGTAGAAAAGGTTTAAAGCAAATATTGTCTCGAAATGACAGAATATTTTCAAAACCTTTTGCTGTTAAGCTAGCCCAGGATCTGGATCTGCCTTACATACAGTGGATTCAAACACTTTGACTATGCGATCATATGTTGATCAGAGAAGCCCAGCAAGTGGTACAGGTAGTAGTGGACCTGCAGCAGCTGAGGGGGAATGTGGGCCACTAGGTTGGTCCCTGACTACATTTTTTGCCCAGTGATTGTCATCTCTAAGATGAAGTTCTCTTAGCTCTGGTCAGTCTGCTCAGGTTGTTCAGCCCCCTTGACAGGTCACTCAAATGATGCCCCTTCCTGTTGGACTTCTCAGGTAGAGTCATCAGGGGATGACTTGAGGCTAGGACTATCTCATCTCCTATCTCTATAGTTACCCACTGGTACTGGGGGTGGTTAGTGTACATTTGCTAAATTTACCTGGATTTTTCATTCTTCTGTCCATCTCTGGAATGTGTCTGTACTCTGAATTCCAGGCTCTGTCATATCTGGGCTATCTTACTGATATTGAGACTTACATTAAAACACTCAGATACAGTACTTGGATGGAGACTTTGAACTCATTGGAGATAGGTGGGGCCTTGAATGCCAAGAGGAACATGACTAGGTATTAAATAAGACCTGTCTCCACAACTTATCACTTCTGCATGCCTGTATTCACTCAGTGAACATTTACTGAGCACTTACTATGTATCTGATACTGTTCCAGACAACAGAAATACAACAGAGAAAAACAATCCCTGCTCTTAAGACTCTTACATAACTCCTGCTCTTACTCTTACTTTCTAGTGGATGCAAACAAATATAAATTACAACAACAACAGCAAAAACAGATACCACAATGATCATTAAAGCAAGTTGGCTGGGTGCCTCTGTGTGTAGTCAAGAAAAGCCTTCCTGAGAAGGTAACAGCTGGGATCTGAGTGGCAGGAAGGAACTAGGCCTGCAGAGATTTGGGGAAGAGCTTTCAACATGAAGAAGCAACGAGTGCCAAGGACCTATGGATGCTTTCAAACCCAGATGAGACCATGGCAATAAATGAGATCAGAGAGCTCCAAGGGCCCATGTTGAGAAGGGCTCCGTAAGCCAGGGCAAGCCATTATTTATTTATTTATTTATTTGGATCATTATTTATATTAACAGGTGCTTGCAGTTTGTTGACGTTTTTTGTTTTTTGTTTTTTGAAAAATCAAGTTTTAACCTTTTATTACACACTCCCTGGTCCTTCTTTCTTCCCCTCTCTCTTACTATTCTGGCAATTCTGCCGGTAATTGCATGCAGGATCCCTGTGACATGGTAGCCTCTGTCACCGTTACAGGTCTGACGGGCCTGCCACGTATTTATTGCCCCGTCTGGAACTCCACCAGGGCCCCGTAATCTTTGCTGCCTCCGCAGCCTTTGCTCCTTCAGCAGCATCAGACTCCACAGTGTCTCCATCTCCTGCACTGTGGAGGTGCTTCCTGGCTTTATTTTTCTTTATGGCAGCCTGGTGTGCAAATACATCTTCCTTGGAGTCGTTCCTGTTGATGAAACCACATCCGTTTCTTACTCTGAACCATTTGACCGGTACCCAAACCCTTGTTGTGTTGATTTTGATCTCGCAGGAACCACCCACGTAAGCCCACCTGCTGCTTGTGCTGCTGCCCTTGTTGCGGGCTTAGTGTCAGCAGCATTTAGGGCAGAGGCGGTGGGTGGCTGCTGGGTCTCCACGCACTGCTCGTGGTGTGGTGATGATGACTCGTGGGATGTGATGGTAACTAGGGCGGCAGCGGTGGTGGGACAGCCCAGGATTCCCTGGGGTCAGCTTTCTGCTCTTACTGTGGAGCTGCATTGTTACTCTTAATATGATGAGAAGACACTGGGTGATTTAAAATTTAACCTTATATTTTGAGATAATTGTAAATTCATATGCAGTTGTAAGAAATAAGGCCGAGAGCGCCTTTGTACCGTTTACTCCCTTTCCCCCTACATTCACATCTTGAAACAGTGTAATGTAATATCTCAACCAGCATATTGACATTGATATAATTCACTGATCTTATTCATATTTCCCCAGTTTTACTTGTACTTATTTGCGTATGTGCGCGCGTGCGCATGCGCACGCAAATGTGCCCATATGCGAGTATTTAGTTCTGTGCAATCTTATCACCTGTGTAATGTATCCATCACCACAGTCAAGATACAGAACAGTTCCATCACCACAAGGAGTCTTTACGTTGCCCTTTCATGGTCATATTTATATTCCTGCTACCTCTGTCCTCGCCCTAACCTCTGGCAACTACTAATCTCTCTCCATGTCTGTAATTTTGACATTTCAAAAATGTTATACATATGAAATTTACAGTATGTAACTTTTTGGGATTGGTTGTTTTTCAACATCAGTATGTATCAATATGCACGTATCAATAGTTTGTTTCTTCTCATTGCTGAGTAATATTATACACTATGGATTAACACAGTTTATTTAACCATCACCTACTGAGTTGTTTCTAGTTTTTAGCTATTGTGAAGAAAGCTGCTATAAACACTTGTATGTAGGTTTATGTGTGAGCCTAAGTTTTCCTTTCTCTTGGGTAAATGCCTAAGAGTGCAGTTGCTGGGTCGTGTGGTTTTTGCACATTTGTTTTTTTAAGAAGATGCCAAAATATTTTCCAGAGCCATTGGGTCATTTTAAGTAGGAGATGATGACTTGTTTTTGTTAAGACCATTGTACATGCTCTTTGGGACACAGATTGTCAGGTTTTCAAATAGACACCAACTCTGAGGTTAAGAGGACAAGGATGATGGCTTGGGCTAGGGAGGCATTAGTAGAGATGAAGAGAAGTGACTTTGACCTCAGGCCAAATGTGTAAATTTTCTGGACCTTTTCTGACTCTTACCTGTGAAAAGACAAACTGGAACATCCACATCATAGGATGTTGAGGGTTGCAGATCATGGGCTTGGCACACATAGGAAGCACAGAAATTAAGAAGCATCATCTTTGAGTTCAATTTCTGTTTCAATGGGTGCAGGATCCTCATTGCCCTTTTCTGTCTTTTCTCTTTATTATTTTTTAATACTCCAAGCCTCCTGAATTGCTCAGGGTTTCCTTATTTGTTTTCCGATTCGATTATTAAAAAAAGTAACCAAATCTGTGCCTTTATGCACAAGTGCTTGCCTTTATAAAGTTCTTTGGAGAATGATACAACACAGGATTTCTCTTTTCCCGTTTTGCTGTGCTTCGGACTGCCTGAGGCATTCTCTCTGTTGCAGAGCCCCATCTCCATCCTACTATGAAAGTACTTCTGCTGATGAAGGGATTCTGGGTTTCATGGAGAATAAAACAATAGCTGCAGCTGGTTGGAGCTAGTAATCTAGTTAGTCGCTCTGCAGTGGAACTCAAGTAAATGGAAAACTGAACCTGGAACTCAGTGTGCCAATGGCCTCAAGACCACAGGCACTTATTCAGTTGAGAACTCGTTCAATTCCCTCTCACCTCTGGGTTTATATGAAGGAATCAGGAATGTAGGAAATAGTGAATGGAGCTCGTACAATGTGCCACAGTCTTAAAATATTCCATTTTATTTAATCCTCAGTGTAATCCCACGTGGCAGTGAGCTCTGTCTCCATTTTATATATGCAAAGATAAGACTCACAGGGATTAAGTTGCTCAGCACTATTACAACACTAGTAGTTAGTAGAGTCAAGATTTCAGTGAGTTATGTGTGCAACGTGTGTTCTTTTTCCACGTACAGTCTAAAAGATATACAGTAGCAGGCCTGAGGTGTTTGAGCCTCTTTCCTATTTTCTCTAACCTGTTAATTGGGACTCTTCCGGTCTAGGCAATTGAAATCCAACTAAACTGGCTTCAAATAAAAAGGGAATTTATAGTTGGCAATTTAAAATATCATCTTCAGGTATAGCTAGATCTAGGTGCTCAAACGATATCATCAAAAGTGAGTTCTCCAGATTCCTATACTCTGCAGTTCTGTTTTGGTTTCATTTTCAGGCAGGCTCTCAACTCAAGATGGTTCCAAGACCTTGCCAACTTTTTCACTTTCTAAGTCTGTGGAGAAGGCTTCTTGTTTGATTGCTTTGGAAAAGTTCTGAGATTGACTTTGGATTGATGTAGGTCTGTGCCAATCCTCAAATAATCACTGTGGCCCCCAAATAGAACCAAATTGATTGGCAGGACCTGTGACATAGGCCCACCCTTAAACACAAAGTGGAAAAGAGAAAAATATTGAGTTGCTATTATCATAAAAATGGCAGATGAACATTGGGTAGGAAAAAACAATGAAAAGCCACTATGATATTCTATTAGTACCATCTTACCAAAGATTGTTTCATTGTTTCATTGTTTTCATTTTCCTTACTTTCCCCATTTCTCCATCAATCTCTCCCTCCTTTTTCTTTTCTTTCTCTGTTTCTATAACATTTACTAAGTACATTTATATAAATTATTTTCTTAGATTCTTCTTTGGACATTACAAGATAGGTAATAAGGATTGATTATTATTACTCTCATTTTACAGAGTAGGACATTAACACCTAGAGGGTGAAATGATTCTCTTTTCTCTAAAAGAATTCATCTGTGAAGAAAAAATGGTCAGAACTGGCAAGGTTCAGTGATATTTATATGTCTAAACAAGAGAGGGGTAATCATTTGTGCTCATGAGAAATCAAACCTGGGACCTTGGCCTCATTAGCAGTGAGCTACTAGCTCTTTAGAAATATAAGGCAGAGAATGGTATGAGAGAATTAATGCACATCCCAAATGTCTAATGTGTTACTAGACTGAGAAGGCCCAGGGGCAAATGTGGCTCATTCTATGACTGCAGTATGAGCTATGTGTCATTAGGAGCCCTCGGAGAGGATTTATAAAGAAACACACTCTATGTAGTTTGAAGCAAACTCTCTTTTTTTATTCATTGTCAACTGTTTTTTAACATTGAGGGAATTGATGCTTGGTCCAAAGAAGCTATAAATGTGTTTTAGGCATTGTAGAATGGGATCTGTGGTTCTTCTGAAAGGGTGATAAATCTCAGGCACCATTAGCCTGGCTCTCCTTGATCAAAAGGTGAGCCAAGTTTTACTTAGAAATAAACCACCATTGCCTAGTGTGATTATGAATTTGGGGTGTAACAGGCTTCGCCGAGCATCTACAGCTTTTAAAAAAATATTAAAAATTTTTTTTCAATTATAGTTGAACAATATTATATTAGTTTCAAGTGTAAAACATAGTAATTAAACATTTATATACCTTATGAAATGATCACCCCGATAAATCTAGTACCTATCTGACACTATACGTTGTTATTACAATATTGTTAACAATATTATATACAATATATATTCCCTATGCTGTACATTACATCCCAGTGACTATTTTTATAACTGCCAATTTGTACTTCTTAATCCCTTCATCTTTTTCACCCAGTCCCCCAACCCCCTCCCATCTGGCAGCCATCAGTTTGTTCTCTATATCTGTGAACCATCTATAGCTTTAAGAGATGTTTCTGTCTGAGGCTTGTGCTATCAAAACACATCAAAAATTGAATTACAAAAAGATATCAGGAATATATTTTTTCTCCATTTTCTTTTACAGTTAATCTAACAAAAAAAGGAAGCAGTATACTCTTTTAAAATAATTATTCATTTAAGACACAATTCATAAATATTTATTGTGTACTTTGTGTCTGTCAAATACTTAGAGTAAAATGAACACATGTGGTCCTTGTCCTCAGAAATCTTAAGTGGGCGGGAAAAATAGCCCAGGAAGATAGACAGAGTGAATTTCAGTTCACCTACAAATGTTAAGTAAAGTCTCTGGCCTTGGTTTCCTTATAAATGAATAAATATTACCTCTTATGGAAATAAAGATAAAGAGACAATTTTTCTAGAGTGCCTATCATGTGGCAAAAATTAGATATCTTAGCACTTTTCCTGTTTTCCACCACTCTGCCTTGACAACTTTCCTTTCTCACCTTCTTCCCTTCCAATTGGTCAAGAACTGAAGACAAAACCTACTCTATCAGTTGGGAGGAGAAGCTGCCCAGATTCTCTTGTCTTCTCATGCTTGGACTAGCCATGCCCACCTTAGAGGAAATATTTTCCCTCAAAGGAAAACAATCAGCTTACATCTAGGGAGAATTCATGCATAAACTGTTTTAATCCAGGAGAAAGCTCTATGATCATCTAGCCCAAATGTGCATCAGGATCACCTTGAGGACCCGGTTAAAGTACATGTGAAAACTCCGAAGCAGTAACCCTCAGTTGGGCTTTTCTGTTTAAAAAATGTTCTCCGTTGTGGTACATTCGTCCAATGGATTCAGTGGTAAAAAATAATAAGCGATCAAGCCATGAAAAGATGTGGAAGAAACTTAAAGTGCATATTACTAAGTGAAAGAAAGCAATCTGAAAAGGCTGCATATTTTGTGGTTCCAACTATATGACGTCCTATAAAAGTCAAAACAGTGGAGACAGTAAAAAACAAACAAAAACAAAAAACCCTAGTGGTTGACAAGGGAGAGGGAGGCAGAAAGAGGGGGTTGTATAGGCAGAACATAGAGGATTCTAGAGCAGTGAAACTGTTCTATATGATACTATAATGTTGGATGTGTGTCATTCATTATATGTTGTCCAGACCCACAAAGTGTGCAACACAAAGAGTGATGTAGACTGATAGATACAAAGATGTATCTATACATCTTTGTATCTATCAGTCTACATCACTCTTTGTGTTGCACATACAAAGATGTATGACTTTGACTGATAAAGATGTGTCAATGATGGTTCATCAATGGTAACAAATATACCACACAGTGCTGGGTATTGGTGGTGGGAGAGTCTGAATGTGATTATCCAAAGTGGGTATATGGGAAACTCTCTGTAGTTTCCCTCATTATTGCTGTGAACCTAAAACTAAAAAGTAGTCTATTAAT
This sequence comes from Pteropus medius, assembly GCF_902729225.1. Lineage (NCBI taxonomy): Eukaryota > Metazoa > Chordata > Mammalia > Chiroptera > Pteropodidae > Pteropus > Pteropus medius. The sequence continues at coordinate 12,782,930 of NW_024349801.1, forward strand.
TAAAAAAAATTCACCAAATGATTATAATTCAGAGCATATTTGAGACCAGCAGAACTGACCCCATGCCATCATTTTACAGGTGTGAAATAGAGAAACAGGGGAAGAGAGAAGAGATGCAACACAGGGTGAGTTAATGGCAGAGACTGCAGTAGAGCTTAAGCTCCTTGCTCCTTCTGTGCGCTTTCTCCTGCTCACCGCTATGTTGATGGATCCTTGCAATGTCCACCAGTGGTTTTGTGTTCTGGATAAGCAGTGAATACGGCTTAGCTTTATAGTCGTCTAACTCTCTCAGCAGCTAGGGAAAGAGTGAAACTGATTCCTACCCCATTAACTGCACCATTAATTGTTTCTGAAGCAAGATAAGTGGGGAAAAAATCCTGAGATTGGGGAGACTGTTTAGGTTACCTGGCAAGACTAGAATTTTTGCCTCAATTTTCCGAAGAGCAGTTGGCATATTGTTTTACCTCTCCTTCTCTCAGTTTCATCAGCGGTTCCAACATGCTGTGTCCTCCTTCTACCCCATAAAGTCGCTAGGAAAATGAAGGTGATACCTGATTTCAAAGGGGCTCAACAGTTCCTGCACGTGGACTGTACGCCCAGTACCCTGAAGATACCTTTAGACATTATTTCACTGAGTTATCACAATGTTCTTCCACTGTAATTGGTTACTTACCTTATGTAGGAAGATCTTGAGTGTCAGAGAAGTTAGTGTACATCCCATAAGGCTGCAGATAGAGTAGGGGGCAGAGCTCAGACTTGAACCCAGATCTTTTTGACTCCAAAGCCCAAGATCTTTCCTCTGAACCAAAGTGCAAAAGGGTTGTAAACATAGAGGGTGTTACAACCGCTCTTTGTTCTTGGGCTTTTGGAGCTACATTTTTCAGAAGAGGAAAGCGGGCCTTTGCTCAGCACGCCTGAAAGGACGGCGCTGTGGTCCACGGGAAGTTCTTTCTACTTCTCAAAATTCATAATGAGAACATGTTTGCCTGGAGTCTATTTGGTAATTTATTTTAGGATGCCTGGCACTGGCAGCTCCTGGGATGCATATCAAGCGAGAAGTGAGGCCCTCGGACTGAATAAACAGCGGAAGACCGAGTGGTGGGTCAGCTTCAGACAGGGCAGAGGTGACTTGGCGTCAAATCAGCCGGTGCAGCTTCTTTCATTCCTGTTCATTTGGGTGATTATTAAATGTATTGCTTTTTCATTTTGATTTTCTTTTTCCTTTTGGCACAGAAGGATATTTATCTCATGATAGGTTTTTAAAGCTGAGTGTCAGGTTTTGGGTCTCTAAATGCTGCTCTAGTATTAACATCACAGAATATATTATGTTTCAATGTATGCACGAGAAAAGCAAAGCATACCATACCCAGAGTTGAGAATAAAGAAAGGGCTTGGGAGCTCTTTGCTCTCTAGTACCGTTCCCTGGTGTACTTTATGCTTATGGTAGGCCAGAAAAATACTGACACAGGGGAGAAATAGCTAGGTGCATGGAGGGCTGGCAGCTCATTATGGGGAAACGATTAATATTGTACCATCAAAGTGTAATTTCTACATTAGGATTTGTCAGAACTGGGGTTCGGAGTCAGAATGGCCAGTGTCTAAATTCCAGCTCTCCTGTCTACCAGCTTTGTCACTTTTAGGGAGTTTCAGTTTTTCCGAATGGAAAATTGGAACATCATGAGGATTCGGTGGGATGAGGCATGTAATGTTTAAATGCTGGGTGCTCAGGGTGCTCAGAAAGTGCTAGTTTCCTTTCTCCCCAGTTCCATTATTTAGGGCTGATTTATATGGTTAACAAGAAGGGTGAGAAGGATTTTCCTGCTTCTATCTTTATATTTCCATTTCGACCTCTTAATTGGCAGAGAGATATATGGGCTAAACATCAGAGGAGAGGAGAGATGAAATTTGTAGCCAGGTAGAGCGATCAAGAGCAGAGAAAGAAGAAAGTAAATTATTTAGTTATGTGTCGTGGGGATAGGAAGTGGAGACTTAAGTGGAGAGTTGTGATGAGAGGGAAAAGGGACGTACGAGGCAGGGAAGGATGAAGTGCAGGGTATTTATTGGGACCATATTTTATAGGCTCTAGTATAATTTTCTTGCATGGAAATCAAAGAGCCACACTCAGGATGAGAAAATAAGGGCCTGTCCTTATCCACTGCAGTTCGAGTTGTATTCTTTTCAGATATTTGACCATCATCTCTTAAGAGGGAATTTTACCACTGCCTCATGTTCACAGTTTAAGACCTGAACCCTCTCCAGATATTCTTATATTTACCTAATTCTGGAGTATCGTTGCTTTTTTCCCCACTCCGTCTCATCCTATGTCTTTACCTTGAATAAGGCAACTGCTTTCTCTTCTCTAGTTTGGCCATTGTTCCCCTTCCTGGACATGGACTGATCCTTACCCTTTGATTCCAACTATTCCAGCTGCCCTATGTAATCCCTCAAATAAAGGAGCCCTGTCTTCTGGAACCAACCAAGCCTTGGTTCACTTGACCGAGATCCCTTGCTAAAATTAACTTAGCTCCCTGTAAAAGGGAATCTGACTTTTGTCTTTACCAGGCAAAGAATTTCGATATGGTCATTGAACTTAACAATCAAAATAAACTTTAAGGGCCTCAGCTTTTCTAGCAGTAATATGTTTGAAAAGGAGTATTAAATTACAGATTTGTTTTGTCTCCCTATCCAAGTATCAATGCAGAAGAAAATAACCTAATGTAGAGAAATAAAATGAAATAATTAAGAAGTTGCAGAATGTGAAACCACTAAGATAAAACCAAGCAAGTCTGTTGGAGATAATAGTTATCTGTTTGTAGTAAACACAAGTGAGAACAATTCATGACTTGCGATAACATTCAACTGAAAGGAAGTAAATTAGATATAGACAAGGCCAGGAAAGGATTGCAAACATATGCAGGGCCAGACAGTACAAAGGGAGCATGCGGGCAGGATTTTATCTTTATCAGGTAATTGAAATAATGCTTTATATTAACAGTATGAGTTTAAAGTGGAATCTGGAGTCAGGAGGTCCTGAAATGGGTGGGGAAAGAGAGAGAAACAGAGAGAGAGACTGAGAGAGAGAAGGAGGGAGGGAGAGGGAGAGAGAGGAATGAATGAATGCAAAGACCTCTAGAAACTATTTGGGTTGGGAAACTAAAGGATCACTGAAGGCCTACTATGTGCCAAATGCTTTTGCATGTATAATTTCATTTAAGCCTATGACGACCCTGTAAAGCAGCAGTCCCCAACCTTTTCGGCACCAGGGACTGGTGGTCCTTTGAGAATCTAATGCCTAATGATCTGATGTGGAGCTCAGGCAGTGATACTGTTGCAGGACAGGGCAAATTTCCCAAAGTCGGAGGAAGACCAAGAATTCAACTCACATGCCAAAGCTGGAGACAAAAGGAAAGTTTATTAGAAAAGGGGTAACACTCCACAGACAGTGTGTGGTCTCCTCTCAGAGGCAGAGAGTGGGAGGGACAGTGAGAGGGACAGAGTAAAGCCACTGAGAAGGACTCTGAGTGTCGGAGAAATTCAGTTTATGTATCATTTTTTAGTTCCTGTGAGTTATAGTTTAAAAGATTTTGTCAACCCATTTCCTTTGATATGGGCATATAGTGAAGAAGGAAGGGAAGAGTATGTAGCATGAAAAGGTAAGAATATGTAGAGTAAAAGGCCCGCTGGCAGTTTCCAGCCTTTAATCCATAGGTTCCCCATGGTTTTAGCCATAGGGAATGACTGCATTGTTTCCTGATTCCCCTTCACAGGTGTGGGGAAAGGGTTGTTAGCAATCCCAGCAGAAATCTTTCTTTGTTCTGAAAGTGTCCATTCTCCTGGCCTGGCTGCAGGGCTGATCAGCACATTGTAGTCTCTGATTGTGGCTCGATTAACATTTTAATTCTCTTGCCTCCTCCCTGCATTAATACTGGTGCTGAGAAGCGGCTGCAAATACCACGAAATCTTCTCTTGCTTGCTGCTCACTTCCTAGCTGTGTGGCCAGGCTCCTAACAGGTACGGGTCTGCTGCAGAGGGTTGGGGGAATCCCTGCTGTAAAGTATGATTAGCAGTCCCATTTTTGGTGGGGAGAGCGGGGCTCAGTTATGTAACTTTCCCAAGTCTTTTTAGCGGGTAGGTAGTGGAGTTGAGATAAAAGCTCAGGTGTGCCCGACTTTAAAGCTTTGTTCTCTCTAACTATACCTCACTAACTTATAACTGCTGAGTAATAATTGTACCACTGAGATCCAAAGGACTTTTACAAATACTAGATATTGCTGGGCCAGTAAGTAAGGTGAGCTACTCTAAGAATTCTTCTGTTATTCACATGCTTTCTCTCTCTCTCTCTCTCTCTCTCTCTCTCTTTCTCTCTCTCTCTCTCTCTCTCTCTCTCTTTCTCTCTCTCTCATTTGCTCAAGTTAGAAATTTGAGTTTTCCCTTGATCCCTTTCTTTCTGGTAACTCTACATTCAACAAATCTCCAAGTTCTACCGAGTTTACCTCTAACATTTCCCCCTTCTTTTCATTCATTCTATCCCAACTCTGCTTCAGGCTAACATCCCCTCCTGCCAGGAATATTACAGCAATCCCTTTCCTGGTCTTCCTTTCTTCTGTCCCCCTCTTCTCAAATCCACTTTCCGTGCTGTAGATACAGAAATATTTATAATAGACAAATGTGTACAAGCCTTTGATGCCTCTCCTTTTCTTTAGCATAAAGTTCAATATGTTTACATAATAAGTCTTTTTAATAAATGTCTTTGCATGGGATATCACATTTCCCCTTTTACTCTGCAAGTAAATGAAAAAATTGCCTTCTCTACAGTGTCATCGTGCCTTCATAATCATCTGCTTTTTGAACATGCTGTTCCTTCTACATTATTCTACGTGGAACATTCTGCCTTTTTCTCCCCCCACCTTGGGCTAGTGAGTTCTTACTTCCTCTAGAAGCCAATGTAGTTATGTCTTTCTTCACATATTCCTTCTTAACTGAATCCAAAGATTCAGTTAGGAATACCTCATGGCTCTCATAATGTTATCCGTCATAGCTCTTCTTACAATGCATTTTAATGGATACATTTCTGCCCCCTAAATTGTAAGCTTTCTGTGAATGAAGACCACATCTTATTTACCAGTGCTGATTCTGGTGCCTGAAACATGATAGATATCAAATAAGCATGTTTTATCAGGTGTTGTCACAGGTGGAGATTGTTCGGCAGGAGATTTATTGGGGGCTCTCTTGGCATGGGGATTGGGCAGAAGGAGAGGTCGAGCCTTCGCACAGCCTCATAGAAGCTCCAGCTGTCCTATGGAGAGTTCTGAAGCTGGGGTAACCCTTCAGAGTGGTCTCGAGTTGGGGTGAGGGGGCCGGATCTTTATATACCTGTGTTGTTCAGTAAATTGGGTGAAGGCTTCCACCAAGGCAGTCCATCTCCAAGGGGGGCTGATAGCTGCATGCCCGGTAGCTGGGGAATTCATCCTTCATTTCTGAAGGGGGATTTGAGTGGCACATCTCTGTTCACTATGGGTATATCACTTAATGAATTCACACTCCAGTATACTAACTCCAGGCTTGGCTAAAATTAGGAATGTTGTTGTGGAAGCTACAGTAATATCCCCTCAGGGAGCTCATGTGGACTCATGATTGATTATGTGTTTTCTGGTGAATAAATGATTGACAAAATTATTCTTAAGTAGACATTCATACTCACAAGATCTGAACAAGTAACACCTGGAACAATTTAATCAGACAGGTATTGGTTCAGACACACAGATAGCATCCCAGTTGGGCTGTGTCAGGCATTTCTTTTGGTGTGTAGGTGTGAGGCAACAGGACATTAAAGAGGTGCAACAGCTGCCCTGGCATAGAAGCTTCATCCCCTGTAGGGACCAGTATCTCTCGTGATAGGCTTAAGCATGGCTTTCAAATCCCCACAAAGGACATGCCCAGTTATGGGTCTCTATATTCAAGGAATCATAAAGCATTGGGTATTTATGCTTTATCCACACATTTCCAGGCCAGATACAAGTTATCTAATCACAGGCCATTTCTACCGTAAATACTATTGCCAGAAAATACAATGAGATTTCATCTTTATTAAATTTTCAATAGAAAGAGCAAGAAAGTTAACCTATGATCAAATTCATTTTTAGAGAAAGAGAAAAAGGTTAGTTCGCCCTTCTCCACAAGCCCATGAGATCTTCATCACACCATAGGATTTAGTCATAACACCAGTTGATATGCATGTCAGGGTAGATAATCTTTCCAGTAAGTTGTTTTCTGCCTAGTTCACCTCTTCTTTTTATGGCTCTGAGTATGAGAGACATTTGTTAATCTTTCTGATCCTGGAAGATAGTACAATGCGTTGAACATAGTAGATACTTGCTATGATTTGAATGTCTGTGTTCCATAACACACAAATTCATGTGTTGACATCCTAATGTCCTATATGATGATATTGTAATGTGAGGACTTAGGAGATGCTTAGGTCATGAATGGAATTAATGTTCTTATGATAGAAATCCTATAAAGATCCCTTTCCCCTTCTGCCATGTGAGGACATAATGAGAAGGTGCTGACTACAAACCAGGAAGAGGGCCTTCACCCAAAAGTGACATGCTAACATGTCACATGATCTTGGACTTTCCATCTTTTAGAACTGATACAAATGAATACCTGTTGTTTGTAAACTACCCAATCCATAGTATTTTGTTATAGTAACCTGAACAGACTAATAAATATACTCAATAGAAAAATTTTAGTTAACAAAATTAAGAAAAATCAGAATATCCTCATATTTTGATCTACTAAACATAACAATTGTAAATGTTATATTTAGTATATTTAGTATATTTCCTTCTCATCTTTCTTATATGTTCAGGCTTAAGAATTGGTATGTCTTAATATTTCACTGCAAGTTTCTTGCCTTTTATACGAAATATTTTTAAAAATAAGATTACTACATTACTAGGAGGTTGATTCTGCCTCAACCCATCAACCTGAACATAAATACTCTTTTTGGAGAAGCTCAGGTGATGGGATGTTCAGCATTTATTTTATGTATACCACCTGCCAGACCATGTGTTAGGCACATTAGGAGTGAAAGAAAAAGTTTAGTTCTGCCCTCAAAGCATTTATGTACCCTTCATGGAAAAGGAAGATTTATATTTTATTTCCCATGAGGTGACTGTCTAATGTAGGCTTAAGCTTGTTCTGTTTAATTGAGATTATGTTTTTAAAGGACCCGAAAAGGCCCATTTAAGAAGTTTCTGCCAAAGAGCTGGTTTCTCAAAAATAAATAATCCCTGCAGATTAGCCAGTTTTTATAAAATAATTTTAACACAATATCCAGCTGATCATTTGGGAGGCAAGGAAGTCAGCTGGTGGGGAGTGAACGTTAGCAACTTGGTTGTCATGGAAACTTTTCTACCAGTCCAGGAAAAAGGCAGTCATGGGGAAACATGCCACGTGGAAAAATAGCCCATTTCTCCATGATCCAGTCTGTCAATCACAAGTGGATATCCCGCTGGGGCTGGGAAAGGAGAGAAATTCAGGAATCCTAGTCACATAGAGGAAAGAAACATTTCTCTTTGTGCAGAGAGAGACCCAAGGGATGTGGTTTGATCCAGAAGTGTGTAGACAGAAGTTGGAAAGCCAAGGTCATAAATTTATTTTATTTTTTTTCTTATACTGCTTTTCTTTCAAAAGAATGACTCGTTGAAGTTGTTAAAAGGCTTATTCGTAGGCACCCACAGATTCTGGGTGAGGAGGTCTGTTGATTTGAAACCTTAACTACATTTGCAGTGCTAACTCAAGGCATATCACAGTATGTCTTGCCCAGAAGTCTGTGTAACCTGTTTAGCCCTATTAGAAAAAGCCAGAGTTAAGCTGTGATGGATAAGACAATCAGTTTCATGATTTAAAGTCATCTTTAAAGTATATGGAAGTGTAAAAAATTACTTTTGAAACTTGGTCTAACTTGGTTATTATATTCTTTATAAATGTCAATGATTCTTGCTAATATCTCTCCACATTTCCCCCAACTTAATTTGAGTTTACATTATCTTAATAAATAAAAGTAATTTTTAAAAGGTGGAAATATACATCCTTACCCACTTGTCTCTCTTAAAAATTCATTATAGCTATTTGTTTACATTATCAACTCTTTTAAATTGTAAGATCTTCAGTGCTTTGGATGGTACCTTGTCATCTTTATAAACTTAGCATGAACACAGGGCTCAGTTTGTGTTTGATTCATTGAACAATTTCCATGTACTAAACTGAGATATATCTGTAAACAATGTTTGTTCAAAGAATAATTGGATGGATGAATGGATGGTTGGCAATATTCTGGATTTTCTTGGTTTTCTGCGTTTTGGAGCCTAAACAATTATTCCATAGAAACAAAATCCATCACACAATTATTTTCCTGGTGGCAGCTTTCTAAGCTGCAGAAAATAATTGAGATGGAAACCTAATAGCAATAATTTGATAAATCATCATAGCATGGTAAAGTCTTACTTCTACTTCCTGGTTTGTTTTATTCATTTGAAGTCTTTATGGATTAAATGAGGTCTGATCTATTCATTATATATCAAGAGTCTGTAGCAGTTTTTTCAGTATGCATTTCTATTTATGTACAAAGACTAATTTACTGCACAAAGAATTTCTCTTGCAGACAATCATGTGACAATAATTAAAAATATCTTCACTTTTAGAGATTGCTATCTTTGACCACAGTATTCCCGTTTTCCCCTCTCTTGTACACCGAACACACTAATAATATTTTCAGACCATCAATTTTCTTTGCATTTACATCTTTTATCTGCCTTTTTATACAGCCTTAACCATTTTATCTCAACGTTTTCTCATCCCTTTGTTTATTTATGATTCCTGCTCTGCCAAACTTTAGCTCTTGTATGACTAATTCAATTCTTTTCCCAAGTTGAAAAACATTTCTTCGCTAATTCTCTCAGTTATACTTTTGAATAGATCCCACGTACCAGGAATTGGAAATTGGAGATAGAGGGTTTAACACGATTTGAGCCCTTCTCTTAAGAAACTCACAGTGGAACATAGAGATCCTCAATCTGAGGTAAATAGATTTCCTGAAAGTATATGCAAAATATTGGATATCTGAGCACCAACTTTTTCTGGGCAGAAGGTCCAGATGTTTTGTAGACTTTTCTAATAACTGATACAGACAAGGAATTAATTACATTTTTGAGTGATAAGTGCTATTTATGAAAGGGATAAGAATAGGAAGCCAGTGAAGGATGCTTTGGTAGGATCAGAGAGACTCATTTATAGAACTTTGCTGATTGAATTCACTGGAAATCAGCTGCGATCTGTCTCAGCTGGGACCTCAAGTGACTCTCAGCAATGCTTCCATTTTCCTGTTGACCCTTGGTCATACTCCTGCATTCCTGCTATCTCCTTAAACCATTATTTCTTTTCACTTCTTAATCATCTTTTTGAAAGAGTTGCTGCCATGTCCAGACATTTTGTAGAAAAATTAAAAGCAACTGCACTGCAGAATCTGAAATGGTCTTAAAGTAGTAACTACTTGGTACTAACATTGTCTGCAAGAAAAAAAGCCTCCAAAGTTGGCAAACTGAGAAGAAAGATGAAACTCCATTTACAAAATAATATTTTATATTTATTATTTATTTATAATACTTCAATTTCTGTATTATTGAATTTCTACTTCATTATCTCTAGGGAATCTACAATCTGCTGAAATGGTTATTTGTGAGTCAGGGTGGGGAGTCTCGCAGTCTGGAGCAAACAACTATATCACCTTATTTATTCTTCACACTTCTTAAGAGTTGCCTAGATTATGAACCTTGTCCAAAGTCATGCATCTAATGGTCAGCTGATGTCAGCATGGGCAAAGACTGTGAGGTTCCTCTACGGCCAAGGCTACAGGTGTCCACAGCAGTGGCAAGAGCTACCGGGGTCTCTTGCTCTCTTTTTCTTTCATGGATGGAAGAGTTGTGCTGGACTAGGGGTTGGGGTGACATAGGTAAAATGCCTCCCACGTTTTTTCATGTGCCATCCTCGTTTTTTGTGCTGTTCTTGTTGTAGCTGCTTCATTTTTTACTCCACAGCTCTCCCAGAGCTATTTTCATTGGTAGGTATTTGTCTAATCATTGTGTGTGTGTGTGTGTGTGTGTGTGTGTGTGTGTGTTTATGTATTTGTGTGTGGGGGGGCAAGTGTTGAGACCTCCTAGTTCACTGTTTTGCTTGCATTATTCCTTAAGCTGCCTTTAAAACAAAGAAGTTATCTATTCCCCAAATTGGAGCCAACATCACAAAGGATAATTTGTGGGTTGTTAATTTGGGAATGAGATCCTGGGTAGCAGGTGTGAAGGATCAAGGTAGTGGACCAGGGAAGGACTGTCAGTATAAGGATGTGTAACCAACTTGACCAACGATACAGGATGGCTGGGTCTTTGGACCTTCTGAAATTCTTAATGAGTGTCTCAAAACTCAGAACTCTCTGAGGGATCAGGGGGTGGGAAGGGTGTATTTCAAGTGTTTCCCTCATAAGCGTTAACCATAGCATCAGAGACATCAGTAGAAGGATGAAGAATGTGCTGTCAGTTTGCATCTGCGTGAATCTATTCTAAGTATGAGTGGTCGGAAAAAGAGGTGAGGCTGGTATGATTTGAAGCAATGCATAAGAGATGTTCAGTACAGAGGCAAAATGAATAATAATAGCAACAACACGTTTCTGTACCTCATAGGAGAAGTAAGTAGAACTGTTCTGAGGTATGTCGCAGGCATTGATTCTCTTCTGTCCAGAAGTTCTTAGAGAGTGTGCAGATAAAGGGCTATATCCTCCAAGAACCTCCGCAGTTCAGAAGGCAGTGGTAATCTGTGGCTTTTGTGACAGCTGATTCTTTGGAAGTCCATTATTAAATCTTTGTCATTGGGGTCTTTGATTTTCTCTTATACACGTTCCATGCTTTTTCCTTCTTATGGAACTGAATTGGCAAATAAAATCTTATGCAGGATTCTAATATGTTGAGCCCAAAATAAAGTTCCCATGCTTGAAGCAGGTAGTTTTTTTTAGAGAAGTGAATGCTGGAGAATGGAGAGCAGAGGGTATGGGGACTCTCATCTTGTCTTTTTTGGATGCCCCCAAGATGTTTTAAAAATCCACTAAGAATCAAATGAGCAGTCTTGCCTTGGGGCATGAGTTAAAGTTTCTGATGGTTGGAGTTTTTAGAATGTTTAAAGCCCATTCTAAAATGTGAGGTCATTGATGGCAGTGGAATTGTTGTATTTACTTGCCAATTTCTGAAACTTCCGAGAGTGCTTGGCACGTGCTAGATCTCAGTATTTGTTGGATGAATGAATGACTGCTATGTGTAAGGTGTGGTGCTACTCTTTGTTTTTCAGTAAGTTGGGAAAAGATAGTTTTGATTCATTACTGTTTTTCTTGGTCCCTCTATTACTACCACCATTAGTGAAATGGATGATCATGATTAGAACACCTGTTCGTTAGCCTCAAAATAGAGCAGTGCTAACTGACTTTGGGGAATCAAACCCATGATATCAGTCTACTGAGAAATATTCTCTGAGAGTTAATCAAACACAGACTACAAAATGACCTGGGGAGGAATTGGATCCATGAAACATGGAGTCTAGAAAAAAAACAGACGTGTCGGGGGACAATCTGTGAAATTCTTTGGAGAAAAATTAGATGTATTTCGTACAGACACATACTGAAATTTTTGACTCATATATAAAGAAAAATAAATAAAACCCTATATTAAGACCATGGTTAGAGACTGGAAGTTTTGGAAAGTATATCTATGTGAAAGACTTGAGTGGTCTTTTGACACTGAAAGTACCCCTTTAGCCATCCAAAACAAATAGTTTTCTTGCATATTAAATAAACACTTTCACATTACATATTGTCATATAGAAAATATATTCTCTGTTGATGATGTTAGCAACAATATAGTTAGATATATTGACAATACTTGAATTACCATCAAACTTCTGGCTTGAGAGAAGAATGATTTATTTAATAAGGGTGGCAAATGGCAATTCCAGGCAGCAGTGCTAGCGATGGTGGATTTACTGTAACATAGTTTGGAACTTGTTTTTCATATCAAAAGAGGAAAGTTACCTTTGTATATTATAAAGGCCATGAAGATCAATTTGTAATTGGAAATTCTTGCCACTGAGTATGCTTATATTGTCCTATATATATTTTTTTTTTTTGAGAAAATTGTTTCTGCATTGCTATGTTATGACAACAGAATGGGTCAGGCAGAATCTATCAATAGTGTATCATAATCCTGATAAAGTCTCTTGTGGAATCAAACTTATTCTCTCATTTTACATTATACCTGTGCTGGTTTTAAAAATACAATTTATTTTTCAATTATGAAAGTAAATACCTGCTCATTATGAAGAAGTGAAAGAAAAGCATAATCCTAAACACCCAGGGACAATCACTGCTTTCATATTTCTAAACCTAAATTTGTTTTGATTATACAAGCTAAACATGTCTAGAGAAGAAATTTAGGAAATTCAGACATACGAAAAATAAGAAAATGAAATCACTCACAATTTCACCAATAAGAAATGACTACTTTTAACATGTTGGCCTAAGTACTTTTCTAGCTTACAAATTTGTATACAGATATTTAAGACATACATTTTATTTTTAACAAAAGGAACTGTACATATTGGGTTATAGTTTTTTATTGTCACTTATTACTTCATTTTCATGTTTATAGGCCAATGAAATTCCTTTATAACAGTGCTTTTACTGAGTCTATGGAATTCTATCACCCTACAATTTATTTTACCAATCTTTTATTGTTTGCATTTTATATACAAGCCTCTGCAAAAATTTCTTCATTAAATCTTTATACTTACCCTTAGTTATAATATTTGGATAAATTCCTACAAGTAAAATTTCTGTGTGAGAAAGTGGAACAATTTTCATTCTCACTGAGAGTATATGAATTGTTATGTATACTATATATCATCATGCTTGGACATTATGCTAAGTGAAATCAGCCAGACACAGAAAGAAAAATATTACATGATCTCACTTACATGTGGAATCTAAAAAAGTCAAGCTCATAGAAGCAGAGAGTGGAATGGTGGTTACCAGGGGATAGGGCTGGGGGAAATGGGGAGATGTTGGTCAAAGGGTACAAAGTTTCAGTTATAAGATGAATAAATTCTGGAGATCTAAGGTACAGCATGGGAACTATAGTTAATAATGCTGTGTTGTATGATTGAAATTTGCTAAGAGTCAATCTTAAGTAAGAGAATTTGTGCTAATACTTTAGCACTCTTCCATTTTGGTGTCTCACATCATGTTTTGTACTGCTTTCTGTTCATATTACCATGGTAATATGAACTCTATTTCTCATATTTAAACTTTCAGATAAATACTGTTATTGGTTCAGAGCATGATGAATATTCTCCTTGGGTCACGCTTTTGCTCTACACCGCTTCATAGTTCAAGTTGATCTCTGCGTCGAATCGGTTTTGACCAGAGAAGCAGGGCACAGAGACAGGAAGATTGGTAAACTGTGTAACAGCCCCATTCACAGGGGAGCCTTTCTTCCAGGCAGAAAATCAGAGCAAAATAAGCTTCCCTCCTCCATTTTGTAAAAATTATGTTTCATTGTGTATAAATAGCACTGAATACTAGTCATTTGTATTTTTTGTTTTGTAACTTTAGTGTTAATATATTAAGATTAAAGTAAATAGAAAAGCAGACTTATTTTAAGATTTTAGTAAGATTTTCTGTATTTTAAGATTAAAGTAAATAGAAAAGCAGACTTATTACTTAACAGGAAAATATTTAATTACGTGATGTTTTTATTTTCTGTTTGTTTGAATCAAGCAACTTTGGTGTTGGGAGAGTATATTGGAAATCTCTAACTCGCTTAAAAAATTTAGGCCTGCTATTAATTTTATATCACAAGTGAGTAGCCAATGTAGAGTTAACACGTTTATCACTGATTTTTAATTAAACATAAGTTGATTGTAAGAATTATTGAGCATTTGAGAGATATATCTAATGGCTGTATAATTAGATAAAAGTTACATAAGCATGGAATGTCCAATCTAATTTTTGCTGCATATTAGCTGTATAAGAAATATGCAAATACTTCATTCACATTTATCAAAATGGCCTACAGCAAGATAATTAGGGGTTGCTTTTTAAAATGGTGCCATTTAGTAGACATATTAATTGATATCAATCATCCTTCAAATAGCCCAGTAAGTGGAAAACTATTATATTGAGAATAGTTTATCAATAAAAATCAAAATGCACGTCTTTTATTTGCAAAGTTAATTGACTGCTACTCATATATTTTCACTTATTAAAGTTAAGTAATAATTTTCTTTGCCATAACAGTCAATGAATTTCAATTAAATGTTGATGGTAGCCAACAATCAATTTATAAAAATAATAACAATGATTTACCACACAATCAGAAACAATAAATCTAAATTTATTATATTGAAATAAGAAAATAAGGAAACTATGACAGTTTAATTTGAGTGTGCTTAAGAGTAGATAAACTTCTAATAATCATTTTTAAAAAAATCTCTTTGAGGAGATTGCATTAAGATGGTAAAGTATCATATCAGAACTTTTTTCTTATGAAAGTACTGGCTGATTGAAGACTCTTAGGAAAAGTGAACATACGTAGTCAATTCACATCATCTATAATATACCAATTTGTGATAAAATTTACAAAGCTGAAAAATAAATAGCAAATACTAATAATAAGTCAAAATTTCAAGGCTTGGTATAAATATGACCAACTAATAATTATCCCTTGGATCTACTCGATTACTGTAAAATTTCAATCAAATAAAATCAAAACAAAAGATTGCAATCTCAGAAGGAGGTTGATGTAATGTTAATGGATTCAATTAACATTACATCATGTTTTTTCTAATTGAAAGTCAAATTTATTAATCATAAAATTAATTTAGGAGTCATATAAGCATTAATAATAAAATAGAAAAATGGGAGATAAACATCTCTAATAATAATAAATATTTTGCCAGGAAATTTTGGATTTAGTTTAGTTAAATATTTAGGGATATGTGTGTGTGTGTGTGTATGTGTGTGTGTCTTCTGGATGGTGTTATAAGCTATATTTCTGTTATAGTTCACAGCCTGTAGTAATCATGGTTTTCTAAGAGAGATAGATCATATACTATAGGAATTGGCTCATGTGGTTCTGGATGCTGAGAAGTTAGAAAATCTGAACCAGGAAAACTGGTGGTGTAATTCAGTCTGAGTGCACAGGCCTGATAATCAGTGTTTGGGGGTTGATGGTATAAGTTCTGATCTGAGTGCAAAAGCCCAAGAACCACGAGTGCTGACATCTAATCCAGAAGACAGAATGTATCAGCTCAGAGAGAGAGACACACACACACACAAATTCACCCTTCCTCTACCTTTTCATTCTATTCAGCCGTTCAGCAAATTAAATGGTTCATCTGATTTCCTCAGTTCACATGGGGAGGTCCATTTGCTTTACTCAGTTCACCAATTCAAATGCTAATCTTTTTCAGAAACACCTTGACAGGCACACCCGAAAATAATGTTTTACCAGATATCCCTTAGCCCAGTCAAGTTGACACAGAAAATTAATTGTTGCACAGCCAAAGTTAAAAAGATACATTTATAAATCTCGTGTAATGATTAAAATTTTTATAGTTTATGGTTAGTTTTATAATGGATTGTGCTATATAGGATATCAACTTGAATCAAAAGGTCCAGGTTCGAAATAGAACTTCAGCATTTAATAACTGGATGATGAAGAATAGTTCTCTTGAACTCTGTTTTCTCATTTATAAAATGAATGTAATAATAGTATCCAACAGACTGGGTTGTTGAGAATTTAAATAGAATAAATGGAAAAGAATGTGTCAAAAAGTTAGCATATGGTGAACACCAAATAGTAATAATATTAGAGCTATCATAAATGATTCGAATAAGGTTTGTCAGAGAGACTTCTACTTCTGACAAAGATGGAGGAATGGACGATGGATTTACCATTCCACTGGACAAAATAAACTGGACAAAATATATGAAACAATGGTTTTCAAGACACTGTGTGTGAAGCAGCGGAACACAATGATCCCTAGGAGATGGGAAGCAAATGGGATGAATTCTATGATTGCCCAGTTTACTGAGAGTCTCCTGGCCACAATTCAGGAGGAGAAAACTCAGGTGGAGCCTAGAGACTTTGAGAGTTGAGAAAATGGAGCTGAGAGTCTGAACAGACAAATGTAACTAGAGTTTTCTAGAAAAAGGACTGAAGATGTGACAATTTCACACACAGAAAAGAGGGTGCTTCCCTTAGTGTTAAGAAATAATTAGCATTACTCTAAACATGGCTCTACTTTTGTCTAATAAATATTAAAAGCAGAACTTGAAAGGATCAGACTATTTCCAGGAAACTTAACTGCATCCAAAAACAAAGCTCAAGAATATTTGTGGGAATTCAAAAATATCCACAATATAAGGTAAAATTCACAATGTCTTGTTTCCAATAAAATATGAGGCAAATAAGCGGGAAAATACAACCCATATTGAAGAGAAAAATCAACTATTTGAAACCAAACGAGAGCTAACAAATAATAGAATTAGCAGAAAAGAACATTAAAAAGTTCTAACTTTTGTATACCACATATTAAAAAAGTTAAGTAGCATAGAAGATATAAAAAAAGACTCAAATCAAACTTCTAGAGATGAAAACTACAATAAATGAAATGAAAAACATACTGATTGAGATTATTGTAGATTTAGACATTGTAGAAGAAATGATTGGTTAACGTGAAGGCATAATAATAGATAGTATCCAAAATGAAAGAAGTGAGAAAAGAATTAATGAGCTGTCAGACAACTTCAAGTAGCTTAGTCCACAAAGAGGAGCCCACTGAGAATATAGTTGTAAAAGTAATGGTTAAAATTCCCCAAATTTGCTGAAAACAAACCCACAAATGCAGGAAGCTCAAATAGTCCCAAGCATAAGGAAAATGAAGACAATTACACCAATGCACATCATAATGAAATTGCTCAAAACCACTAATAAAGAGAAAAATCGTAATAGAGCCAGAAAAACCACACACATGATATACAGAACAAAAGTAAGAATGACAGCAGAATTTTCTTTGGAGCATACAATAGAAGACAGAGGAACATCTTTAAAGTACTGAAACACAAAAAACCCTGTCAACCTAGAATTTTATACTGTGAAAAAATCTTTAAAAAATGAAGGCAAAATAAAGACTTTTTCTGAAATACAAAAAAACAAAGTATTAATTACCAACAGACCTGCATTATAAGACATGCTAAAGGAGGTCCTTCAGGGAAAAAGAAAATCTTACCAGATGGAAACATATCTGTACAATATAGAGCATTGGAAATAATAACTACATTGGTAAATATATGATTATTTTCTTATTTTTAAAATCACTTCACAATGTTATTGACTTTAAATAAAATTAAAACAATATTTGGGACTTATAATGTTATGGGTTTTATAACATTGTAAAAGTGAAATGTATGGCAAATGCTGAATGGAAAAAATGGAAGTATACTATTGTGAG
Organism: Pteropus medius; assembly: GCF_902729225.1. Taxonomy (NCBI): domain Eukaryota; kingdom Metazoa; phylum Chordata; class Mammalia; order Chiroptera; family Pteropodidae; genus Pteropus; species Pteropus medius. The sequence continues at coordinate 12,800,543 of NW_024349801.1, forward strand.
GTTTTAATACTTTACATAAAGTGGTAAAATATATCTTAAAGTTCAACTGCGATAAGTTAAAGATATATCCAGTGAACCCTAAGGCAACCACTAAAATAAAAAAGACCCCAAACTATAAGGCAGAGTGTCAGATTGAAAAAAAAAGCATGATTCAACTATACTGCCTACAGGAAACACAACTTCACTATAAAGACACAAATAGATTTAAAACAGAAGAATAGAGAAAGATATACGATGCTAGCACTTACCAAAATAAAGCTAGAGTGTCTATATTAATATCAGATAAAGAAGGATTCAGAGCAAAGAATATTACCTGGGTAAGTGAAGGTCATTTCATAATGAGAAAGGGGTCAATTCATCAGGAGTACATAATTCTAAATGTTTAAGCTTCTTATAACTGAACTTCAAAGTATATGAAGAGAAAACCGATAGAACTGCCAGAGGAAGAAGACAAATTCACAATATAGTTGAATATTTTAATGTCTCCCCCTCAATAACTGACTGAAAAAGTAGACAGAAAACCGAAAGGATACGGAAGACAGCATAATCAGCCATCTTGACCTAAATGACATTTATACCTTATTCTACCCGACAACAGCAGAATACTTTCTTGGGAGTCATGAATCTTTTATCAGGCTAGACCGTATCTAGACCATAAAACTAATCCCAATAAACTTAAAAGAATTCAAAAAAGTTAATGTATGTTCTCTGACCACAATAAAATTAAAATACCAATCAATGACAAAAAAAAAAATCTGGAAAGTCCCCATATACTTGGAAACTAAATAATATACTCTAAATTACCCACGTGTCGAAGAAATCAAAAGAAATATTAGAAAGTATTTCAAACTGAATAAAAAGAAAAATATTAAATTTGTGACATGCCAGTTAAGCAGTACTTAAAGGGAAATATATAGCACTAAACACCTGGACTATGGTGTGTGTCAGTGGCAGCAAGACTATAAAAGTACAATAACCAAGACATTTAGTTATTGTCATATAGACAAAGGGATCCCTGAAACAGAATAGAGAGTCTGGAAATAGAGAGTCTGGAAAAATTTACTGTATAATAAATACAAACCAGTAACATAGTCATTATCATTATCAAGTATTATGTACTATACATAATTGTATGCACTATACTTTTGTATGACTGGCAGTTCGATAGGTTTGTTTACACCAGCATCACCACAAACGTGAGGAATGCATCACATTATGACGTTACTACTGCTACAACGTCCCTAGGCAATAGAATTTTCAGCTCCATTATAATCTTATGGGACCACCGTCATTGACCAAAATGTCATTATGTAGCGCATGACTGTACATGTATAGGTATACATGATCATAAAAAAAATAATTGAAAATGACTTGACTTCATGATATATAAAGATATGAGCCTAGAAATGTAGGCAGGGGTCTCATATATCTTTTGGTCAAACTTGAATATATTATCCTGCCGGTAATATATATATGCATTACAGATTATAAAGGGAGAGTAACAGGATAAGATTTATTTTAGTTGTATGGAAGATAGTTATATAAAAGATACGTAATGGAAGGGTGAGATTTTATTCAGGCAGTTTAATGAAGAGGCAGTGAGGTTGAGGAATGGAGAGGGTAGATTTGAGATGTATTTAGAAAGATACAACCAGTGGTCCTGTGTGGCTGATTTAATGGGTGAAGGATAATGGAGTAATTGAGGACAGCTCACAGACTTCTGCCTTGGAATTCTGAACAGGGACCAGTGCCATCCACTGGGATAGGAAATAGAAGGAGTAAGTTTTGGAGGGCTCTTGATTCAGTTTTTAAAAAATTGTTGAGTTCGAAGTTCTTTGGGGACTCATACACCGAGTTGCCAGGTACTCAGAATGATGCTTGGGCCTAGAAGTCAGAGGAGGAGACTGGTATTGTGGTAAGAATTTGGAAGTGTTCAGCATTTATATGAAAACCGAAGCCATAGACTTGAAATTTCACAGAAACATACACAAAATAAAAAGAGAAAAGCATGGAAAAAGGAAAATTTAAGTCTGGAAAGTAGTAGTATTTAAGGAATAAGCAGAGGAAGAGAGCCACTAAGTGAATCCAGGATTTACTTTTTTGGAGGTGTAAAACTAATTTGGAATGAGTGTGTATACATGTGTGTGTTTCTGTGTGTGTGTGTGTGTGTATGTGTGTGTGTATGTGTGTGTTTGAGTGTGTTGGTGGCAGTAATAGTACTTCGTAGGGAGCTTGTCTTGCAGCTGTATTTCCATCAAAGCACAGTGTTTTTACTCAGACTACATGTTTATGAGGGAGGGCTGTTGAAGATTAATGTTGTTACTCTTTCTTGACCAAACTAAGACAAGCTTATTAAGGAGACTAAGCAGGTAGAGTCAGAGATAAGAAGAGAATGGACACTGGTATCAAATGTCGGAGAGCAGGCAAGTAAGATAAGGACTGTAGTTTGTCAGGTTGCCAGCCAGAAACAGATTGCACTCTCAAATTGGGTTATCTGAGGAGAGCTTAACACAGAGGTGTCTACCAGGAGTGGGCAGAGTGTGATAGTGCTTTTCACCAGGGCTAGAGTGATGCCATGAAAGCTCCTCAGCTTAAAGGAGCAAGAGGAGGGAGCAGTTACCAGAGCCTGGCATGGGAGAGCTTTGTGAGAGACAGCCACTCAAGGAGCTCAGAGCTTTGGTTCAGGGGTTTTGCAGGGAGGGGCTGGAGAGTAATTACTCTCACCCCACTGTTGACTCCTCACTTAGCTTCTCTTGCCTGTGCTCTTCATTGGCAGACCCCAATCAGAAGTAAGGGAGTCAGTGAATGTAGTCCATGTAGATCAGCCTCCAGTGCAGAGCAAGTTGGAGGAGAGAGGGGTCCAAAAGGGGCAAATGAAATATACCAGGCAGAGATTGAGAACTGTCTGTTGGAATTCATCAAAGGACTCTAGTTGGCCTTCAGAGCAGCAGTGGGGCAGAAGGTTGATATGTGGGGAGTGAACTAAGGATGGGACAGGGGTATAGAGGGGGAGCTACTGTTAAAGGAGAGCTTGGGGAGTGACTGGACATAAATTTCGGGCAGATGTGAGTTAAGACGGCAGACCTTTATTCGTGATTGTATGTTGAGCAATACATAATTACTTACTCAAAATAGAGCCTCAGTTTCCCAGTAGATCCCAGTAAATTTCCAGAACTGTGAGGATAATAAAGACCGGATCCATATAAAAAGGCATACATTAGGACCAATCAGTAAGAAGACCTATGTCCTCCTTACCCCATATTCGTTGAACCCTGTATATGTATGTACGCTCTGCACACACCATCTCCTCTGCTGCAGAGTAGTGATTCTACATTAAATGTCATTATGACCTCAGTGCCTAGTTCCATATTTGAAACATAGAAGGTACTCAGTGAAAATTATTGAAATAAAAAATGTTCATAATCGTAAAAACATTCCAAAGGCATAATCTGATGTATGAACACAAATTAGTAATATTTAGGATAGCTAAAATAACTATTTAGCTCTTCAGTGTAGCCCCATCTGTCTTCAGTATCTACTATACATCTCACATTATCAACCCTTTTTTCCCTCTAATAAATAGTTTACCATAAATGAGTTTTTTACCCTTATTTATTCGGAGAGCATTTGTTTGATTCTTGTTTGGTAAATCAGATTAGCTTTGCACAAATGCTGGAGATTCTTCATGTGAATTTCAGTTTATTGCTAAGCCGTTTCTCTCCTCGAATTGCCTTTGGAAGGCTTTTCCAGTATTTTTTTCCTATCTTAACTGGCTCCATTTCCAAGATGATATTATGATCTTTGAGTTTTGAGACTGAGAAATATTTCATGTTTAACTGGCTATGAGGGGGTAGAAAGTTGCTCTTAGGTACTCTGTGACCATATTAAGTGTGGTTCTCTTATTTAAGAAGTATTTTGACATATTTAGAAATTCTCAGTAATATCTTTTTGAAAGAAAAGTGTAGAAAGAATTTTGCTTCTTCCAGCCCTTTCATTTTTTGACAATTTCATTTCTCTCTTTTAAATTACATTATTTGAAACCAAATTCCACTTCTTATTTCATTCATGAAACATAATATCATGAAGTATCATAAAAACAAACTAGCCTGAACAACAAAATATTAAAACATAATGAAACTGGGATATTTTAAGTTCTAGAACAAAAGGTGAAATTGATATCACTATTATAGAAAGGAATCTGGCATATTTCAGCCTGACCGCTGTGGTCCTTTATATAATAGGCAGACGCATAATATATAAAAGATAATCAAGTCGAGCTTGGTGTTTCTCTGATTTTAATGGCTTGTGTTTAACCCTTAAGACCAAACTCTCTAAATGGTTGTTTAAATTGCAGTTGTAAGCATAATTGTGCAACAAAAGCAGAATTTTCTGCTTCTGAAATGTGCATTATCACAAGATGTAGATTTTCACATGCCAAGATACGTAACATTTTTACTTGTTTAGGAACAGCTTCATTTTTAAGCTTCCAAAGTAGTTCAGTTGAAATGATATTCATTTTGCACGTAAATATTGGAAGCGTTGAAATAGCCCAATTGATTCTTGCATTGCAGAGACTAGACATAGTGGATTCCCATGTTGTACACAGTATCAAGTCTTTGTGATTACAAAATGCATCCAATTTATAGAATGTTAAATAAGTTGCTCCTAAAAAATACTCATTTAACATTTTATTTTTATTAAAATACTGAAAAAAATCTCCATATGACTATTTGGAATTTCATTTTGAATATATTATTTTTTGGTGTGCGTAAAATGCTATTTAAATAATTGAGTGTTTTTTTGGTAACAATTTGAGTGCTAAAAATTCAGTATATTGTAATTAAAAATAAATCTTTGAACACAGCAGTCATTTTCCCATATACTTTATTGAAAGTGATAAAAATGGGTAAATTTATCCATTGTGCCTATTTCCTATGAAATATCAAGCTTCCATTATATTAAATTTGGGATTTTTTAAAGGAAATAATATGATGATACTGAAAGAAAGGAAATAAAATTCTTAGAAAGATCTCAAAAGATTATTAATAGATGATATTGAATAAGACCGATCCAATGCTGGAATGGATGCTTTTTTTTCTTCCTCCTTTTTTTTTTTTTTGATTGCCCACATTGTCTGAAAACTGTACAGCAGAACAAAGGATTTTATGGATGAAAGACTGGTATGAAGAAACACGAATGTCAACTCAGGCTCTAAAAGACAGTCCGCTAATGAAATATTCTAAAAGTCATTTTCAAGGTGATTGAAAGTTCTCACTGATGTGCACCAATGCTTTTGATAAAAAAATTATATATATCAAATAATTACACAAATGTTGACTCTGAGGACAGAGAAAATAACATTAGCTCATATGCACCCAAATGTTATGGAAAGGTGTATATATCATACTTTCTGTGTGTAAAAATGACCAGATGCCGGATAACATTACTTTGGTAGTAAATTTCTTACTTTTTACATGTGGAAAAGGACTTTTTCTGCTATCTAGGTTATATTAAGTAACTATGATTTACTACCTTCATGGTTAGTTCTTTATGTGCAAAGTGTAGAAAGGAGATGATTATCTTTAAAAATTGAACTTTTCCAAAACATCCTTGAGTGAACTTTCTGATAAATTCAAGAAGTAATGACTTTTCCCCAAAAGTCTACTGGTTCACTCTATTAATATACATACTTGCCATTGACACCTACATATCCTGTATTCTATAATATGCATTCTTTTTAAAGATATATATAATTTCTTCTGTATATGTAAATATACATATGTCATGTATGTATAACCTATACCTTTATATAGGTTTGTAAGTTTTCATTCAGATGTCCTTAGAATCTGTCTGTATCAGTTTTCTGTGACTGATTTTAATCGTGCAAGAACGATGATCAAGCAGTGGCTATCATGGTGGCTTGCACAGAGAGGCCCTTAATTTAGGGTAACAATGGTTCTATGACATGACCAAATTAATGTAAGCATGGTTCATTAGGTTTTTTAAACACTCCATCTCAGGTTGACTGTGAGACATCCACCTTCTGCCCCTGTCACAATCCCAGATGACCGCCGTGGTCTGACAACAGCATTAAGCTTTGTATGCTTGGGTCTGATTTGGGCTTGGTTTACAAAGGGCAACTAATCTGTGATGAGTAGACTCTATCTCCATTCCATTTTTATTTTCATGAATGAAAATTTAATTATAAGCATTGTTGATACAAACATAAACCAGAATGATATTTGCATGATATTTCATGCTCCTTGGGATGGACCTAGTAACAGTCTCTCAGATTGATCTGCCTTAGTATATAATATGTTATTACCAGTTTGTAATGTATTTTCCCCTTACATTATTTCATCGACTCGAAACTCCTCAGCAGTCTAGATCCAAACATGACATTACCTTCTTTTTAAGACTTCAACTGATATTCTTCCAACAGAGGTAATTACTTTGTATATATTCTTATAGTATTTTTTACACATGTATATGATGACAATTTTATATCACATTGTAATTTTCAAGTATCTTTATGTGTCTCATCTCTAGTCAGAGAGATTCTAGAGGTTAGGAACTAGAGCTTAGTCATTTAAAAAAATCTCCTGGATGAAAAGTAGGCAATTGGCGAATATTGGTTTTTAAAAATTGTTTCAAGGTAAATAAGAGCATGTAAAATAGGATATTTACAATTAACAAGGAAGCTTAAAAGAAAATGGAGTCTAAAATGTAACATTAATAGGTAGTAGAAAAAATGGAATCACCTTGTGGAGAAGTTGAAACTCTTGTGCAATGTTGATGGAACATAAAATGGTGCAGCTGCTATAGAAAACAGTGTAGAAATTCCTCAAAATATAAAAAATACTATTACCGTATGGCTTAGCAATTCCAGTTCTGTGCATATACCTAACATAATTGAAAGCAAGATATCAAAAGAGGTATTTGCACACTCATGTTCATAGTAGCATTATTCACAATAGCCAAAAAGTGGAAGCAATCTAAGTATCCATTGATGGATGACTGGATAACAAAATGTGGTATATACATACAATGGAATATAATTCAGCTTTTAAAAGGATGGAAATTCTGACCCATGCTACAACATGGATAAAAAAAAACCTTGAGGACATTATACTAAGTGAAATAAGCTAGTCACAAAAAGACAAATGTTGTATCATTCCGCTTCTGTGGGTTTCCTAAGAGCAGTCAAATCCATAGAGACAGAAAATAGAAGGGTAGTTGCCAAGGACTCAGGGGAAAGAAAAATGAGTTGTTTAATGAGCTTAGAGTTTCAGTTTTGCAAGAATTTTGAAAAGAATTTTGGAGATTGGTTGTGCAACGTTGTGAATATACACTGCTGAATTGTACACTTAAAAATGGTTAAAATGGTAAATTTTAGGTTGTGTATATTTATCACAATTTTTAAAACACTGAAAAAATATTGAAGTCATTCTCATTATACCCATCACAGTTATTTCAGACTAATCCATCACAAAGGAATTTTTTCTATGCTTGCTCTTTCTCTTTTTCTTTCTTTCTTTCTTTCTTTCTTTCTTTCCTTCCTTCTTTCTTTCTTCTTTCTCCCTCCCTTCCTTTTTATTGAGGTATCATTGACATACATACATTCCTTTCAGGTGCACAACATGATGATTCAGTATTTGTATATATCGCAAAAATGATCACCACAATAAGTTTAGTGAACACCCGTCACCATACATAATTATAGAATTTTTCTTGTGAGGAGAACTCTTAAGATTTATTCTCTTAGCAACTTTCAAATATGCAGACAGGATTATTAATTATAGTCACCAGGCTGTACATTACATCCCCAGAACTTATTTCTTTTATAATGGGAAGTTTGTACTAAAAAATATTTTAATATCTATAATTTTAGTTATAAATGTTGGGGCAAGTAGTCTAGGGATCATCTGGTTGTTTTAGAGATATCCACGTGCAAAAGAATTTACTGTTTTCTAATTTTAATACCAATCCATCAAGATGTATTGCATACTCGCAATGTATTATTCCAAAAGGAGACCCAGAGACAAGTATTTCGGTTCATTTATAGAAGAATGATCTCAAGTTTTCTATTTTCTATGAGGATGTGGGAGAAGTGAGACAAGGAAGAAGGAAAACCAAATAAAATTCTCTTAATTAGTGATTATCTGCCATTGGCAGCCAAGGCTCGAATACCAGTGGAGATCTGTATGGAGCATGCCTCAGAACTGTTCCAGTGAGGGTGGGGGAGCAGGGGATTTTACCCAGCAACTCCTACCTCTCACTGGATGAGGGTTGCTTCTGGGGCGTTTATTCCTAGTCACTGTAATGCCACCATATTCCAACAATGTCTTCAGACAGAGACACAGGAAGCAGTCCTTAGTTTACAGGATCTGCAGATGTTATCAGAGCAAGGACAGCATTTGCGTCACTGAGTTTGTGTATACGGAACATAGGACACAAAGCTAACATCGTGTAATTTATATTTATTCTGGATACATAGACCATTGACTAAAGTGAGGTTTCTGCCTTCTGCCTGGGTTTATGTGGCTAACCGCGGTATGGCTAAAGTAGATGAAACAGACATGAATAGAAAGACATCTTACACATGGAATCCGTAGGCAACACAGACACAGCTCATTTGTTCATTCACTCATTCGATCATTTGTTCTTTTATTCCAAAATTTATTAAGTGTCAGCTTTGCATCCAGTACTGTTTTATGCACTAGGGATAGGTTGGGGTGAGGGATAGAAGGAGAACAATATGACAGGATTTCTGATATCATGGAGTTGACGTGTTATTGAACAGAAAGACTAAATAAATAAATAATTTCAAATGACAGTGAAGAAATTGAATAAAATAGAATTGCAATCGTGACTACCGTTTATGTGACTAATTACCGTACCAATAATTAGTCAAAGCATCGGAGACTTGTCCATAATTGCCAAAGTAAAAGGGGAACTTGTGCGTCTCACCAGAATTTAACTATGATATTGAGGACTCGTAGTTAACAAGCGGATGGCAGTACACAGAGAAGAGGTGGATAAATAAATGTGAACACGTTGCCAGCAGGGGTCGGTACATAGCTGCCCTGATTAGAATGATGAATTGTGATGTTTTGAAAAGAAAGTAGTTTTGTATATTACCCTATATTATGTTTTGCATAAAAGGTTAAAAGCATATCTTCACTTATTCCTTACCATTCACTTCAGTGTCTAGCGTGTGCTCAAATTTGTGGTGACTCAGGATTAGGCATTGGACTGTCTTTAGAGCGTGTTCTTTTCTATGGAACATTGTCGAAGTTACATGCCATAGGTTTGGAAACTAGTCTCTTCTGGGATGTCTGTAATCAAATCTCACGCATCATCTCACTCCTTTAGTTGTGGTTTTACTCTCCTATCTACTGAGTGCCTGTTATATGCCAGGCACTGTACTGGACACTGAACTGAGCAGGAGAGACACGATAAGTGGAGCTCGCAGTCCAGTGGGAAAGCCTGACTACAAGCAAGCAAGAAACTGATCAACAAAATCGGCACAGCTAGTTGTAAGCATTATGGAGGAAATGAAGTGGGTGCTGTGAAGGAGAACTGTGTGTCGGGGAGGGTGACACTTGATGTAGGGTGGTCAGGGAGTGCGTCTCTGATAAGGGGACTTTTGTGGTGGGGCTTTAAGGTCCAGGGACCAGTCATGTTGCAAAGCCAGGATTAGATTGTTCAGAGAATAAACACAGCGATATACCTAGGTCTTAAGCTGAAAGGCTTGGAGTATCTTAGTTTTAATCAGTGAGTGAAGGTTGAGGAGTGTCAGGAAATGGAAAAGGTAGGCAGGAGCTAGACCACACAGGGGCTTCAAGGTCCTACTTTTGCTCTGTTGGCCAATTTGATGCTTATATGAGACAATAAATTTAACTTTTCTCTTTTATTCCCTATCCTTATGCAAAACAAACAACAGCAAAACCGTATTTCTCTAAACTAGAGAGAGAAATATCACATTCCTGGAACTATGTGCTCATACATCCCTTCCCTCCCATGCACACCCACCATGTCAACACACCATCTCTAGCTCCTAATTCAATGCCTGACCTATGCTAGGCATTCAATACATATACACACAAATGATTATAATTGCTGGAAGGTATTTTATGTTTCCTGTTTTATAAAGTGTGCTTAGAACTGTGGAATTAGCACATAAGATTAAAATAACTTTTAACATAAGAGACTTTTAAGACAATATATAGTCTTTGAGTGACCGCTGAACACAACTAGAGATCACAAAGAGAGACTCCTGGGGCTGAAGATTGTTGGTAAATTTTGACAACTTATTGAATATTCAACATTAATCAATTATTCTTTGGCTGTTACCTAGTTCTTTATCTTAATTATAATATCAATGAAGGTGATTTTATTTATTCATTCATCTAAGGTACATATAGAGCATCTACTGAGTGGAAGGCATTTTTGCTAGATGCTGAGAAGACAAAGAAACACTACATGGTCCCTATTCTCACAGCTTCGGGAGTAAATTTAATATAGAAAAGGGATTGTGATACAACATCAGTCACACAGCTATAGGTTCTAGAATGTGCCGTGCTGTCACACACAGTGGTGCAGTCAGGGTCTCATCCTCTCTGAGCTCATAGCCTGATGGGGATCACATGCAAAATAACTGTCATAGAAATCAAGAGCTGTTGAACGATGTCAAATGATAGGGCTGGTTGTACCTGTATATGAAAGAAATATACATAGTACATTCTAGAGAGTGTACTAATCCTCAGAGATTCTCAATACTTCACTGAGTAATGAGATATAACATTAAGGGTTTCTTTATTTTTTTTTCAAATTATTTCAATAAAAATTTCCTTTAAAAAAATATTGAGATTAAAAAAATACCATAAGCATATCTTTGACCTCACTAGTATACTCCAGAGACATAAGTATATGTGTAAAGATATAGACACAAAGGTTCTTATTTTTACACTTTTCTTGTTATTATACTGACATGCCAAGCATATTCCCTCTTCTGTCTTTCATATTATTGAATGTAGAAGGCTTGTCCCCCAGATTTACACATGACTAACATCATACTCTCATTCAGATCCCCGTTTGAAGGTCATTTTATCATAGAGACCATATATTACTTCCCATCATTCTCTATCTTATCTTGCTTTAGTATGATTATTATAGTTTTATTGTAGGACTTAAACACCAACTGCCATATTTATTTGTGTGCATTGTCTTCCTTGTCTGTTAGTATTCCTTAAGTCACTGATATGAAAACTCTATGAGAACAGAGGTGTTGTATTCTCAGTGTGGGACGAGGTGGATATTGAGCAATGAACAAATATTACAAAAATATTTGTCGAATGAATAATAAAAACAAGACAAGCTAAATGTCTTTCTTTAGGTTATTGACCAAGTGCATTAGGTAACTAAATGAAATTCATTGCAGCCTTTAAAATGATATTTTTAGAAATAAGCATATATAGTGTTTTTTTTTTTAATGTGCTAAGGTATATAAAAATAGATTATATTAAAAACGTAGTTTTCAAAGCAGGCTTTTCACTGTTTAGGATTATTCTCTCTCCCCCTCCCTCCTTCCCTCTCAGCATACACATATATTTGTGTGTATATAAAAGAAACAAAAAAGTAAATGGTAATTAGTTCTGAAGAGAATTCAGTTTAATTTGTTCTTGTTTGAATTTTCTATAAATATTTAAAATTTCTTTGTGCTTCTCTATATTTTTACAAGTAATTTTTGGGTAAAAAAATCTCAAGTAATAAAGGCATTTTTAATCCACAGATACGTTAAGCAGTTGTTTGAGCATTAGGATTTTGAAGGTTTTTCTAATTTGTTTCTCTGGTGTGACTCATAAATTTCAAACTTGTCATTGGATTGTTAACTGTTGCCTATAATATCTTCAGCTAGGAAGCCAGTTATTTAATACTTAATTTAAGAATTTGATAGAATTTCTATGGGCAAAAATACTTACAGAGCAATATTATTGTAATATACAATATTTTAGCATCCAAAATACACTTTTAAAATTGACACCTAATACATGTTTTCCAACAAATAACAATTTAAATAGCAAGCTCTCTTCTGATTTTAATATGACTTTTGAGTTTAGTTGCTTATTTTTCTCTACTCTTTGCCAAATTTAGGGTTAGTGCCCTTAGGAAAAGAACCTATTTATCCCTTTAAGTCCTTTGGTAAACCTGAGATCCTCCAGTATATTTACAAGAAAGTTATGATGTTACTGCTTTGAGAATCTAAAATGGTAATTTTATGAAAATAATACTCCATATAAATGACCATCTTTAGGCAATCTCTGAATATTTCCCATGATATGGATCAATCCATGAATTCCTGAGAAAGATTAAAAATACATTTTAAACTCCTTTAAACTTTAAAAATCTTAAATTAAATGCTTAACTCTCTTTAAATATGTGACACCATCCATCACAATTTTATATTTAGACACATAATAATGTATAATCTCAGCTTGCTGTCCACTTGTAAAAATGGGAATAGACTTGGAGAAATAAGCAATTTCCCAACAGAAAATTGGAAATTCTGCCAACCAATTCCAGGTGACCTGCCATCAATCAGTGTTAAATTCTCTGGGGCTATTGTTGAAGGGTATTACTATTAGTGAAGGACTTCACCTAGTGACTAATGGTATATAACAAATACATTGAAGAGCTATAGAAACCCCCCGAATCTGTAATTGTCCAGTAACTTTAAGCAGAGACCTTTCCCGGCAATTGTGAAAGTGAGATTTTTATAACCTCTTTGCAGTTCTCTTATTAAAATATCCTTTTTTTTAGAGAAACACATGAAACAATTATGCCAGGCAATTAAATTAAATTAGCTGACAAAATATTTCTTTATGATTAAACTGTTTAGTGTAGACTTTTGGAAATATGTGGTATCATTTAGATATGTGCAAATGCAACAATTATTCTGATTCTGAAGTTAAATAAGAAGTCTCAGTTTGTAATAAAGTCTTGTTTGGTATTATTAAGTAATGATGATTAATGTCTGAAATGTAATATTCCATGGTTATAATTTCCTTGTTTGCTTGAGTGAGTACATTAAGAATTCATTAAAAATGCCAAGCTCTTCAGATACCTGGAAACTACAAATGTAGTGAGGACTTTGCTGGAGGTTAGGAAGCATTTTTCAATAAGAAACCATGACTGGGGTGAACCAACAGCTGGCAGATAACTATGATGGATTTTTAGTACTGAAATGCAGGGATAGACAAATGGGTCCATTCATTGATGTCAAAAATCAAATCCATTCTGATGTAAAGATATAATTGCAAGGGATAGCCGCCATCCCTTCAACTTTTTAACTATAAAAGCTGAATCAAGTAAGCCCTAAAACTCACAAAAGTGTCTAATGTTGATGGGTGAGCCATGGATATATGAAGGCAGCTAAGAAATCTGATGTTCTCTAGAAGCAGTTTGTCTTAAAGTAGTGAAAATAGTAGTCGATCAATTGATTGCTTGATCAGTCCTGGAGCACCTGCCTCACCAGATGGTTGTAAAGAGTAGATAAAATGAAGTATATAAAATACTCAGTCTTATGTTCGTTCTATCTGGAAAGTGTCATTTAAAGTGTTGCCCCAGAGTTAGCTGTGTGGTGGTCAATCAATTGGTTTTTGTCCACTTAGGCTGAAGTGATGCAGTGAAGAGCCCTTCCATCCCCTGGAAACCAAAGAAGGCTAAGCTCTATTGTCACTTCCTCTTCTTATAAGGACACTCATCTGAGCACAAGGACTTCACCCTCATGACCTCATCTAAATCTAATTACCTCCCAAAGTCTCTACCTCTGAATACCATAGTATTGGAAATTAGGGCTTCGACCTATGAATTTTGAGGATACAAAATTCAGTCCTTAACTAGGGTTGTGAGGGCATATCCCTAAAGCCATGTAAGTCATGACAGGTATACAAAGGGAATCTTCTGGAAGAGTAGGGCCGGGATGTTCCTTCTTACTGGACATTCCATAGCTGGAGACAGGTATAAGGCAGTAAAAGGAAGTGTTGGTACAAGAATTGATGAAGATGATGGGATCTGTTCTCAGTGTGCTATGGTGAAGAGGTGATTGGAAAAGGAATCAGATTTGTTTTACAGCCCAAACTCATTGTCTGCCCCTGGACACATCTACTCAATTCTAAAGCTCAGTGTCCTTACCTGAAAAACGGAAATTATGAAAATTTTGCACAACCCAGAGGAAGGTTACAAGAATAAAACTGTAATAGTGTCTGTGAACATGGGGCAAAATGGTGGGAGCGTGAAAGAATTATTTATCTGTATTTATTTCCTGTTGCTGCTTTAACAAATTACTTCCATCTTAGTTTAAAACAACACAAATTTATTATCTTATATTCTGGAAGTCAGGAGTCCAAAATGAGTCTTATGGGGCTAAGATTAAGGTATGTATGCAAGGCCGTGTTCCTTCTGGAAATCCTAGGAGGTAATCCATTCTTTGCACTTTCCAGCTTAGAGGGGCTGCCCATATTTTTTGGCTTGTAGCCCTGCATCACTCCAACCTCTATTTCTGTCATATTGCCTTCTCTGACTCCCTCTTCTCCCTATTATTATTGTGGTAAAAATATGATGAAATGTATTATTTTCACCATTTTAAGTATATAGGACAGTAATGTTAACTATATGCATATTTGTTTTACAACAGAGCTCTAGAAGTTTTTTTTTATCTTGGAATACTGAAACTCTAGCCATCGAATAACAAATCTTCTTTTTCCCTCCTTTCTGCCTCAGTGTTATAAAGACCCTTGTGATTATATTAGGCCCACCTACGTAATCTAGGATAATCTTTTTACCTCAAGATCCTTAAGTACATCTGCAAAGTTCTTTTATATTTACAGGTTCCAGAGATTAGGATATAGACATCTTTGGGTGCCATTATTTTGTTAGAAAAATAATCAGAAATAATCAGAAATGTTCAGAGGAGTGAGACATCAACTTGTTTGGTAAAACTGTATTTTCTTTTCTAAAATTAACCTATATAAAATGGAATCAGATACATTAATGGGAGGTCAACTCATATGGATTAATTAATAATATGAGTTAGGGTTTCTTTCAATTGTCATTAGAAACAAGATGGCTCGTCTTGTTTTTTTTTTAAAGTTTCCTTAAAGTACTGCCTGAAGATAAACTATCGTATGTTCTGTATGTTCTGTAGGCTGGAGCACACCATGCTTACTAAAGTGTCCAGGGTATAAATCAAGAAATAACAAGGCTAGTCTTCTTTCCAGTGCTACTTCCAATTTTTTTTCCTCTTCTTTGATATTAACAAGTCATAAGTTCAGGTCTATGACTGTGATACCAGCCTTATTCAAGTCCTCAGGAAGGATGTCTTCTATGAGTTTGTAGGGATTAGAGAGATGAAATCCATCTTCACTTATTGAATTTTAAGCTGGAAGGGACAATTGTGCAATTTGAGGTGCTTCCTGTATTGTCTTCCAGCCTTGCTGAGGGATAAAGACAGCCTACCAGATACACAATTTAATCTGAAAGTCTAGGACTACTATTGCAGAATCTCCCTCAATGAGAAAAGAGACTCTGAAAAAACAGAACAGCAGTTGCCTCTTTTAGGATGTAGTCATAAGCACGTTGAGTATATGTTCCTTGAGGACTTAGACATCTTGGCCAACCTCAATACTCCCTCAGGGACTTTATAAGGAGGTAGAGTGCCAGGGTTAGGCTTGAGAAAAGAGGATGAGTGATCCACACTGAGCCTTCAAAAGGTTAAACCCACTGGGAACCTGGCAAGAAAAGTAGAAATAAGACCAGGGAATGGAGCTTCCCAGTGTTTTGGTTCTGCTTCATATTTGGCCTGGACAGAAGGGAGATAGCCTTGAAATTCTGGAGCCTCCAAAATAAAATAGGAGAGAGTTAAGCATGGTGAAAGCTAGGATGATCCCCCATTGCTGGATTCTCCAGAGGTTTTCTGATTGAGTGGTCTCAAGATGGGGAGTATATGAAGCTCTTCAGTTGCTGGACCCAGATCTGAGTTCAGAAGACCACTACCTGCATGGGAAGCCTGATCTTTTCACCTGCCCCTGCTGTGCTCCCCGTGAATCCTTTACTCACGGCTCGCCTTCTGAGTACGACCCCATGACGTAGTGGTTTTTGGATCACCACTAGGTAGGTCTCCAACAAGGACTGCCTGGAATATATTTTCTCCTTTCATTGTCTTTCAAATTCCTAATTACCCTTCAAGAGTTGGCTCATGTATGATTTCCTCTAGGAAGGCTGTCCCAAGGCCCAATGTGATGTACGTCATGACGTCCATCTTCACTTCCGAAATGCTTCTTTTGGCATTCTGTGCTTTTTTTTTTTGTATCCTGACTAATTTAATGGAAATGTTTATTTACTGTCTGTTAAATTGTGAGCCTCTTAAGGATAAGGAGTGTGATTTATCCCTTTCCATATTATACCCAGATAATAAGGTCCAACTCATAAGAGATACTTCATGAATATGTAAATGAGGAAATGAATAAATGAATGCACAAGAGCTATTCAGGTCTGAGGCTGTGCTGCTGAGACAACTGCACAACTCTCTTTAAAATCATTTCTGTTCCAACAGACGAGACTTTATGAAAACAGAGAAACTCTTCACTGCTTAAATTTGATTAACTCATAATTTTACCTAATTTAGAGAAGCCACAGGTAAACATGTTGGGAGTTACAAACTTGTCTTAAAAGTAAAGACTATTCTTTTTCTTATTTTTTTTGAGAGCAATAGTCAAGTGAGATGCTTAGTTTGAAAAGCGATATCATATATTAACAATATCAGTGACTAGCTTGCTTTGGGTCCTTATGTGTCAGGTGCTGTGCTAAGTATGCTGGAACAAAATTTAATTCTTAGAACCATCTGCTTTCATTTACAGAAGAGGAGAAAGAATTAGAGAAGTGAAGAGGCTTCCTCTGTGTTCCAGAGTCAGCATAAGCTTCAGTTGGGGATTTAAACTTGGCTGCTCCTACTCCAGAAGCTATGCTTTTAGCCATTATGTAATCCTGCCAGATATGGTCATCTGAAAAGTCTAAAATGCTTTGGTTGTATTGTTTATTTATGACATCTACTTAAGTCAGAATTTCTATAAAAAAAAAAAAGAGAGAGAGAGAAAGACACACACACACACACACACCCCACACCCCCACACCCCACACACCACTGTAACTAATAGCCAACAGGGACAGGTTCATTCAGGAATAAAGCAAGATTCATATCAGGTAGTTCTATTAAAGTAAAGCCATGTTGACCTAAGGAAATGACCAGTTCAGGATGACAGAGGGACTGTATTAGACTTCCCAAGCCTAGCATTTGCCTGGTTTCAGTGCCATTTCATACCACTCCCTAGGCTCACCACATTGCAACTGTGTTAATTTTTTCCTGATCTTTAAATTTATTAGCTATTTGTCTCTGGGCTCTTGCACCTACTGCCCCCCACCTTCTGGAACGCTCATAGTTTTTTAAATGTCTGGATTATTGTCATCCCTTTGTGCCTGGAGCATAGTAGACAACCAGTAAACACTTTTTTTTTTTTTAAATAAAAGCAATCCATTTTATGATTCTGGAGGCTAGAAGTCTAAGATTAAGGTGTTGGCAGAGTTGGTTCCTTCTGGGGGCCTCTCTCCTTGGTTTATAGATGACCATGTTTATTTAAATATGGTCATTCCTTTATATCTATCTATGTCCTAATTACCTCTTCTTAATTTTTTAAAAAAATTATAGTTGGCATACAATATTATATTACAATGTAGTGGTTCAACGTATACATTTTATAATGAGATCACCCCAGTAAGTATAGGAACCATCTGTCCCTGTGTAGTTAGTACAGTGCACCCTTATGTTCATTGCAGCATTACTTATAATAGGCAAGATATGGAAGCAACCGAGATGTCCATCAATAGATGAATGGATAAAGACGATATGGTACTTATATACGATGGACTATTACTTAGAAATAAAAAAGAATGAAATCTCACCATTTGTGACAACATGGATGAACCTCGAGGGTATTATGCTAAGTAAAATAAGTCAGACAAAGACACATACCATATGATTTCGCTTATATGTGGACTCTAAAAAATAAATGAACAAACAAAACAAAACAGAAAACAACTTAAATACAGATATCAAACTGATGGTTGGCAGAAGAAAGAGAAGTGGAGGATGGGTGAAAAAGGTGAAAGGGAATCAATACTTAAAATTGTTTTAATTTTATTAGTTTCAAGTGGGCATAAATACTTTTTGAATAAAGGAAAGAAACAGGGGCAGATAAGTTGCTGGCCTAGTTAGTATCATTTTTATATTTATTTGCCTCTAGATCTTCCTCTCCCCTACTGTAGTTTGAGGTATTATTGATGTTAAGCATGTGCTTTTTTTTCTTTCATTACATTCTCAGAAGAGGGAAAGTGAACACACGTTAATTATTTGTGCATTTTCGATGTACCAAGTTCTTACATATAAATGCCCCATAAATCCTCAAAACAATTCTTTGCAGGAGTTTACTGACATGAAATTTGAGGTGCAGAGAAGTCGATGGTGCAGTCAAAACTGTTAAAACTTAGAACAAGCATTGCATCCCAGGTCTATCTGATCCCAGAGGCCATTTTCTTTCCATGATACCAGAGTGATCTGTATTGATGAAATAACCAGAAAAGTTTGTAGAAGGGAGGAAGTGAAGGAATAGGGGCTAACTTTAGAAATATTTAAGGAAGATGTTTACATAAGGTGGGGCTCATGCATTTCCTCCATTGAGTCTATCTGCTTTCTTGTATTGGGATGATTAGATTAGCTGTCTGTTTATTGTGGACAAAATCTCTCTTGGTAGACTGTTGAGAGAATAGAGATTGAGTGGTATTTTAATAGTAAGTTATCCCAGATAAAGTGAAGTACAACCTTTCTCTGTGAGTAAAGTCAGAGGTTCAGGAATTAGGGTATATAATAAGTAGGACTGTTAGAAAACCAGACATTTCACACTAGGCACCAAAGCTACCAAAGGTTGATGCATGGTGATGGAAACCAAGAAACAGAGTAGGGAACATGAATGCAAAGCTGTTCTACTCCCAAATGCTACATATGGAGAACACCTCTGTCATCTTACTGAGCACTGAACCCTATTGTATTAAGCATGTCGTCTTTGAACCTTATGGCTGGTGGTATATATGGGAGGGACTAGAATGGCTTTTGTAGTTAGGCAGACATGAATTTAATTCCTAGGCTCGTCTTGCTACTAGCTGACTGACACTTAGGTCTTTAAAGTTGCTTAGCCTCAGTTTCTTCAAGAAGAAATGAAGGATATCTAATTTTAGAGTTTTGTGGACTAATTTCAATTAAGCCGCAAAACACTTTGCACAGAAAAAGTGCTTTATAAAATGAGCTATAGTTATAGTTAATAATGTTAACAATAATAATCCATCATAATTTTAAAGATATTAGAAATAATAATGGTGCATTATTTTGTACATGTCATGTAATCATTAAATAGAATTACTTGTAATTTGTTTTTCATGAAGGGGTAAAGTGCATAAAAAAGATGCTTTACTTGAGTTATATACCATTCGTATACTTTATCTTAAAATGAGATATTCTTCTTTTAATAGATATTTAGTATAGTTATGGATTATGCTGTCTTCCTTCATTTGTTTGAATAATTACTTTATGACTGAGACTTATAGAAACCTGATTAAAAATCACCCATAATACTATTTCTTTTCCACTCTTCATGTTATTTAGTAAGGTGTGAAAAAACAATTATACCTATTAATAAAAAGCTGACTGTTTAAGCAGCTGAGCAGTCAGTACTGTTACCTTTTTTTTTTTTTTCCCCTTGCCTGGGTTTTCAAGATAATCAATGGCCATTTTTGTAACAGTGAGTAATTGAGCTCTCCTTTGGAAACTTGAAAATGGAAAAATAGGAAAAAAGAAAAGAAAAAATTCAGAGTCACAGCATTTAAAAATACTGGTCCTGCATACTAATCTCAAACTTGGAGGGCAGGGCAGTCCCCTCCCAGGTAGGATTCCTGTTCCCACCACAGTGGGTCTCTGGAGAGCTTGGAGTTCAGAATCAAACAAGCATCTATGCTAATCATACTTTCAAGGCATTTAAGGAAGCCATTTATCAGAATCAGGATGTTTCTAAAGTGGTGTTTGTCAGCTGAGACATTTGGATTTGTTCTTAATGACAAAGAAGAATGAGGTTAAATTAATCAAGCAACTACCAAACTTTGCTTTGGTAAAGAAATTAAACACTCCATCTGGGTCTATGTGGCCACTGAAAAAGTGTTTCAGAAAGGAGTAGTAACTCGTGGCCCCGTAGAATGCCGAATCTCCTGGGAGGTTTCTGTCTTTAGTGATAAAAGCATAAAAGAGCAAAGTAGTGAGTTTTTCTCAAAATTATTTTTGCTTCATTTAAAAAGCACGCGTTCTAAGATTATATTATCTCTATTTCTATCTATATGTATCTATCTCAAAAAGTGAAGGCAAATCTACATCATTCTCATTTAACTTTGTAATTTAACTGGTCCTTGAAATTCTAATTCTGGATACCAGTGATATAGGGTCAAGACTTCAAAAATTACCTTGTATCTCCAAGCCTATTGTTAATTGGCTAGATAACCTTCTTAGTTACTTTCTCTAACTAAAACTCAGTTTCTCACTAGAGATTTATTATAGTGACATAGATAACCTGGCCCAGTGTTACATCAAGTGTGGTGTGAGGACTAGCAGCACCAGCATTACTTGGGAGCTTGTAATCTCAGGCTCCATTTCATGCCATACCTACTGAGTTAGAAATTCTAGTGATGAGACCCAGAAGTATGTATTTTAACAAGTTATCCCGATGATTTTGATACACTCTAAAGATTGCAAATTAGTACTAACCTATCCCACAGAGATAATGCATTGACTATAGAAGATTTATAGCCAGGATTATTTAATTGTAAGTTTCACTCTTGTTAGAGGGGTTAGGTGTCCTACTAGCTGTCAACACTCTCTCATATGGTAACCATAATAGCTGGGGGAGTAAATGACTCTTTGTGAGTCAAGTTCCTTGGTACCTTTCAGTGTAGAGGTTCCAAGAGATTAAACATTCCCACTTAGTTGAGAAGGCACTCATGTTGTGCCCCACAGACTCATTTGTACCAAGAAGAAAAGATTTTGTGAGAGTAAGTACGTGATAAAGTAAAATGGATAAGAATGCAGGTTCTAGAGCTATTTTCTATTGGGTCCTAACTCTTACACAAGGTCAACATCAGCTTCCCTTATTAACCAACTAGAGTCTTTATAAATGGTGGCAATTATAAGGATTGGTTAAGATTAAGTGAGATAATGCATAAAGAAAGCTGATAGTCCTGGCACATAATGAGTGCTAAATATATATTGCTTATTTTTTCGAGAATATGAACTTGCCTGCAGTGGGATGGAGGCCTGAAGAGGAAAAAATATTTCGTGAGCTTCACCCTCAGGAATAAAATAACAAAAATGCATTTGAGACACACATCCCTCCTATGACCCAGCAATTTCACTTCTGGTTATTTACTAATGAGAAATACAAAAAGTATCTCCACAATGGGCAAAGATTTTCACCACAGCTTTATTCATAAAAGCCTCAAACTGGAAACAACTCAGATATCTATCCACAGGTGAAAGGACTTATAAACTGTAGTATTTTCATACAATAGAATACTAGTCAACAATAAAAAGAAATGAACTCCCAATGTGCACAACAACATGGATGAATCTCAAAACATTATCTTAAGCAAAAGAAGCCAGACACAAATGTTGCCTGTTGTATATTCTGTATATGAATTTTTAGAACAGACAAAACTAAGTTAATGTGATAGAAATTGGAGCAGTGGTTTCCTTTGGGGAAGGGTTGACTGTAGAGGTGCACTGGGAGTCTATATTCAGAGTGGGATGGTAGTTGTAAAGGCGTATACGTTGTTAAAACACATCAAAATGTACATTTAAAATATGAGCACTTAATCCTGTGTAAATTAAAACTCAATAAAAAATAACCACCAAGAAAATACATCGGGTCTCCTAGTACTCTCTCCGAAGTTAACGTGGGATCATAGTCTACAAGAATTTCATAAGATCTCATAACCTTTAAGAATTCTCCATTGTTTCTTCATATGTGTAATTCTCCAAGATGAATAGCAATCCAACTCCAAAGTGAGAAATAGATCAATGTCACTGGTAGCAAAAAATGAAGCTGGGTATGCGGGGCCGTATCCAAATCCACTTTAAGAGAAAATTGTGCATTAGTCACAATTAGCTGTCTTCTAACACCCAAGGGAAAATTTTGTTTTGTTTTCCTATTCTCTTCAAAATATTTGGTTAAAATTAAGAATGACTTGTTTTGAATGTAGTTCTATTACTACCCCTTATCTATTGCCACCAAGTCTATCATATTGAGTACATTCATTCATCAATCAGCAAGCATTAATTGAATGCCTTCTGCCTGCGCAGTAGGGTCTTTAAAGAGGTAAAAAATAGGTATTAACATGACATTTTAGAGCTGGGCTATCCTTGTGGTTAAATAACCTCGTATACCTGTGGAAATTGCAACACAGAGAGGGCAATGGGCTTAATCAAGGTTACTCTCACACTCCTAGGCCTAAATCTCCTGAATGCCAATCAAAGACTTTTTTCTTGGAATCCCATTGATACAGTTCTTGCTTTTAGAGGATTTATAATCCATTTGCAATACTCCCGCAAGCACAAGCCAGAGATTAATTAGAACATAAACAAGGAGACAGGAGAACAGAGAAAAGAGGTTTAGTGTTTGAGCATCTACTGTGTTTTACTTCTCTTAACTATCTAAGAAATGGATTTCCACATCATAGCTGAGAAAGCTGAGGCTCAAAGGGTTTCCATGACTCACCTGAGGTCATAATGGTGGAAAGTGACAGAACCCAGGTATGTCTGACTCAAAGTCTGATCTGAAGCTGGGGTGTTGTAAAGGAATCTTTTAAGGCAGAGGTCCCCAACCCCTAGGCTGTGGACTGGTACCAGTCTTTGGCCTGTTAGGAACTGGGCCACACAGCAGGAGGTGAGTAGCAGGCAAGCGAGCAAAGCTTCATCTGTATCTGCAGCCGCTCCCCAGCACTAGCATCACCGCCTCAGCTCCACCTCGGATCATCAGATGTTAGAATCTCATAGGAGAACTGATCCCTGGTGCCAAAAAATTTGAGAACTGCTATTTTAAGGAAGTAGTTTCAGCAAGAAAATACTCAACAGACCAAACAAATCAATGACTTTTCCTTGTTTTCAGCAAGGAAAACAGAATTGCTAAGCTCTTTTGGGGTGTCCAGTGTAGAATGGAAATTCGCATGTTCCACAATGAGAAGACAGGATGTGAGAGAGAGAATATTCATCTGGGTTTTTTGTTTTTGCATTCACTATTAGCGACATAGAACTTCTCATCAAGCATTTAATACTTTCTCTTTGCCACTCAGTTAAAGGCTTTTTATTTCAGTTCGCCTCCTAGGTGTTCTATGTCAGGCAATTATTCTACCAGAAGGTTTTCAAAGTCTTAGAAATTAAATGGGCGGTTCATAAAGCAACACTCTCTTGGAAGCATAATTGCAGTTAAGCAATAACGAACCTGAGCACACAAATCGAGTTTTGTCTCAGCATCCTGGCTCCTGTCATTACTGTTAGCATGAGTTCCGGTGTGTCAGAAAGGAAACCGGAACCCCATGCCCAGAGCAGTCGTCCTTATGATCCAGACATGAGAGCTTGCTGCCTGACTACATCATGTTGGGTTTGCAGAAAATTGACCCTCCTCCCCCCTTTCTTTGTTTGGCTATTTGCTTAGTTCATTGCATTTTTATAGCTGGTAGTTAGATTACTTAAAGCTCCAGTGTGACAAAAGTACCGAGATAGGGCCCTGGAAGCTTTTAGCAGTAACATGGAGTCAATATGGTGTCATTAACATTAGTTGTGCTTGACTCTTGGATTTCCAAGGATATTCAGCCCCACCAGCCTGACCAACCACAGGAGAGACAGCACGGCCTTCGTCATACCAGGGATCTGCTCCAGAAGCTTTTCTGAGTCATTCTGTAACATCTTGGGAGGCAGAATTCTAAAGCTGTCCCCACGGCTCCTGTCCCCTGGTTGTTCAGACAAACACTAATCTGGGTACTGCTATGATGGGATTTTGCAGGTCCAATTAAAATTGCTAACCAGCTGACCTTAAAATAGGGAGATTGTCTTGGGTTATCGGGGCGGGCCCAGTCTAAGCACCCAAGCCCTTAAAAGATGAAAGAGGAAGGCAGGAGAGATAGGCTGGGTGAGAAGGGTTTGTCTTAACCGTTGCTGGTTCTGACATGTAGGGGGCTGTGCAAGGACTGGAGAGAGGCCTCTAGCAACTAAAAGTGCCCCTGAATTGACAGCCACCAAGAAACAGGACCTTGGTCCTACAACTGTGTGGAACTGAATTCAACCAACAACTGAATGAGCCTAGAAACAGATTCTCCCTTACAGCCTCCAGAAGGGAACGCAGCCCTGCTGGAACCTTCATTCCAGTCTTCCGAGACTTTAAGCAGAGCGACCACCAGATTTCTGATCTACAGAACCATGATATAATAAATAGATGTTATAGGCTGTTAAATTGTGGTAATTTGCTATGGCAGCAATAGAAAATTAATACCAGTCTCTTGTGATGGGGGCAGAAGAATCTCCCTATAGTATTTTCAATCTCACTTCTTCAGGTTTTAGGATGAGGCACTCTTTTTGGACAATTGACTACTTTTCAGAGATTCCAACTAAGAACATCAGTTTTTTGTTGTTTGTTTGTTTGTTTTTTGTTCGAGGGCGGGAGTAATAAAGTGCACATCGAGCCAAGCTTTCATTTGGATGGACTTACTGCAATTAGGGTTCTCTCCTTCACTGTACTTTCTATTCTATAGGCTCTGAAGGGTTTGTTCTTAATGTCAGGACAGTAGGTATTTCAGGAAGTCTCTAGACGATTGTTATTTGACTGAATCTGTACACTAGTAAAAAGATATTGTATTAGTTTTCTAGGGCTTCTGTAACAAATTACCACAAACTGGGGGTGGGGTGGGGTGGCTTAAAGCAACAGAAATAGTCTCAGAAATTTATATGCCTTATTCTAGTTCTGGAGTCTAGAAGTCTGAAATCAAGGTGTTGATAGGGCCACTGCTCTCCCCGAATGCTTTAAGGGAGCTCCCTTCTTTGTCTCATCCTAGCTTTTGGTGATTGCCAGCCACCTTGGCATTTCCTGGTTTATAGACACATCACTCCAATCTCTGTCCCCATTGTTATGTGGCATTCTCTCTGTGTGTCTTCACATGGTATTCTCCTCTCTATGTGTTTATGTCCAAATTTCCTTCTTATAAGAACATCAGTCATCAGATTAGGGACCACACTTTAACTTGATGAAATACCTCTTCAAAGACCCTATTTCCAAATAAAGTCATATTCTGAGGTTCTGGTGAACATGAATTTTGGAGGGACACTATTTGACTCAGGACAGCTGTGATGTTTATCTCCTACTGCATTTTTGGAAAAGAAAAAAACACTTAAGGAAACATTAAAAATATTATCCAAATTTATGCTGGTTTCCTTGCTTAAGCACTTCAAAAGACTAATATATTGTTTTTGTATATGTGGTGCCACGCCAAAATGGATGAGATTTAACTCTTTAACCATACTGAAATATTTCACCATATTTTAAGGTGAAATAGAACAAAAATTATATTTTTCATTGTGTCATCAAAGGAGACAGTGAGTTGTTTAGAGTTAAAGAAAGTTGGGTTTGGAAGTTATTTACCTCCTAGCAAGTATAAGCACCTTTTCAAGACAGTTGTTCTCTGCTCTAAGAAAACAAACAAAATACCTACAGACACCCACACAGACACCCACACGTTGGTCTGATCAAACTCCATGAGAGAGTGTGAATGAAGAGAATTCATAATACCAAAGGGTTAAGTAATGATGGAAGTCTTTTGTGCCAATAAGATGCATTTAACATTCGGTTAATAGTGGAAAATCAAGCATACTTTAAAAATATGTCCATATGCTTAATTTGCTTGGGCTTTATTATTTTCCATTCTCACATTAAAAAGCCAGTTTCAAATAATTGAATGATCGGAAACAAAACTTTCATCAATGCTGGCTATTCAATATTTTGCATTTGCCTATGTGTTCCATGATAAGCTAATCTGTAATATATTAGTATATTTTCATCAAATTTGGTACTACACTTAAAATGCGGTATGTTTGTGTGTGTATATGCTTTACTAAATGTTTCAAATTACCCTTTGGCAATTTCTATAGGTGGTATTAAAAAAATGGAACGGGTTTCCTTTCCCTCCCCATTTGCCCTTTTTAAAGGTCTGCTGAGCCTGGGGAAGAAAGACCAGTAGTGCCTGTTCAGTGTTCATAGTCTTGGACCCTGAATTGCCTCGTTTCATCTTTTCACTTTTCGTCACCATCCTCATTGTTGTTCTTGCTCTTTTCTATTCTGACTTTGTCTAATCCCTTCAGGGGATGCACCAATCAGGTCCCTTTGGGCTTCAGAATCTCTGCTTCATTTCATTATTACTGTTCCTGTGTCTTGAGCCTTATGTAGCAGCTCTGCAGACATGTCAGAGGACCCGTCCTCACCTCTGAACCTATGCATCCCATAAGTAGTCTCTCTACCACTAGTCTTGTCGTACCCCAATCTATTCCCCAAATTGTAACCAAAGAGATCCAAGAAGTTAGTCTGATTTTCCAACTCCGTTGACATTCAGTGTCCAATCTTATTAGCATGGCTTGTGAGGTTCTTCCTGATGTGTACCTGCTTCCCTCTCTGATTTCATCATTTGTGCCCCTTGCCAGTGACCCCATTCTATACTGTCGGCATAGTGGCTACTCCAGTTAGTTCCCTGGTTGTTTTATGTTTCTTCTTCCCTCTAGGCCTTTGTACTTTGTGTGTTATTTTTTCCTGCCTATCTGGTACATTCTTTTCTTTCCTTTCTATGTTCATCAAATAGTTGCTGTTTGCCTACAGTGACCTAAATGTCATGTTCTCTAGGTAACATGCTCTGATCTTTGAGAATTTTATTAGACAATCTTTTCTGGACCTTCATCACCCCAAACTCTCCCTAATTAGTGCACATAACTGAGCATGATGACAATCTGTTAATTTATCCTACCTCTCTAAAGATGTGTCTTATTACCAACATGGCATATTGAAACCATTCAAGAAATATTTAGTATTCAAAGAAAGCTGGAAATTAAAAAAGAGAAAAAAAGAAAAAGAAAAAAATGTTTACCATTCAAGAAACAAATGTGGGAATGTATGAATAATGACTTTTCTATTCGATAAACATGGTAATTTTTTCCAGAGTGCCTTTCCCTCACAGATTCCTACAGAATATGCATGATTGCAGCTCGGGGGCGTATCCTACACATGTCCCGTATAAAGTAAGACAGATATTTTAAGAAGTGAAGTGCAAGTTTTTGTAAGAATGACAGTTGCTGGCACAAACTTGACTACAGGAAAAATAGTAAGGTCAGTTCAGAATTTAGAATACGGCTGCTAACTGACCATCAGACCATGATCATCACGAACGTACCGCCTCTTATTTGCAGGTCTCCTCATTTAGGAGATGATTGATTAATAGTTATGGTTTCCACGAGCCAGGTGTGAATTCACAAATGGTGCTCTTACTGATGAGCAGAGTCATTTTGGATGCATTTGAATCAGAACGCTTGCTGGGCTTGTCAAATGCCTGTACAATTAACAAACAATCATTGTGCAATTTAGGCTGCCAGTGCTGTTTGGACACAAGAGAGAACAAGCAGAAGACTTTGTTGTGTTTCTTTTGTTGATGGAAACATCTAGAACAGTAGTATTCGGTTTTTCATGTACGTGGGATGATCTGAGGATCTTGTTAAGATTCAGATTTAGATTCACTACATCTGGAGTGGGGCCTGAGAATCCGTATTTCTAATAAGGTACTGAGTAATTCCTAGAACCCCACTTTAAAAAGCAAGTTTATAGGGAATAAGAGGTGAGATTTTTTGTTTTTGTTCCATTAAGAGGTTTTCAAAATGGATGTTATGAGAAGTTAAGTTAGGGGGTCAGAGATGGATGGTTCAGAGAATGGATCTTTGACCTTGGTGGCTGGAACAGGCAAAGAGTTGAGGGGCTTTGGAAGCTGTTTATACTGTCATTCAAAACAGAGCCATTGGGAAATTTGTTGTCCCCTGCCTCTGTTTCACCTTGACTTCTGAAAAAGCAGGATATTAAGAATACTCTTAAAGATTGTACACATCATTTTCCTCTTTTACCTATCATCTTTAAATAATAAGAAAACACTCCATGTCTATCGAGAGCAATTTCTCCAAACCTCTCTCCACTATAAGCTTTTTGTAGTTTAGCTCTGCCCCTGACAATTCCATGGCTTAACTCTGGGGAATCCCTTTTTGTAGCTCCTTCAGGATTTCTCTCTAAATGAGAAACGGAATATAAGGCAAAAAATGGAAGCGTTTTGCCTCCACTTTCTTTTGTTCTTTTGGGTTGGTACTGAAAGCAAAAAAAAAAAGCAACAACAAACAAAAACCTATGCTTCCCTGGCATGCACTTGATCCTGATTTGGAGTCTAGATTGGCTAATATTGCAATGGTTGGCCTTAACAACCACTTCCCCCAAGTGTTTATTCATTGACAGAGGTTCTTCTTGCTTGAATGTTTAACTCCTGTTATATCTTATTTGATACTAAAAACAAGTAGTTTAGCTATGAAGGCTCACAGGAGGCTGGGAGGTTCCTGACCTCAGCTTTCTGCATGGTCATCTGCAAGCATAACCAAGGTGGAGCTGGATGGGTCATGTTTTGCTCCAGCACTTTCCCGCGTTTCCTAAGGTGGTTTCTCAAATCACTGCTTTTATATACTTAAAAACAATCAAACTAAATCTTCACCTAACATCAAATATTTGATTCAGTCAGTTTCAGCTGTATGAAAAGGAATATAGTGTATTTGTGGTGCCCTTTAGAGTCAGTCAGTGAACATAATCAGACTCTGCCTCCTTGTGTAGCTAAAGTTTTCAGTGTGTATCTCAAAATGAAGTGGATCTGTCAGATCTAACGGTCTGATTAGGAAGATACATTCAAAACCCTGACCTTTATAATAAGACTTTCCTTTTCCCAAATACCGTCTCCGTGCCAGGGACTATGCTAAGTACCTTACAGATGTTATTTAATTTTGTATTATAACAACAAAAATGAGATGAGATGGGTGTATTTATATCTCACTACCCTCCAACCAACTAATACACAAATCTTTTAGAAATACTGAGAAAACAAAAACCAAAGCGGCATTCAGAAAAGATAAGCAAACTAAGCAAGGCCACACAGCTAGTGATGATTTAAAAAAAAAAAATCGGATCTAGGTTGGTTTGTTGCTAGTGTTAATGCTTAACCAGTAGTGTGTATGCTATATATTTTTTTTCTGAAGGTGCATTTCTAAGGTATGGTCTTCATGATGTTGTATCACTTTTAAAATGTAACATAGAAATGGTATAGAGGTAAGGAAACGGTAGTTCTAAATGGTTCTGTCAGAAGATTGATAAATATTTGGAAAGTGGTGAGTTATTTTACTTCTTTTTTAAATCCATTGTAGAGAAATTGAACTAGATATTTAAAAGCTTATTTACATTACAGTCATTCTGGTAATTTATAGATTATATGGTGGCTGAGGAACTAGGATTTTGACTGTAAACCTCTGTCTTGCTGGTGCCTCTTTCACATCCCCTATTCTTTCATCCTACCCTTCCTTGAAAGGTCAAGACTCCTCTCTAATCTCATTCCACCTTTCCCATCTTTCTCCACTTCCAAGTTACTTATTAATGAGTCCATTACAATGATTTATATACCAGGAAGCTAACTGTGGATTCACTGCAATTTGAAAACATTTTTGAAAATTGACCTAACACATGCACAATTTCCCTGGTCAAGTGCCAAGTTTTGCTGTATCTTTGATATGTTGTCAAGTTAACAGAGCTGTAAATTAAGTAAAGTGACTGTCTTAACCCTGGGAAGCTAAACTTAGAAGATACTTTATCAAAATAAATGATCTGAATGAAGTAAATTTGGCTGTTGTTTAACTCGTTGTCGGTATCAGGTTGAGAGGAAGCCCAGCATGTTCAGAGAAGCCCAGATTCTGCTGGGCTCTTGGTTTGTACAAATGACCCCTGGATGACACTATCACTCACTTCACACTATAGCATTGCAACATATGGAGATCTGTTTACGACAGAGACCATTTTGGTTTTTCTTTTCAGGAAGCAGAGTGAAAAGTTCATCACAACTCCAGATTTTAACGTAGGGTCTTCCTTCTTATTTAGATGCCATCATTGGTTCCCCTTGTGCTTGGATTTTGTGAAAATCTCTAGTCTTGGTAATGGTGATGCTGAATAAATCAGGCCAAGCTTTGACAATCAGTAAACTTTTAATTAATGAACAGATGCATGCACCAAACCTTTAAAAAACTTATTACCATAGCCACACTTATAATGTTCTAAGAACTGTGCTAAACTCACCAAATATATTTTTTCACTTAACCTTCAGAACAACTTTTTACTTATAAACAAGAAAGTTGAAGCACGGAGAGGTCATGCCATTTCCTACAAAGGAACTTAGCAAAAGCAAAGCCAGAATTTGACTTTGTGCCTGTAGAGTTGCAAAGCTCATGCTCTTTGCCTTTATGTCATGAACCGATGACGGTTCTATGGCTTCCATTTGACTGAAAGAAGCATGAACTGTCCTCTAACAGCAGACTCCCTTATTGAGAGCCGAAGAGTTAAAATCCTACAAAAGAGTTAAATACTAAAGTGTGATTGCTTTTCCTCACCTAGGTTTAAATTTCTGTACGTGAGTTTGCAGTTACATTGAAATTTTAAGAAATTCAGGTTTTCTTCCCCCCTAGCATTTTGAACTCCTATCACACATTCTATATTCGTTAGTGCATCAAAATTCTTAAAATTTATCTTTGCAATTTTAAGTAAATACTTGAGATGAAAAATACTATTCTACTATTGTCTCTATAAATGTTTCCTCTTTTTTCAAGCCCCCCCACTATTCCTCTGAGACCCTCGCCTGGCATAAAGCACCACAGAAGGTAATACTTGCTCATTGTTCGCTGCTGTTTCTGACCTTCTTGCTTTGTCCCATTCCCTTCGCTGCTTTCTGACGTTTTCTGATCTTGTTATTGGTTCTCACATCTCTTGTCTCTTCTCACCCTCAGACTTGACACTGCCTCCCTGGATGACTTCCTTTCCTCTAAACCATAATTTGTATTCCGAGTGACACTTTCTCATACTTTTTTGAGAAAATAATCTTGATGGTACATCAGTTGGTAACATGCCTACCAAGCTTTTGTCCTGGTTCCTCAAAGAGAAGCCAGGCAGCATTCATTCTGAAAACAATCAACAACAAAAAAAACTTTTAAACTTCTTGTTAGAATAGCCTATAGTATAATAAGAAAACAAACATCAAATTTGGAGGTTAATTGGAATGTCACGTAATAGAGATTTTTTTAACCAACATTTTGACTTACCTACTTAACATATTCATCAAATGACTATTTAGTATATATCTAAGTGTTCCAGTCACAGAGATGTACTACTTCCTGAGGCAGCTCGATTCATTTTTATTGCACTCTTTTGGAATGTTCTTCCTTGTATTAAACAAAATTACATTTCATTGGTCTAAATTCCGAGCCATGCAGTCACACAGAACAAATCTCTTTCCTCTTACACAAGACAATATTTAACCTTATGGATAACTCTGACTATGTGAAGCTAACTATTACTGTTTATATTACCGTTCCTTGTATGAACTGGTTTGGGAAACTTCATGTCCTTCTCTCTTGTCTTGTGGGGGTGGAGGGACTCTACTTTTTCAATATATGTTTTAAATGAACTACCTTTAATCCCAATGTAGTCTGCTGAGAATAGAATGGGCCTATTATCATCTTTGTTATAGACTCTAAATATGTTTGTTCATCAGTAAATATGTATTAGGTTTCTTCTTGTTGCAGGTTATAACTAACTTAAAAAAACTAACTTAAAAAAGGTTACCAAAAAAGAAAATTTATATTAAGAGTTTACTGAGGTGTGCGCGTATTTGACTAGGGTTCAAGAAGATCTAGAGCCTAGTACACAAATTCCTAAATGTTTTGAACCTACTCTTTTAAATTTTGGCCGGAATAATAGAGTAAATAAGAGCGAGCACTGTATATCTTGGCAACTTAAATCTCTCTCCAAACTATCCACACCCTTTCATTCCCCCACTAACACATTTTTTTCTTTTTTTTTTGTGCTGGCCTTTAAATTTCAATTAGATTATAGCAATAACCTCTAAAGGGAAGCTGTGGCCACAGCAGTTCATAATCTTACTATTGTAGATGCATTCCAGTTTCATAGAAAGCAACAGTCTAAGCAAATTAAATGCCCCCCAAAATTCCAGAGATGTTAGACTAATTATGGTGCATCCAAATGATGAAACATAATAGGCCCTTCAAAATCATGGATGGAGAATTTATAATGACATAGGAAAATGCTGATGATATAATTTCAGTGAAAATTGAAAGGCAAGAACCTGCATAACCTATGTGATTCCAATTACATTAAAAACTAAGATTTCCACCCAGAAAATGAATAGAAGCTTAATAGTGATAATCTCTAGACTGTAGATTATGGATGATTTGTAGTTTCTTTTGCACATCTTTCCACAATTTCTTTGAGGAACATTATTAATTTTATAAAAAATAAAATACAAAATCAAAAAATATAAATATGAGACTATTAAGTGAGTGTAAATTTTTTTTTTAAATGGGTGCAAATTTTGATAATTGTGAGGATAATGAGAGTTAATACATATAAAAGACTTTAAAGAATGACTGGCCAGTTGTAGATACTCAATAAGTCCCCTTTTCTCTCTTGTTTTTTTTTTTTTTTGTGTGTGTTTAATTATGAAATAATACATCTAGATATTGTGTACAAAGGCCAAATTGACATTGAATAGAATTTAATGTAAATCAAATAAAGTGTGTTGCAGAGAGAAAATAAGTAAGCTTTGTAGGCTGAAATAGCCTCTAAGGTGACTTTTAAACTCTAGGTTTTGCCTGATGCTATCATTTACTCCAGTACAGTCCAATTAAATGTAGCATAATTAAGGGGAAAATTCACATTTAATTAATAATAGTGTATGTGTATACATGTTCTCACAGCCAATTACCATTCCTGAGCATCATCTAATGTGCCAACACTCTTTAAGGAGGACATATAACTTCACTTGTGAGCTTTTCCTATTAGGATGAAATCAAATTATTGGAGAGCAGAGTAGGTAAAGTGACTGTCTTAACCCTGGGAAGCTAAACTGGGAAGATACTTTATCAAAATAAATGATCTAAACTTGTAAATTTGAGAGTAAAGAAATATTCTTTAGTGTAAAGTAGAATTGAAACCAGGTTGTCCTGGAAATGTTTCCTCTTTATGTTTTCTTTTGTTTTTAGGTTGGAAACTCTTTGCTAATTCATTGTTCTGTCAGAGCATTAAAAAAAAAAATCCTTGGCCTTTACATAACAAGTGTTATGGTTGTATTGAATCTTCCCCCATCTCTCCTCCGCATACCATTATGCTTTCTTAGCTGTGAGTTTGATGCCGTTAAACCTTGCCTCAGTGTACCAATCACAAGCATTTAAGATGAAACCAAGCCACAGATTATACAAATAAAAGGGGCGAAAATAATAGCATTTTGTATAAGCGAGGGCAGAGAGACAGTTTGTTCTTGTCAAAGAAAAATAAAGTTAAACTCTACCCGAATTACCATGTGTCAAGTTAATCAGAGGAAACGTTTCTCCAACGCTATTGTGCAAAAATAATTGAAGTGACATTTTACAAAATCTAGCAGAGGTAAATTTTTTTTAAAAAAGCGGGACTGCAAACTTCCAGATACTTCAGCTTACCCTAAGAGCTATTTGTATTGTGTGCTCAACTGAAATAATTGAAGAGCAGAGTTTCAAATGTGTTCTTTCTGCTGTCCTCTTGAGAGTCACCCCATGACACTTACTTTTTGTTTGTTTATTTCTATACCTTCCTGTTATCTGTCAATGTGTTCCTTGTAAAACCCATTTACCTGTCATCTTTTCTTGCGTATTGTATATGAAATATCTTGACAATGAATCAACTTTCTCAAAAGACAATTGGTGCAAGTTTAATTCAGAAATTAATTTAGACTTTTATGGGGGAGTTATCAAGTAGGAAGTTAGGAAGTGTAGAACAAAGATGAATTAACATATTCATTTTTTTTGTTCCTCATTCTGTCTATTTTCTCTGAGGTCACTCTTGCTTAGGGTTATGAAATGAAAGCTCTACAAATCACAATCACGTAACTGTCAGGAGGCTTATGAAGTTTTATTCAGTTCTATACCAATTCTTAAGGGACCATCACTATTTTCCAATTTATACAAAGATTAAATAAAAACTGATAAAAATTTTGTGGCTTTGGAAAGTCATCTTAAATTTGATCTGCTATTACTGGAAAGAAAAACGGGGCCAAGAAGTTTAGCCTATCAGGCAGTGGGGAGCTTGTGAACCAAGGAGTGACATAATTATATCTGGCAGTGACACACAAAATTGATTCCTTGATCATTGCTTACATTTTTTTTTTTTAATAAAGGCATAAAAAGTATCGTAACAAGCCAAAACATACAGACACATTGGAAACTTAAATTGCTGTGGCAGACAGAACTCACAAAATATTCATGCAGTCCTCTACATTTCCTAGTCTTCTGTGGAATTAAGTAACTTGTTCTGGCTGACGGTCCCTGAGTGACATATGTCACGTCTGGGCGAAGGCCAGAAAGAACTGGAATGCCTCCTCTATCTTCTGTCCCCCTTGGTGGCAGCATTGGAGGCCATCTGCTGAGGCAGTAAGTCATGAGCTAGAAGCTGTCTATAGCAGCCACAGAAGGAGCTTTGCCCTGGAAGCTTGCCCAGCATAAAAGCTAAAAGTTTGTTGAATTATGACATTGATATTTCAGCATGGCCTAGCTTATCCTATTATAATGACAAACAAGTACAGGGAAAGATACTCAAGCTTACGATACTGGAAAAAAGGCAAGTTAAAACAGTGAGATACCATTTTACTCATTATGTTGAAAAAAAATATAGAAAGTCAGAAAGTACTGAATTTTGATTGAGATGTGGACAAACACAAACTTTCTTGCACTGCTGGCAGAGATATAAAAAAATGATACAGTCATTTTGGAGAACAATTTGACAGTAATGAAATTAAGGATGACATGATCTATAGGTTAACAATTCCTACTTCTGGTTATATACCCTATTAAAAATGTCACATATGTTTATGAAGGGAATATGCTCAAGATTATGATATTGTCCTTTCTTTAAGCCCTGCTAACATGGTTTTTGTGTTGATCCTTAGATTTCAACTGGCTTATATAATATTTGTAATAGTGAAAAATTCGAGGTAACCTATGTGTCTGTTTTTGGTAAAATAAGTAAAATATCATAATCAATGAACCAGATACATACAATGAAACTTGGATAGATTTTGAATGCATTGTTTTGTTTTGAATTATACATTAAGGAAATTAAACATCATTTATATAAGGTGAAAATACATGCACATAAAATAACATATGTTTTACAAAGTTACATATATTGTCAAGACTCTGGGTAGGGAGGTGAGAACGGAAATGGGCACTGAAGATAAAGGATAAAATCAAAAGAAAGTAAAACAAGAAAAGGGCTTTGCATAGGACAATCGAGGAGCATATTTAATTCAGCTTTGTAAACATGAGGTAATAAAAAACAGAAGGAATAAAAATAATTACCTGTCCACTTCAAATTCCACCTTGTGACATATCCATGTTAATGTACTGGTATCTCTCTTATTATGCTTACAAAAACAACTTTAAGGTTAGATTCACCTTTGTATAGCCTATATTTATGGGCTCTAAGTCCCATTATAGGGACATATTTCTTATTATCAACATGACCTTGAGCAGAGATTCATACAACATCAACTGAAGACTTCCTTAGATAGCACCCAGTCTAAAAATAACCCCATTTTACCGAACCCTGACTCGAATTGCTGAACTCAGTTTTTCAACCTAAAAGAAAAATTTAAGCGTCAGGGTCAGCACTGAAAGTTAGATTTCCCATTACCACTAATCAGCTTTTTCCATATTCATGTTACACATAAGAGTGTGGTGAGTGTCTGAACAAGATCAAAATAAACATCATCAGTCTGAATATTAGTCGGATTAATTCATGTTACACCAATTATGCTTGCCACTTGAAAAAATATATTTTAAGATGATTTTTCAAGTACTCAGACAACATTTGCAGAGAAAACTGATGGTATTAGAGGCTGAGCTGTTGATTATAAACAGGGTGAATTTTTGGCTTCATGTTACTTGTCTAAAGAGGCAGTAAAATGGATTGAAGTGGAAACATAGGGTACTATTTGGGCATTGTTTATCTTCATGGAATTTGATCCGTATACTCAAATAAAAGGGAGCTCGTTAGCTCTCATTCAGTTTTATCATTATATTGGTTCAAGGATAAGAAATGTAAATAATTAAGAAACTTTAAAACCTATCCAATTGTAAGTACACTCAAAAAAGTTTCTCCCTAAAAGGCACATCTACTGGGATTTTAATCAGAGAAGACATTGATTTTAATTCGAAACATTTTTTTCATAGTATTTAATTTCTGGAATATCTCTAAGGAAATTGACATGTTATATAGAGATGAGATAGACTCAAAGGGGGAAGGATCACTAGCAGAAACTGTTACTTCCCAAAATCTTCCTTTGAAGGCCAATTTGATGATGGTCAGCATATTTGTAGGATAAACTGTAATGTGTGTTGAACATGCATATATTTTTCAAGGATTTTATGTAGGTGTAATCTCCATGTTTCCTATTTAAAGTTGCAAATATAGATCATTTTGAGTAACAATATAGCCCTATCAACTTATGTCAAATAACAAAAGCAAAATGATAATAGGTAATAAAACAGAATATTTCGAATGACAATTTTTAAAAATTTATTTTTCAATTACAGTTGACATACAATATTATATTAGTTTCAGGTGTACAACATAGTGATTAGACATTGATATACCTTACGAAATGATCACCCAGATAAATCTAGTACCTGTCTGACATTATATTAAATGATAATCTTTAATGTTAGTGCTAAAGTATGAAATTGGAATTTTTTTTGGTAGGGGTATAAATTGGTATAATTCTTTTGCTAAATAGTCTATGTGAATTGGAAAGGTTTTTTTTTTTTTATAAAAACAATTTTATGTCTACCAACTGTGTGTCCTGGAATGTATATCAGTTAATATTTTACAGTACCCCTCCCTACCTATGAGAGCTAACATTTTTTGGTGTACTTATTGTGGGGCTAGCATTATGCTGAGAGGTTCACAACCACACTACAACTGTGTGAGGTGAGTATGATTAACCTCTTTGAGCTTCAGTGTGTTCATCTGTAAACTAGGAATACTTATTTTGTTTAAAACTATTAAGTGGCCACATCAGGACTTGAACCAAAGTCTGTTGTACTCTACAGGCTAGGGCACTTTAACCACACACAGTACTGCCGAGTGTTGGTTTTCTTCCTCACCCTTCCACGGCAAGGGCATCCCAACCGATGTATTCTGTGGGCTGAAACTTGGTGCATTTTCCTTTCCCTTTCCATATTTGTTCTAGCCTCCTTCCAACATACTAATTTTGGTATAGGACAACTAGGTTTTCTGTCTTGGTTCTTCCTTTTTCTTTTGATTTTCTGGAAGGAACCCAAAAAAGCAATCTTTTCAAAACACAAATCTGACTGTTATTTTCTGCTAATAATCATGTAGCGTTTCTGATTGCTCTCAGAATAAAGTTTAAAATACTTGCTAAGGTTCTAAAACTGCATGATCAGAACCCTGCCACCTCCCTGGCCCCATCCTGCCTCATACTTTCTCTAGGCTCCGATCCTTCATTCCTCTTTCTGTTATGTGTTCTTTATAGGAGCACTTCGTTTTCTTGGAGAAGTTTTCCTCTACTCATCATCTATTAACTTTCTCAAGAAAATGTTTCCTTCTCATACAGTCAATCAATTTCCTTGGTAAGATGCTCTAAGTGAAAAGCATTGTATTGCTTCATAGCATTTAGCTCAGTTCATGTTTTCTGTACGTTATGGATCATCATACAAAAGGTCCACATTACTATTTAAGAGAGGAGAGGTGACATCAGCAAGATGATGGAATTGAAAGCCTTAGACTCTCTTTCCCCTCATGAACACATTGATTCAATAATATATGAACAAGTTCCTCTTATGAGAAGTCCAGAAAGTAGTTGAGGGACTCCTGCACTCTGAGCAAGCATGAAACTAGCCACATTGAAGCAGGTAGGACAATCTGAGACACACTCTGACCCAAATCTCTGTTCCTGGCACAGTACTGTACAATCAGAAGGAATCCTCCAACTCTCAGCTTTTCCTTGGGGAGGGAAAGAGTTAACTCTGAGTTCAACATTCCAACTTTTCTGGGGAATGCCCAAGATACTGCTTCTATCTCACTTCTCTCAGAGTGCTGATGGGACCCGGCATATTCTAGGCACCTGGGCACTAGTGAGAGCAAAGATGGTGGTTTGAATAAGGTTTGCAAGCAATTACCATAGCCCTTCCCTCATGCTCCCTGTAGAGGAAGCAGGTGAAAAACCCCAGATCCCAGCTTTTCCCTGGAGATGGAGCAAGTTAGACTGCATGTCCAAATTTTCCAAATTTTCTATGGATTGTCCAATGGACTAGCTTCTGTCCTACCTATTTTGGAACGCCGATGAGCCCACCATAATTTACATTGGGTAGAAAACATAGAAGGGTCTTAATTCAGTAGTGGGAAATAATTACCCCTGGACAGAGCATTGCTTTAGTGCTACCTAATGAAAGGTCCAAAAAGATCAAACCATCTGTAGTAAGTTATCTGTATTCTAGAACAAAGTCAAGAATATTTATGGGAACACAAAACATCCTGTACCCAACAAGGTAAATTCTCAATATCTGGCATTCAATAAAAATTTAGCAAGCAGGCAAAGAAGTAGGAAAATATGATCCATAATGAGGAAAACAAAATTAATCAATTAATCAAAACCAACTCGGAAGTGACATATATTAGAGTTATCAGACAAGGACACTAAAACACTTATTATAATTGTATTCTGTGTGTTCTAAAAGTTAATTAGGCATATAGAAGAAATAGAACAGGCCCAAAATGAAATTCTGGAGATGAAAACCACAATGTATGAGATGAAACATACACTAGACGGGATTAACAACAGATTAGACATTGCAGAAGAAAAAGTAAACATGAAAAGATTTAACAGTACAAACTAAACAAAATAAAGCAAAGACACAAAAGAATAAAAAATGAATAGAGCATCAGTGAGCTGTAGGAAAACTTTGAACAGCACTGGAAATGTAACTATGGACAAATACAGAATTTTTAAACTTATTTTTAAGTAACTTTAAAAGATCGTTGACTGTTCAAACAGAAAGCAACATAGTGTGAGAACAATATATGTAAGAACAACATATGTAAAAGTAAAAAATATGACAACAATAGCATAAAAGGGGACCGGAGAATAGAAAGTATACTATTAAAAGGCTTTTATGCTATTTGGGAAGTGGTATCATATCACTTGAAGGTAGATTCTGATAAATTAAAGATGAATACTGTAAACCCTAAAGCAATAAAAAAGACAAGGAATTAGGACTCAACCAATAAAGGAGATAAAGGAGATAAAGTAGATTCAGAAAAATATTTAGTTTATACAAAAGAAGGCAAAAAAAAAAACCCATGAAAGATAGGAATAATAGAAAACAAATGAATATGAATAATTGCATTAGATGTAAATACTTTAAATGTATCAAGTAAAAAGCGCAGGTTTTTATTTTATTTATTTTTTATTTTTATTTTTTATATTAAGTTTATTAGGGTAACATTGGTTAATACATATGATTTTCAGGTGTACATTATAATTTTACATCTGTATATTCTATTGTGTGTTTACCACCCAAAGTCCAATTTCCTTCAGCTACCACATATTTGATCCCCTTTACCCACTTCACCCTCCCCCTACCTCCGTATATTTGACCCTTTACCCCGTCTACCTCCTCCCTCTTCTCCCATCCCCTACCCTCTGGTAACCACTAGTCTATAGTCCATGTCCATGAGTCTCTGTCTGTTTGTCCTGTTCCACTGTTGCTTTTAGGTTTATATCCCACATATAAATGATATCATGAAAGCACAGTTTTTTAGATTGTATAAAAAGGCAAGACATTATGTATGCTGCCTGTAAGAAATGTACCTTAAGTAAAAAGTAACAGGTTAAAAGAATGGAAACATATACCATGCTAACACCGATCAGAAATCTGGAATGACTATTTTAAAATCAGATAAAGTTGATTAAAGATAAAATCTTACCAGGGACAAAAGGTGATTTTATAATGATAAAAGGGTCAGTTTATCAAGAGGACATAATAATTTTAAATGTTTATGCACCTAATAACAGATCTTTAAAATACATGATACTAGAAATTGATAGAACTGCAGTAAAGAGACAAATACATGATTTTAGTTATAGATATTAATACATCTCTCCTAATACTTGATAGGAAAATAGAAATTTTGTAAAGAAGACTAAAAATTGCTAATATGTAAATTATCTCCTAATTGATCTACAGATCCAATACATCCCAATCAAGATCCCCAACAACCTTTATTTGTGTGTGGAAATAGAAAAACCGACTGTAAAATTCATATGGAAATTCAAAGGACTTAGAATAGGCAAAACTCCTTTGAAAAAGACAAATATAATTGGAGGACTTACCCTACCTGATTTTAAGACTTAATATAAAGCTACATAACCAAGACAGTGTGGCGATGGTTTCTTGAGTGTATACATATGTCAAAACTAATTATACACTGTAAATATGTGCAACTTATTGCATGTCAATTATACGTCAATAAAGCAATTAAAAATAATTACTACAAAGAAATCATGAATTCCAAATTATATCATTAATGCAAGGGAGAAGCAAAAACATGAGACAATGATAGAGCCTCATTTCTTGTACTCCCAGTATAAGCTTGTTGGGATACACAGAGAGGTTAGAAACAAGTTAATCAAGTCAAACAAGAAGCAGCTGAAAAAATTTTTTTTATAGGAAACTACTTGATATGTGGATTATAGACACAATTATTATTATACCATAATCTGTTTATTTTGCCTTGAGATACTGAACTAAAGCTTATATGAAATCATCACGCTTAACAAGATATTTAAAAATGATACATCCAAAACATGAAGTGTACCCTATGCAATTGATGAATGAGTATCATGACTTATTTTGCAAGCCGATGATGCTCTTTCTCCCCCTTTTAAAAGATTTCTCTGTGGGAGGTACCTTATTTAGGCTACTAAAACAGTTTTGGAATAAGTTGAACTAAGAGCCAGACCTTTGAATCATAGTGATTATTTTTAGTGACAATGACAAGGTTACTTGTTCTAATAATACATAAAATATTTTTAAAACATGGCTTATTTCATTCTTATTTCACACTGCAAAAAAAAATTTTTTTCCTGCATTTATAATGTATATAAGTAGACTTGCATATATGTAAAATTTATAAGTAATTATAAATATACTGGGAAAAATCCAAAGCAGAAATTAGCCTCTTGGGAATATTCAAGAAGCATGCAAGCTATCCAAGTGAATGCTACCAAATTCACAGAGAATTTATGAGTGTGTTTCTTGCAATTCACCCTAGAGGGCTAGTTCAAGAATGAGCTTAATAACATTGGAACTTTAATAGTCCTGAAAAATATAGCATTTGGACATATTCTATTTTGTGTTTTAGAGAAAAGTCGTTGAGATGTTGACCTACAACTATTTACACTAAACCCGAAAAGACTTCAAATTGCAGAGAAAATACTGGAAACTTTCTCTAGTCTCACTGCTGTGTGAGATCCAGAATGTGAAATTAAGATCCTGCCTCTGTCTTTCCAATTTGTATTACTATCAAGAGCAGTCAAAGCTTTGATGAAGTTTGAAGAGCAATAGGCAAACACCTGGAATTTACTAAAAGCATCCCAAATTAAACAGTCAAATAGTAAATTTATTGCAGAGTTTCTATTGTGATTGAGGAAATATTTTGATTCAATATTAAGAGAAAAATATAATACAAAACTGCATAGTGATTATGATTTGAATTGTGTGTTTAAATATGTTTTGGTATCTGTTGTTCTCGGTTGTTTTTAAACAAAGAACAGTTGCCTTTGAGATATGGTATTATATTTCTGCTTTTTAAATTTATATACTTTACACAAATTTTTTGTGATTATATGTTTTCTTAACTATCTGCAAAAGTTCATTGATAAACATATTTGGGTAGCTTCATGTATCATATTTTTTACTTTTTATAAAGTCAATTAGTTATATATATAATGTGATTTTAATTTTACAACTTTAAAATATTTTTATTTTAAAAATTCAGAATTCAGAAATTATAAACTTTTTAGCTAATCTCTGAACCAGATCTTTAATTTCAAAGAGAAAAATTCATATAGTTGGGCAATAATATAGTGAAGATATTTTGTATAAGATACTCTGTCCATCTCTATAGGTATGCGTTTTTATTGTTGATTTTTCTCATTATAAAATTTTTTTATATATAATAAGGAGGAACTAACCTGTACTGTTTTCTCATCTACTCTCATTTTTCAATTGTCACATTAGAGATGTATGCTTTTTTTGGTAATAGCTTTATTGAGGTATAAAAACCTACAATAAACTACACATACTTAAGGTATACAGTAAGTTTTGATGTATGCTACACCCATGAAATCATCACCACATCAAGACAGTGGACACGTCTATCGCCTGCAAAACCTCCCCCTTACTTCCACCATGTTCTCAGGCAACCACTGACCTGCTTTCTACCACTATAGGTTAGTTTACATTTTCTATAATTTGCCATAAATGATATTGTACAATAAATATTATTTTTTGGTTCAGCTTCTTTCATTCAGCTTAATGATTGTAAGGTTAATCTATGTTTGCAGTGTATATTAATAATCCATTTCTTTCTATTACTGAGTAGTATTTCACTGTATAATATACCAATTTATTCACCCATTTGCTCATTGATGGACTTTTGGATGTTTCTAGTTTGGGGCTATTACTAATATATTTGTTATGGACATCTGTGCATAACTCTTTGTATGGATATATGCTTTCTTAGGTAAATAATAGGTGAGGAATGGTCAGATCATGTCGTAGGTACATATCTTACTTTTAGAGAAAATGCCCAACTGTTTCCAAACTGATCCTACCATTTTACTTTTCCATTAGCAGGGTATGAAAATTCCAGTTCCTCCACATGCTTGCCAATACTTGGTATGGTTATTTTAAAAAAAAATTGTAATCATTTAGATAGATGCATAGTGCTATGTGGTTATAGTTTTAATTTGCATTTTCCTAATGACTAATAATGTTGAAATTTGTTTCATATGCTTATTTGCCATTCGTATATCTTCCTTGTTGAAGTGTCTATTCAGTCTTTTGCTTATTTAAAAAACTTGTTTGGTTTCTTGTTGTTGATTTTTGAGAGTTCTTAATATATTCTCAATACAAATCCTTTATCAGATACAGTAGTCCCACCTTATCTACTGGGGATAACTTCCAAGATCCCCAGTGGATACCTGGAACCTCAGGTAGTGCTGATCACTAATCAACTTCTTCAACTCTGCCAGAAATGTGGCAGCAGCTCTTTTGATACCAGACGCAGCCTTTCCAGTAATTTTTATATTTTTCAATCTAAACCTATCCTTAAAACTGTATTACCATTTCTTATTTTCTTGGTGTTACTTGTTTGGTGTAAATGGCTTGGTGTTAACTTATTTCAGGGGAATCTCTTGCCAGAATCCTCTTATAGATGCAATGCTTTCTGGCTAAAATCATTACTGTCAATCAGAACATTTTTTCTTTTCATGTCTTCCACCCACAAATTTAATGCCTTTTCCATCTTAACTAAGTACTTAACATGCATCGTGACAATAACTTTTGCTGTTTGAAGTGCGACAGCAAAACTAGCACGAATTTCTCTTTTCTTCTTCACAATTTCACGGTAGAAGGTTCATTCTTACCACAGATTTTAGCAACCTCACCATACAAGTTTTTCTCTTTCTTTATTAAGTCTAGAAATTTCACCTTTTCACTTTTTGACTTTTCACTGTAAGGCTGCTCTTTGGCATACATGAATTGCCAGCATCACTACTATTGTGTTTGGGGCCACAATTAAGTAAAATAATGGTTACTTGAACATAAGAGCTGAGATATGCAATACTCAATCCAATAACCAAGATGCCTATCTATTAAGTGACTAACAGTGAGGAACGTCTATAGCATAAAGTTGCAAAGGCGTGATTCACGTCTGGGGAAGGACAGAGCAGGACATCGCGAGATTTCATCATGCTACTCTGAATGGCGCACAATTTAAAACTTATGAATTGTTTATTTCTGAAGTTTTCCATTTTAATATTTTTTGGACCACAGTTGACTATGGGTAACTGAAACTGCAGAAAGTGAAACTGGGTTAGAGGGGACAACTGTATGTGTTTTGCAAATGTTTCCTCCCAGTCTTTTGCTTGTCTTTTGCTTAAGAGTGTCTTTCAAGGAGGAGAAATTTTAAACTTTGGTGAAGTCTGCGATGGTCAATTTTATGTGTCACCCAACTGGGCAACTGGATGCATAGATATTTGGACAAACATTACTTCGGGTGTGTCTGTGAGGATGTTTT
Organism: Pteropus medius; assembly: GCF_902729225.1. NCBI lineage: Eukaryota > Metazoa > Chordata > Mammalia > Chiroptera > Pteropodidae > Pteropus > Pteropus medius. The sequence goes on from NW_024349801.1 coordinate 12,845,482, forward strand.
CGGATGAAGTTAACATTTGAATCAGTAGGCTGAGTGGAGCAGATAGCACTGTTATCCCTAATGTGGGTAGCCATCATCCAGTCAGTGGAAAGCCGCCTCGTCGTGCGTGGGCGGGAACTCCTCCGCCTCTACTGCTTTGAGCTAGGACATCACTCATTTCTGATTTTGGACTCAAACAGAAACATTGGCTCTTTAGTCTCGAGCCCATCAGCTTTCAGACTGGAATTTATGCCAACAGCTTTCCTGGTTCTCAGGCCTTCGGATTCAGACGCAAACTACACATTGGCTTTTCTGGGTCTCCAGCCTGCAGACTGCAGATCTTGAGACTTCTTAGCCTCCATTATTGTGTGAGCCAGTTCCTTCTAATAAATCTCTTTCTCTTGATATATATAGATAGATAGATAGATAGATAGATAGATCTATCTATCTATCTATCTATCTATCTATCTATCTATCTATCTATATATATCTATCTCCTATTGGTTCTCTTTCTCTGGAGAATGCTAACAAAGTCCAATTTATCATTTTTTTAAATGGATCATCATTTTGGTGTTATATCTAAGAAAAGTTTTCCTAATCCAAGTCACAAAGACTTTCTGCTATGTTTTCTTCCAAAAGTTTATAATTTACAAGGTTTTCATTAAATCTATGACCCATTTTGAGTTAATTTTTATACATGGTATGAAGTATCAAAATTATTTCTTTTTGACATATAGACATCCAATCGTTGCATCACCATTTGTTTAAAAGATTATTCTTTCTCCACTGACTTGTCTTTGCACCTTTGTTGAAAATTAGTTGTTCATTAGTTGAGTCTAATTTCTGAACACTTTATTCTGTTATATTGATCTCTTTGTTTATCTTTATGGCAAATGCTCATTTTTTTTGATTACTCTAGCTTTGTAATAGTAATGTTAGTCCTCTAACTTTGTTCTTCTTTTTCAAAGTTGTTTTGGATACTCTAGCCTTTAAGGTATTTCTCTAAGAGTGTTAAAAAAGTTTGTCAATTTCTGCAAAATATTTTTACTTGGAGTTTGACCGTGTGCTTTAAATTTATAGATCAGTTTGGGGAGAACTGATATTTTGATGATATTGAGTCTTTTGACTCAAATAGTTTATCTCTTTATTTCTTTAGGTCTTCAGTTTATCTCAGCAATGTTTTATATATAGTTTCCTGTGTTCAGGCTTTGCACATATTTTATCAGATTTGTCTCTAATACTTCTGATACTAAATGGTACATTTAAAAATTTTGACTTCCAATTGCTTGTTGCTGGTAAATAGAAATATAATTGATTTTGTATGTTGATCTTATATCCTGCAACCTTTCTAGACTCACTTACTAGTTCTAGTTGCTTTATTGTACATTCCATCATGTTTTCATTATATAAACAAGCATGTCATCTGTGAATAAAGACCATTTTACTTTTTTCCAAACTGGATGAGCTTTATTTGTTTTCCTTGCCTTATTGCCCTTATAGACTCTCAGAATCTCCAGTATAATGCTGAACAGAACCAGTGGCAATGGACATCCTTGTTTTATTTCTATTTTTAGGGGGGAAATATTCAGTCTTTTACCATTATGATTGATGGTAGCTATAAGTTTTATGTAGATGCCTTTATTGGGTTGAGAATGTTCCTGCTATTTGTAGTTTGCTGAGAGTTTTTTTTTTTAAGTCAGGAATTAATGTTGAATTTTGTCAAATGTATTTTCTATATCTACTGAGATATCAATATTTTTTTTGCGTGTGTTAATATGGAGAATTACATTGATTTTTGAATGTTTAACCAACTATGCATTTCGAGCTGAAACTATAGTTGGCCATGATATATTATCCTTATTGTATAATGTTGGAATTATTTTGCTTAGAATTTTTGATTTATTATCTTGAGAGTTATTGGTCTATAATTTTCTTTTCTTATAATATCTTTGATTTTTGTATTAAGATAATACTAGCCTCATATAATGGATTGGAAAGCATTCTCTCATTTCCAAATTTTTGCAAGAGTTTGTGTAGAATTGGTTAATTTTTTTGTTAAATATTTTTCAGATTTTGCCAGCGAAGCTATCTGGGCCTTGAATTTTGTGGGAAGGTTTTTAACTTCAAATACAGTTTACTTAATAGATATAGATTGCTCTGTTTATTTATTTCTTCTTGAGTGAGCTTTGGTACTTTGTGTTTTTTAAGGAATTTCTTCATTTCATCTAAGTTGTTAATTTATTGACATATTATTACTTATAACATTTTCTTATCTTTAGAATCTGTAGTCTCTCATTCCTGATATTGGTAATTTGTTTTCAATCTCTCTTTCTCTTTCTTTCTTTGTGAAAAAATCTTGGTAGAGGTTTATTAACGTTAATATTTTTAGTTTTCCCAAACAACCTGATTTTGGTTTTATTGATTTTCTCTCTTGCTTTTCTTTTTTAACTTTAATCTTAATTATTTCCTTTCTTTTGCTAACTTTGGGTTTAATTTGATCTTTTCATTTCTCAAGATGGATGTTGAGATCACTGGTTTGAGCCTTCCTTCTCCTTTTTCTTCTTATTAAACAGTACTCTAAAGTCTATTGCTTTAGAAGCATCCCTCAAATTTTGGTGTTTTGTGTTTTCATTTTCATTCAATTGAAAAACTTTAATTTTTCTGTTTTTCTTTGAGTTATGGGTTATTTGTAAGGGTGTTATTTCATTTCTAAATATTTGAGGATTTTCCGGAGATATTTCTATTATTGATTTTTATTTTAATTTCATTGTGTTCAGAGAATATACTATGTATAACCTGAATTTTTTTTACATTTATTGAGATATTTTATGGCCCCAAATATGCTCTATCTTTGTAGATATTCCACGTGCACTTGAAAAGATGATATATTCTGCTGTTGTTGGGAGTGGTGTTCTAAAATGCCATTTAAGTCAAATTTGTTTGTTATTTTCAAGTCTTCTATATCCTTATTGATGTTCTGTCTGCTTTTTCTTCAATTATATTTGACTATTGTTGTGGATTTACCCATTTTTACTTGAAGTTCTTTTTTCTTTTTCCTTCATATATTGTGAAGCTCTATTATTAGGGGTATAAATGTTTATGATTTTTGAATCTTTTGTTTGGCAGGTAATGGGCACAGCTTTTACATATATCCTAGTAACAAAATCTAACACAACTTAATCTTCTTTATCAAATCTTCATTTTTTACACCCCTAAACAAAAAAGTACTTCTTTTTGTTTTGAAGGAAAATATGAAACGTGGTCATTCCTCTTGCTACAGTGATTTGTTTGACTAATATGAAACATATGCTCTGTTTTGGTGCTCTGTTTCTATGGCTTTCTGTGTATTCAGTCTCTCAGTTCAATGCTCAATCATAACATAATATTTTCAAAGATATTTTATGTAGTAATTAAACTCTATACATGTAGCTTCAACAGTATGCAAACTCCAATAAAGAGATGACAATATGAGCACCTGTGACCAAGTTGGAACATGTGCAGGCAATGCCAATTATATCTGATTGCAGTCTGAATGACACTAAGTGTAACACATACCTTGATGTTTAAATGTGAAAAAAATATGTCTTAGTCTAAGAAATATGGAATGCGTTAGATAGGATTCTACAAAGTAATGGATGAAACAGCCAAGCTTACTGTCCTCATGGAGCTTACATTCTGTTGTGTAGAGGCCAATAGGAAATGAGTACAAACTAAGTGAGATAATTCTCACCCATGGTATGTGCTATGAAGAAAATAATGACAACTGTAATAGAAGGTTAATGGAGTGGAGTGAAAGTGCCTTTTATTGAGCTATCAGCGAAGGCCTTTCTGAGATTGTCATGAGTGAGATGAATGACATTGACTCCCAAAGAGTGAGAAGAAACCATTGGGGTGATGTAGGGGAAGAGTATGTGCATGAGAGAGACCAAGTAGAAAGCCTTTTGGTCAGACGTGAGCTTGATACTAGAGAAACATGAAGAAAATGTGGCTGGTGTTCAGTGAGTGAGGTAATCATGGCACCAGGCGAAGGTAGAGAGTGGTTGGTAAGGGTTGTTTTTGCATTAGTTTCTCTAAAGTTGAGCCAGAAGAATAAATATTCCTTTAGTATAATACATAAAACACACTACAACTCATGGATCTGTTTCATTTCCACCCTGATTGGGGACTAAAAGCAGATGACATAATTTGCAAGTAACACAGGGTGCTTAGCATCTGTACTGCATGCAATATAGTACTTGGATATATGTTTCCATGTGTTACTTGCAAATGGTATCATCTGTTTTAGCCTTTTCACTCTGAGAAGAAAGGGTCATGTTATATTGGTTCAATTAATATTATATGGCTTCTCAAAAGGGAGGTTATGGTTGGGGGACACAGTGGGTAGAATAGGTTTGATGCAAGATCAGCATGCTTCCTGGCAATTATATTAATCTATTAGCACTTAGAAAAAGTATAATTAGAACATCTTTCTGTAGGGCAATCTGGAAATATGTATCAAAAAATCTAAGTATTTTTTATTATACTTTATCCAAGAAAGTATGAAAGAAGTGATCAGGAGAACAAGGATACTTTTAGCAAGGATGTTCATTGAGCTTTTTTTATAATAGCAAAAAATTTGTCAACAAGTTGATGTTGGAAGACAGAGTTAGCATGGAATATTATGAAGTGTTAAAGTTGTGATATAGAATTATGCTTCTTGACATGAAAAAAAGTCCAAAATATTTTAAGTGAAAAATATGGGTAGAGGCAGAGTTTAATTCCAGTATTGGAAAATAACAAGTTTGTGTATGTGTGAACAGAAAAAGAAAAAAATAGCCACATATAAAATTAGAAACAGTGGTTATTTTTTTTTGTAGTGAGATAATCAGTAGGTTTACTTTTATTTTTATACATTTTTGTATTGCGTGAGTATTTTATAATGAACATACATTGCATGTATAAAATAATTGGTAAAAATCTTTGTATTTTCAAAAAAAAATATAAAGATATATAAGTTGCTAAAGGACCTGACTTAAAGAGTAAAAAGATTTATGAAGTAAAGCTAAGAACACACTTGGGGCAAGTCCAGAAGAAGGTAGTTTCTGGCATTGTGTCTGACACATAGTATATAACAAATGGAAGGTGGTTGTTAAGGGCTGAATTTCGTACCCTCCAAAATTTGTATGTTAAAGTCTCAACCCCGAGTACTTCAGAATATAACTCTATTTGGAGCTAAGGTCTTTAAAGAGGTGATTAAGTTACAATGAGGCCATTTCAATGGGGCCTTTACCCAATATGACTGGTGTCCTTATAAGAAGAGGAAGAAACACCAGGGCTGCACACACACAAATGAAAGGCCATGGAGGACACAGTGAGAAGGCATCTGTAAGCCAAGGAGAGAGACCTCAGGGGAAACCAAGCCTTGATCTTGGACTTCTAGTCTCCAGAACTGTAAGAAAATACATTTTTCTTGTTTAAGCCACCCAGTTTGTGGTACTTTGTTCTAGCGGCCCTAGCAAACTAATACAGTGTTCAAAAATCGTGGCTGCTTATACTGATAAGAGTTATCAAATTCCAGTTGTTGCACTAAGTACATTACATGCATTATTTTATTTGTTCATCACAAAATCTAATGAATTTGATGCTACGATTCATACCCACTTTGCAAACAAGGTAACTGAGGCTTAGAGAACCTTAAATAATTCTTCACAAAGCTAATAAAGTGGCAGAACTAGGTTTCAAATGTAGGTTGTCTGATGCTATAACTCCTGCCTTCAAGCGCTGTACAACTCTATAGTAGCACAAAGTTAGGATCCCAGGAAGTTGACACGGCAAAACCAATGATTTGGGATGTCATTTCATCTATAGATAATATAGCACAATACAACTATTTTCATATAATGTATACAAATTTTATGTCTTTTTTTGTTGTTAAAAAACTCTTCTTTATAAGGTAAAGAGGTTTCATGATACTTTGTTTCATTTTGGATCACGACGGTATCAACCCACACAACTCAGTGGGAAGACTAACTATGTGCTAGAATTGGGACCTTGGAAACTAACAGAGACCAAGAAAAAAAAGGAAATTATAATTTGGAATTTGAAGCCCTTAACTAGCTAGTGCTCCCTCACAGTTTGCTTGGCCCTTTCCTTGTGGGTACTCTTTCATGTACTCTTCAAATATCCTTTTAAGGAAGGTCCCACTGTTAGTGAAGAAATTTAGCTTCTGTGAGATTAAGAACATCTCTAAACTCACAGGTCTGGTAAGTGCTCTTATTATTAGTTTAAAAAATTTCTAAAGTAACACCGATGGTGTGGAAATATAGGTCCTCCCATGGCACACTTGAAGGAGAACCATGCTCATCAGGGAAATTAACCCTTTCTCTGCAACCATTAATTCATATTTATTTTAAGTTCACGCTAGGAAACATTTGGGATGTGACTGTATAGAAGAAACTTTGACTAAGGAACTTTGACTTCTGATAGTTTAGACTTTGAAAGTTTACTTCCCCAAAATAACTTATTGGAAACTTATTGAGAAAGGAATGGGGGGAAAATCACTCTTATAATTCAAGGGCTTCCTAAATAATACTTACATTTAATCATTTAGTGAGTGCTTACTATGTGCTAAGCACCATGACATATCTTATTTAATCCTTAGGAATTCCTCTGAGACAAGCACCACATTATGTTCAATTTCTGTACTAGGAAATGAATGCCTAGGGAGACTGGGGAAAGTATCCAAGTAGCATGTGGACATAGATAGCTAAATCCATCTCTGGGAACTTCCCTCAGCCAAGTGGATGGTCCTCATCCAATAAGGAGTTCAGGAGCCATGCAGAGCTCACTCTAGGTTTGACTGAGGCTTTGTGGTTTATCTTCTCCCTCTGCTCAGTCTTGCTTTTCTCGTCCCCTTACAAGTGTCCTTTCTGAGACACCTTCCCCAAACACCTCCTGTACTCTAATCTCTGCTCAAAGTCTAGTTATCGGGGAACCTGATTTAAGTCAGATGCCAAATAAAATTTCATTATTTGTTCATTCATTCATTCAAACATATTCCATATAATATTAAGCACTTGCTGTTTCCTGGGCACTGTTCAAATTCATAAGAATATATTGATATTCCTGAAAGCAAGATCTCTGTGGAGCTTCTTAATGCTTCTACTTAAAAAAAAAAAAAGTGCTTTAATCTAGGAGAAAGGCTTAGCCCTACATCATTATTAAATGTTCTTTAGTTGTTTTTTGACTAAATTATAAAAATTAGTCAATATAGATCCTGATTTGGGTCGTAGAATCTCTCATCCCAAATTGTTGAAATAACTTCTTCCCAGGTCTCCCTAACTAAAATCCCTTTGTCTTACCTTGTCCTGACTTTTCTTCTTGAAAAGCAAACTGATTATTTAAAGCATCCGATATGATACAACTTTCTTGTGGCAAGCAGGCTCTTTGCAAACTAGCTCCATGCAATATTTTCAGCTTAAATTCCTGTCACTACTCCCTTATAACTTAACGGGAGCCCTCACTGATACTTCTTTTCCGTCTCCATACAGAAATAATTGCGACGGTCATGTTCTTGAGACTTTGTACGTTATTCTCTCTTCCTAAAAGGGCACTCCATCTCCTAGATCATCCGCAGCCCCCGTCCACATTTCCATTTATTAACCTTCTGGCTTGAATGTAACCTCTCAAGTTTTCATGGCTAATTATCTTCTCCTTCCATGCAATATCAGCCAAATACAAGAGGATGATTCCTTTCTCTTCCGTCCTTCCATGACATTTTGTATATCCATCCTTTGTACACTTTATCAATTTGCATTGCAGTTACTTATTTGTGTCCTTTGCAGAATTGTTACATCCTTGAGAGCAATGACTATGTCTTGTTTATCTTTATATTTCCAGAATTATACTGTGTGTGTGTGCAGCAAAAAGTGGATGTAGTTTAGTTGAATGCATCTCTCGTTTTCCTGTTTGACTATCAGAGATACAGAATTAGCATTCCATTTCATTGGATTTCATTTAAACAATGAAAGTAATATTTTCATATCAGTTCATATTAGTTTCTCCAGGGTAAATTTCAACTGAGGAGAAATAGATACACGGTGGTGTTAGTGCCTTTCCTTTATTTAAATGGTCTGTTTCTTTGTTTTTGCTGCTATTTACCATTGTCTTTTTGCACTGACTTAGTTCATAATGCAAATCTCTTCAGTCAATAGATATGCTTGGAATAGCTAGCTTGTGGTATGCTATTTGAATAACTTTTCAGTATTCAGCCTTCTGCATAACAAGTGCTGTGGAAGGGACTTGGGGGCTTCTGTAGGGAGAGAGGACTGGCAGGAGAAGGATGAGTTATAATGTAGAGCAGGAGAAGGAAAGGCTGGGACTTTTTTCCAGTTTGGAAGAGGCCAGTCATCTTTACCATAAGTAGTATCGGTTTAATTTATAAGGATGGCTTCTTTACCTGAAGAACTGCATATAAGCAATAGATACTAGTGCGTATGAATAGCGATAGCATTAGCTGTATCCCTCCACTCCTGCTCTCCTTTTCAATCATAATTGAGCAGCCTGTGGATCATTAAACCCACTAGGATTCTCCAGACTTTCCACTTTGCATCTCCCTCCTCTTGTTCTCCCTCACACGTGCACCTAAAAGACTCCTATTCAGTCCTCAAATGTCACCTCTCCTTTCAGGCTTTCCTGATTCCCCCACATCAAAGCCACTTATTATTTTTCTTTTGTGATGTCATGTTAGTTTGTTTTTGTCCATGCTATTATTCAGGCAACCAGCATCTAATTTTTTGTTTGCATGTCTCCGAAAGAGAGGACAAATCTTACACACCTTGGCATGCTCAAAAGTTGTATGGTGAATGGGGCAAAGCAATTATTAGAGAATTATGTACTGAATAAATGATTCAATGATTAAGAAGAAATATTTATCAAGGATGTTTTTTGCATATTACCTAAAACAACTCTTCCAAAATGTTCACACATTTCATCAATAACTTGGTCTTACTCAAGATGATGAAAAGATTAGTACATGGCAAAAGCAGATTAGAATTAGAAATACCACTGACCTATTTTTTTTAAATTTGTTTCTCTTTTTGTCAGGTACGAAAGGGTTTTTTGATTTAAACCAGAAACTTCATTCTTAGATCTAAGTGACTATTATTAGATGTGGCATAAGCCTTTAGTATGTTGAGTATTTAGGAAACCAGAGCTAGCGTGTGATTAAAAATGTCAATAATGGAAACCTGATAGAATCTTACTCTTCATGGAAATAAATGGTCCAAGTGTGTACAACAGTCAGGATGTTAAGATCGGCTTAGCTGGAGATAGATATACAGACATATATAATATTTTATGCATATTTAATGAGTTTTGTGATTGACCATAATTGTGCCATTATGTCCACTATTTCTTTAAAAATATTGGCTAATACTATGGAAAAGAGTATAAAGATTCCTCAAAAAATTAGAATAGAATTAGCATATGACTTAGCAATCCCTCTTGTGGGTATCTACCCAAAACATTTGAAAACATCCATAAAGATATATACACCCCAAAGTTCATTGCAACATTTTTCATGGTTGTCAAGACATGGAAACAACCGAAGTGCCCTTTGATAGATGACTGGATAAAGAAGAAGTGGTACATATATACAATGGAATATTATTCAGCCATAAGAAAAGATGAAATACAGCCATTTGTGACAACATGGTTGAATCTTGAGATTATTGTGCTAAGTAAAATAAATCAGACAGAAAAGATTGACAACCATATGATTTCACTCATATATGGGATATAAAATTAAAAGCAACAAACGAATGAGAGAAACAAAAACTCATAGACACAGACAACAGTTTAATGGTTACCAGAGGGAAAAGAGGGTAGAGGGGAGGTGGGAAGGGGTAAAGGGAGTCAAATATATGGTAATGGAAGGAAATTTGGCTTCAGATGGTGAACACACAATGCAACATACATAAGTATTATTAAATTATCACTTGAAACCTATATAATCTTATTAACCAATACCACCCCAATAAATTCATTAAAAAGATAAAAATATTGGTTGATAACTTGCTCTAATTTGGTGTATACCTGTTCTTTCTAAAATTTATATACTTTTCGGTATTATAGATTTGTTATTTTGAGAAGAAGGAAAGAACATGTTAGTTAAACTTTTAAATAATCCCCTGCCCTAAACCGTTTGCTAAATGCAAAAATGGTTACTAGTAGCCCATATCAGCTACGAATGTTGGATGATGTGGTTGAATTCGCTGTCCCCCAAACAAAGTTACTCACCAATTGTACTAATTATAATCCAGCTTCTATACTACTTTTTAAATTTTATTAAATTTATTGGAGGGGACATTGGCTAGAAAAATTATATAGGTTTCTAGTGTACAGTTCTATAATACATCATCTGTATATTGCATTGTGCATTCACCACTCAAAGTCAAATCTCCTTCCTCTTAAGTGGAAAGTCATTTCCATTTACTTTCTTCCACTAAGTTAAAAAACAAAAAAATGGAACTTCCTGAATATTTGAAATAGTGGCTTTTAAGAACAGGGGTTGGTGCTTGAAAACTGAATCCCCTGGAACTAACCAGAATATAAGTCACTGAAGCTAGAAAAGTGTAATTCTGATGTACGGTCCTTCTTGAGGCAAGCTGAACTCAAGAGGTGTTTAGGGAATTGTAAACCAAAATGTTCCATCTTTAGAACTCAGTCAGGGTTAATGGAAGGAAAGTGTCATAGTTGTGGCTATAGCGGCTGGTCCCTAAGGTTTGCTCTAGGTTACAATGTCATCTAGTCTGGTCTCCTAGGAGGTTTGCAATTGACAAGGCAATAAGAATCAATCTGGAGGGATGAAACAAGCTGTAGACTAATAAACAGAAGGCACCAACAAGCTGTTTGGGCTCTAAGGAGGGATATTCTGTCTTGAAAATATTACTGTAACTGACAACTGTAACTGCTTTTTTTGGGGTGACTATTTTTTAATAATTTTGTTTCCCAATAATAGATAGTGAATTTCTGGAGGGTTAATTTTGTATCTTCAGTGGCAAGGACCCTGTTTGGAACACACACACACACACACACACACACACACACACACAATATATATATAGAACAATAATTTTTATCCTTTGAATCCTACCCTGATTTGACAGATACCAATTATTGAAGAAGGAAGGAAGGCAAGGAGGGAGGAAGAAATAAACTTCATTCTTAACCTAGGCTTTCCCATTAATTTGACTTAATCTTGACTTTTCCTTGGGAAAGTCAGTTCTTATATCTCATATTCTTCATCTGCAAATTGGTTAGATAAGATTAAATATGTTTTCTAAACATTTTCCAGATTTAATATTTTATAGTTCCTTTGAAATGTTTGTTGGTATCAAAAGAGAGAATATAATGTAATGAATTGCTGGAAAGCCCTATGTTCAATCAAATATCGAGGAAGTAAACCTTACCAGTGTCTGCTGCCATTTCCAAAAATTATGGCCAGCCTTCATTGTGGGGGAATTACTTTCCTTCTTGTGTCACTGGGCTATCAGAGTGGAGTGGAACAGATGAAGACAATTCAGAGAATTGTCCTTTAGTTCGTAAAAAAAAATCAAACAATATCCAGCCAAGGTACTTGCTTCTTTAACACTCCTAGCACTTTTTTTGGGAGATAAAGAATTATTTCATGGAGGGGCTTCAGAATCACAGAAAAATCTGGCCCTGTCACTTATCATGTGACACTGGACAAGTCACTTAACATTTCTAAAACAAATGTGTAAAGTATGTGTAAACTTTAAGGAACTGTACAAAAGTTGAAAATATTGATGATGATTATTATGGATGTTACTCTAATTACTTTATCTCCTAAGTGGGGATGCTCAGTCCATTATCATTATTCTCTGGTCAGGAGGTCATAAAGGAGTGTAACTAATGCATCATCAATAATTTTTTTTTTTTAAATCTGTAATTAACTCAGCCTCATACAAGGAGCAAGGATGCTAAAGTAGATAGTACAGGATGGAGTGAAATAGATCTGAAATAAATTCCAACTCAGTCTCTTAGTAAGTATGTTTGCAAATCAGTAAACATCTCAACCTCAGTTTTTGGTATAAAATGGTGTTTTTATTTCACTATCAGGATAGTGTGGAGGAATAACTGAGAAAACACATAGTCAACCTCTAGTAGAGTGTTGGGAACAAAGCAAATATTCATTCATACAACCAAAATTTATTGATTTACCTATTATTTCTTGACCAAATAATTTAAAAAATGCGATCTCTAGCATCACACATTTTTCTGTTCAGTTAGTTTCTTCATGTTTCCTAATCAACAAAGAACATATACTTGAGAGAATGTATATTAGTATAGTATAGTGACTGTTACCCAGGGTAACATGGATTTCTTAATCAAGAAAAATGGTCTCAGTTCTATGATATGGGCTGAGGCAAAAAAGAAGTCAGTGGCAAAAAGGGCAGACATGCTTGAAGGGACAGCCTAATTCAATTTTATGTTATGGTTCCAATAATATTATTTGAAAATAATGAGTTATTTGAATACAATTTCTTACTAAACTAGGTTATTTAAAGTTAGCGAGCATTCCTTAAATATCTTTGTAGGTTCTTTATGCCTTGTACAATGCCTTACAGGTGAGAGAGGCCCGACACTTGTTGAGCATCTTTAGTGGGTATTTGCTTTTTTAATTGTCTCAACAAACTTATTTGTAAGTAGTATTCACAAGTATTCCCATTGTATAGATGAGGAAATCTGAGAAATTAAGCAATTTGTTCAGGGTCGAACATTTAATAAGTAACCCTGTGGAATTGAACTTGGGTCTCTTTGGCTTAAAAAAAAGTTATCCCTTTCCTTATGGCTGAGTAATATTCCATTGTTTATATGTACCACATTTTCTTTATTCAATCATCTATCGAAAGGCACTTCATTTATTTCCATGTCTTGGCCACTGTGAATAATGCTACAATGAACACTGGGATGCATGTATCTTTATGGATAAATGTTTTCAAAATTTTGGGGTAGATATACAGAAGAGAGATTGCTGGGTCATATGCTAATTCTATTCTTAAGTTTTTGAGGAAATTCCATACCATTTTCCGTAGTGGCTATACCAATTTACATTCCCACCAGCGGTGTATGAGAGTTCCTTTTGCCCCACAACCTCTCCAACACTTATTATCACTTGTCCTGTTGATAATAGCCATTCTAACAGGTGTGAGGTAGTGTCTCATCGCAGTTTTGGTTTGTATTTCCTAATAGCTAAGTGAAGCTGAGCATCTGTGTTGGTTATTTGTACCTCTTCTTGGGTGAAGTGTCTTATCAGGTCCTCTGGCCATTTTTAAATTGGATAAATTGGATTGTTTGTTTTTTTATTTTTGAGTTACATGAGTTCTTCGTATGTTTTAGATATTAGCCCCTTATTGAAGGCATTGTTTGCAAATATCTTCTCCCATTCAGAAGGCTGTCTCTTTGTTTTATTGATGGTTTCTTTTGCTTTGTAGAAGCTTTTTAGTTTGATATAGTCCCATTCATGTATTTTAGCTTTTACTTACTTTGCCTTCGAGGTCCAATTCATAAAATCCTCTCTAAAACAAGGTCCTTGAATTTAGTATCTATGTTTTCTTCCATGCAGTTTATTGTTTCATGTCTTATTTAGGTCATTGATCCATTTTAAGTTAATTTTGGTGTATGATGACAAATAGCAGTCTAGGTTTATTCTTTTGCTTGTGACTTTCCAATTTTCCCAGCACCATTTATTGAAGAGGCCTTCTTTTCTCCATTGTATGTTTTTGGCTACTTTGTTGAAAATTATTTGCCCATATATATGTGAGTTTATTTCTGGGCTCTCGCTTTTGTTCTAGTGGTCTGTGTGTTTGTTTTCTTGCCAATATCATGCTGTTTTGATTATTGTCGCTTTGTAGTATAATTAAAAATTAGGTTCTGTGATACTTACGGCCTTGTTCTTTTTTCTCAGGATTACTTTGGCTATTCAAGCTTTTGTCATTCCATACAAATCTGTTGACTTTTTGTTCTATTTCCTCAAAAAATGTCTTTGGGATTTTAGAAAAGATGAAATACTACCATTTGTGACAACATGGATGGACCTCGAGATTATTGTGCTAAGCGAAATAAGTCAAACAGAAAAAGTTGGAAACGGTATGATTTCACTTATATGTGGGATATAAAACTGAAAGCAACAAACAAACAAGATAAACAAACAAAACCTCATAGACACAGACAACAGTTTAGTGGTTACCAGAGTAAAAGTGGAGGAGAGAGGTAAATAAGGGTAAAGGAGGTCAAGATTTGACTTTGGGTAGTGAACACATAATGCAGTACACAGGTGATGTGTTATTGAATTGTATACTTGAAACCTATATAATTTATTAACCAAAGTCACCCCTATAAATTTAATTTAAAAATTAATTAAAAAAATTACCTCTCTATGCTTTGTTAGAAATAATGAAGAAAAAATAAAATGAATAAAGGAAGTAATATTAACTTTATGGGGGCGAAAAACAGATAAATTTTTTGTGCCCTCAAGATGATAATATGCACAATTTATCTTTTCAGATATTTATATGAATTATGGTAAACAGTTGTTGGTCAGGGAATAATGAACCCCTTCACAAATCCATAATTTCCTACCAGCTACTTAGTGAAATTATCAATTGGTTACTTCTTAAATTATTAAATGTTTGTTTACTTGAATCTATTTTCTGTTTAAATATTTTCATGAGTTCCCATTCTTTTATTTGCCCAAATTATTTCAGTAGAAGATCTTTGGCGTTTTCTTTAGTAATACCATTATTTTACATAAAACTTGTGAAATTATGAGCAGGTATCTCTGAATACTTTGAAAATTGATTTGTGTGGCTAATTTACATGAACAAAGGATGGGGAAGTCTGTGAATTACGATTGTGGAAGTGTTAGTGTGTGTTCTCTCAATTGTTTAAATAAGTCTATCATGAACAGAATGATAGAGACCTTGCTTAAAGTCCCTTATATCATCAGAATATGAGATGAGTAAACTATGAAGATAAAAATGTAACTCAAGCCTGCTCTTAATTAGAAAAGGAATTACAGTTGACTTTTGAACAACACGGTTTGAACTGCACAGGTCCACATATATGTCGATTTCTAAAATAAATACTGTAAATGTATTTTCTCTTATGATTTTTCTTAATAGTGTTTTCTCTAGCTTTATTGTAAGAATACAGCATTATATATATATGTATATACACACACACCTATATATATATATATCATACAAAACATCAAAACATGTGTTAACCAACTTTATGTTATCAATAAGGCTTCCAGTCAATAGTAGGCTATTAGTAATTAAGTTTTGGAAAAGTCAAAAGTTATACGTGGATTTTGATTGTATGGAAGTCGGCACTCCTAACTCCCCCATCGTTCATGGGTCAACTGTATAGGGAAAAGCCCTAGGAATTCTCTTTTCATGGAGATAGGAAATTGTCTGGACATATACTCATAGTGGTAGAAACCTCTTTAAAATATAGCTTCTAGAAATTCTTCTTTTCTTGTGAATTTCTGGTACAGGCAAGCCATAAAAATATGTTATCACCAGTTGGAAGTCTGGCTCACACCACAAATCTGAACTCCTATTGGAGAACTTTTACCTGGACAGATTATACAGCTAAGTCCTATTACAGCCGAAAGCATGTTTGCCTGAGGAAAGGAGGAAAGCAGTTCAAACCTGAAGCTAGCGTGGTGGTGGCCCAGCTGCTTACACCAAGTGTCTCCCAGCATTCCCTTGGCCCAGTTCCATTACCACACAGGTGAAGAGAAGAGTAGTCAGTGGGTATACTTTGATCTGTTTACTCCATTAACATTCCCAGCCTCTCAGTCTGTTCCATGTTATACTATCCTGGAGTTTGGCCAATCCAGGTCAGCATCCATCTTGGAAACACAGGGAAGGGGAATGAGCCCGATAGAAGCCTAGAGCTTCTTTTAGAAGCTTACGCATCTCACAGAGATTTTGTTAGGAGAAAAATGTGATAGGTGAAAAGGTGACTATTAAGTGGCCCGCTGTGTGGCATTTGTGAAAGTACCTTGTAAAGTCAATTATTATAAAAAATTATGGCTGCCTATAATTATTAGCCTAATTATAATTATTCTTTAAATCTGATTTATATAATATGAGCCTATCGGAATAAATAAACCAGCCAGAATTTGAATTAGTTTTATGATCTAGCTACATTTTAGAGGAAAAAATATTGGCTTTAATATTATAAACAAAATATTAACATATGTAAATGAGGATATACAGAATTAATATTCTTTTTTCACATTGAGAATGCCAGTGTTATAGATTAGGTATATCTATTCATCTAAAACCCGTGGGACCAACTCTCCCATAACATCGCCTGCATTAGAACATCAGCGGCCTCACTTCTGTTCCTCATCAAACTTAGATCCAGATTAAATGCACTGTTTCAGTCACTGGCTCCTATTTTCAAATCTATATGTCTATCTTCCTATCTCCATATACCATCTCCCATGCCTTGAAACTGTGTTGAGTGTAAAGTCAATTACCAAAATCTCTTTTTAATAAAAGTTCCTCAATTAGAAATTTCTAACAACACTTGAATTTTTTTGTTTATTCAAAAAAGGCTCACATATTACCCAAACTCTCTTTTTAATAAATTTTTTGAATAGGTGGATGTACATCTAGCAGTAAAGGCTCAGTTTTTACATTTTCTGGTTATAATCAGTTCATGACTATTTATCCTGTGAAAGAAATAAAAACAAAAACTAACTCAGAAATTATAGACTAGCATGTATTATTCATGCTGCACAAGTCATATCTTTAAATATGTTCAGGTTGTGAGAATAATTGTTTTTGTCGTCATAGTCAATTGATTCACATTTAAGTATTACATTACAGATATATTTAGTTTTTCTTGTGCGATCCTATTCTTGCTTCAAATTCGTGTGAGCTGTACTGATCTCGTATCGTATATTTTACTTGTAGAATCCTGCAATTTTCTTTTTTATTTACTCACACTTTACTGTTGGCATAAGAGAAGATTTGATCCCATCAATTTTCTTTTTATGAGTTGATTTTGATGACTATATGCTTTAAAGAGTAAATTTTAAGATTCTAATGTTTCTCCTGTTGCTGAAAAGCTGTCACTCAGAAGCAAAACACTGTGTTTTAAACAAATAAGAATGTTTAACATGTAAGTGATCAGTGTGATGTGATGTGATGTGACAACTATAACTCGATGCAGAAACTTGATACAATTCTTTATTATCTTAAATGGGAAAAATATCCTTCATTCCAAGGGTACCTACATGCAAAATGTTCACTGAAATATTATAGGATGTTTGGGATTTGGTTGAAACCTTGACTGTTAATTTAACACATCTTCCTGGGTCAGTTATAATGGCAAGTGCATTTACATTAACAAATCCTAATGTGATAACTTCTCCCTCAGTATTAAAAAAAATCAGATTTTATCCTTCCGGAGAATGCGAGGCCAAAATTACAGGTCATTTTTTATGAGATGAGGAGACATTCACTACATTGGATGCTGCTCTCCATCAAAACAAAGAAAACAAGCTTTCTTAAATGCTGGCTTCACAAGCGTTTATTAGTGGCATCCTAAAAATGCACAGCTGCTAATTTTCTGATTTTTGAAATCAAGATATAAGAAGCCTTTTTCAAGGGTGAGATCTAATACCTTCAAGAACGTTCCTCAAAGAAATCACACACAGGTACACAATTGTGGTCCCTCTTTATCTCTTTGTTTCTCTTGCTTGCTTTCGTGGAGGATTTTCTACTTGCCTTTATATTTGGTTTGGGTACATCCCATTATGATACTTGATCCTGATACGTCTTTTGATAGGTACATTAGTTTTGACACCAATATTCTGCTGTGGTCTAATGACCAAGTCCATTTTGTGTCGGATTACTCAAAAGTTGGTAATGACCACTTTAACTAGAAGTAAATATGTTTCTCACATGTTATAGAGTTTACATGTGAATGGAAGTTTGAAGCCAACAAAACAGAGGTGAGAGAATGGACTCACCAGGTATTAAAAAGTACTCATACTAGAAGCAGCACTTATTGTGTGTTATTATGTGAAACACAGTGTACTGAGTGCTTTTCCTGTTTTATCTGTTATACCTGAAAACAAACACTAGTTAGGTAAGAAAAGAATTATCTCTGTGAGATGTTTACTCTTATTATCTCCATTTAACATATGAGAAAACAGAGACAGAGAGAAGTTATATAATTTGCTGGAGCTCATGAAGCTGATGAGTAACTGAACTTGAATTCAAACCCCAACTAGCTCAGAGTCTAAGCTCTTAATTGCTGTGCTAAACTGCTCTCTAGGAACAGGCAATTATAGCTAAAAGTCAAGACATATGAGAAGAGGCATGTTAAATTTTAAAAAAAAGTCTCTAAATGATACTTAGAACCACTTCTAATAACAATGATAGATAGAGAACTATGCTAAATATTTTGCAAGCATTATCTAATTTAACCTTCGAAATAATGCTGGATTTCAGATACCTTTATATCCATTTTATAGGTAAGAAAACTGAGCTGAGTTGCAATCTCAGCTGTGGCATTTTAAACACTATGGTCTTAGATATATTTCATCTTGCAGGCTCCAGCTGATTCTAAACTTCTTGTTCATTCTATTTGCTGTGCTAAGAAAAAAAAAAATATATGTATACACTAATTCCATTTGCTAGCTTTAAGAGTGGTAGTCAAACTCCAGGCATGACCAATAAAAATTTATTTGATCACACAGTATTTACCTAACTCTGCAGAGGAAGACAGATTTCCTCTAGCAGATTTCCTCTAGTAACAAAGAATACCTCCCACACGTCCCCAACAATTTTCAGGAAAAGGTGGGTGTTATATTCTCATAAATAGAGAAGCATATTTCCCCCTAATCCTATTACAGATTGTGTCTAAATTTAATAACACAAATGCTCACCTACAAATAAGAGGAATAAAAACTTAACTTGCCACAGGGGAAAAAATGCTACAATGTAACAGACCCAGGAATAAGTGATATTTCTGGGAAGGTCACTGCCTGAGGCTGCTTGATAAACTCTAGCCCTTTCCTGTACCCACTGTTTGGTGTTTAAGCTTCAGATGCCAAGACAAGTTATAATAAACTGTCCAACAGTTTCTCACTTAGACTTCTCAAGAAGGTGACAAAATAAAATCAATGTAAAGCTGTCAAAAGAAAGGCTCATCATTGAATTATATTTTGCTCAAGTAACCCATCTGAAACCAAATGTGTCCTTTGCTCAACTCTTGGGAATTCAGTCAATGGGAATACCAAAGGGCTCCAGTGACCATTTCCCATCCATGTCCCTTTTAAGAAAAATGCAGGCAAACTCCCGAGTCGACTTTGTTCTGATAAGTCTCCTTGAAGCAAGGTCATCATAATTCTCACTCACATTTTTCTGCTGTCTTGTCAGATGAATCCGTGAAATTCACAGATTAACTCAAGTCCCTCACTTAGACATTCTAAACGCGCCAAATGTTCAAGTGTAACAAAAAATTACACATCTGGTAATTCTGTGTGTTATTTATAGCCTTTCTGATAGAGGCATAATTGATTCAGAAATGTAATTTACAACTTGGCATCTCCATTTCAAAGCCTCAATTCTATGACATCCACCAAGAGAGTAATCTCACTTTTGTGGGGGAAGCAGAGATAATGATTGTAAAGAATTTCTGTATGATAGCCTCATGCTTTTGCATAAAGTTTTTCTTGCTCCTTGTCTCTCATTTGCAAGGTGGGCAATATTCATGTCAGCCACACACTTTTAATTCCACGGTATGATTTATGGAGACTTAAATGGAGCATAAATTTGATCGACAAACCCCCGAGGTGATGGCAAATGCCTAAGGCAAGTTTCTCTTGCCCTCTATTTTTAATTGCAATCCTCGTAAGACAACACTCCTTAATTTAAGTAGGTAATTGTTCTTTTCAAAGAGAACATTTATTATTTAGTTCCATTTTGAAAACTACTAAGGAATGCTAAAACATTTTCTTTATCTAAGAATAGTCATGAAATTGCTTTTCCCACTTCAGTCTCTGGCTACCACACCCTTCTTAGACATAAAATTGATGCTTCACTTATTGCTCTAGTCCCTGTCTAGGCCTTATGCACATTTTGAGAAAGAAAAGTTTATGTTAGGGGAATTAATTTCCACTAGTTAATGTGGCCCAGAATGAGTTTTATCGAAATAAGTCTAGATATATTCATCCTTGTGCCCCCCAATGCATATATATATGTAATCTATATAATGTTAAGTCTCTTTCAGTTTCTAATTAGCAGCTTGGGTTTCTCTCTGGTGCCAGAAATTGATCTTCCCATTTCTTTAGCCTTGCTGGCCCGCCTAGATGCATGGACTATATTGTTATCAGTGCAATTTATGACACTAGGAGCTATTTAAAAAAATTTCAACAGACCCCTTCCATTCATTGAGCTCAGCTTTCCGGACTTGCTATTGGTTTCCTTTCCTGCTTTTGATACTGGTGTCCAACAACAATATTGCTACCCATATAACTTGCAGCATTAGCTCTGCCCTGAAAATCCAGGTGTAATATTCCACATTTACAAATATGACTCGTTTGGTTAGAGATAGTAGATGAAGTCAGAGGTCACTGTGGCCCTTTCGCTTTTCTGTTATTTTTTTATTTGATGAATCACAGGAAATCAAATATACTTCAAAGCATAATCAGCAAACAAAAATCACACATAAACCAAATATAAAAGCTGTTATAGTTATAGATTTTTATATTTCTAGTTATTTATCTATCAGATTGACATATTGTTAATGTAGATTTTATCTGTGATTTTCACTCAATATTTCATCATTTCTATGCTTTCATCTATGAAAAAATTTCAAAATCTTTTTTTTATTTTGAAAAGGAAATGCTGTTTTCTGTCTTATGATCCAAGATGTTCCAAGATTTATTTACCTATTTCCATACTTAGGCATTTTGCTTACTTATCAATTTTGTGTTTTTGTAGTCAAACCTTGATAAACATCTTGTTATTTATTAAAAATTCTTTATGGAGGACTTAGTATGTGCCGAGGCTCTGTTTTGTGCATTGGAAATTCAACAAACACAGTTGCTGAATTTAAGAATCTTAGAAAAGAAATTTAGAGAGGAATGGAAAAACGGCAATAACATAATTGTGTGAACAGTGCTGAGGGTATATGGTAAGTACTACATACAACTGGAAGTCAGAAAACTTTAAGGAAGTGCTATTCTAGACTCAAACCTGAAGGGTGAATAAGAGTTAACTGATTAATGAAAATATTAGGAATGGAGTCACTTTTCTAAATGTAGTGAACAGCGAATACAAAGCAAAAGCATGACAAATGGGAAAAACTACAAGTAATTAAGTAAATCCGGAACACTGAGTGTGAGGGATAACAAGATTTCTTGAGAAGATAGATTGAGGTCAGTTCATGAAAAGACCTCTCCAAAATTTTAAGGAGTTTTTTCTTTATCTTGAAGGTAGTGGAAGTCTTTAAAATGTTTTAATCAGGGGAGTAACATAATTAGAAATGCATTGTGAAAGATTATTGGTGGCTTTGTTGAGAATGCATTGGTGGAGAGCAAGGTAGACAGGGAGTTAAGGAATTATTCGCATAAAGCAAATCATAGATGGTGATAGCTGGCGTTAAGGTAGTTAGGAGAATGGGAATTAGGATGCAGGAAAATAATATATTTTTTTCTTTTCCATTGATATTAATAAGACACGATGATTTTACTCAGCAAGTAAGACAGGAGAAGCAGTCAAGGATGGTGCTCATTGGTGTAGTCATGTGCTTAGAGAGGCACATATGAGAAGTCAGCCTATAAAGTAGTCTTGGTTTAAAAGATGTGAGTTATTCCTGAATAATAGGCAGTTTGTTATGTGAGGTTTAAAAAGAGAGATTTAAGTGGGGAGTAGAATAGAGATTTGAGAGTGAGATAGATGTCAAATCTGATCATTTTATTAGAAGAGAATGCTAGAAATGAAATTATTCATCAAAGGTTATGATGCATTTGACACAGCAATATCTAGAAAGGTCACAGATGTTGGCCTGTTGGCACAATAATTTGGACTTTGGACCAGCCTGTCATTGTATTTTTAGAGACCTTTTGTACTCTGGGTTTATTGCTTGAGACCAGACTGTCTCTTTCCCTCTATTCCACTGTGGCAATACCAGAATGTCTGCAGGAGAACCATTTCACAGCAGGACTCATTTCTCTGGTCCTCACGGGACAGGGGGAGATTAAATGCATGACATCTTTGAAGTGTTGTTTTGGCATTCTGAGCAACAGCTGGAATATTTCTACTCACAATAAATAACACAATGGAAGAGAGACCTTTTTCAATATCTGGCTTCCACTCAAATTGTTGACTCAGCTGTGATCCCTAAACATTTTAATTAATGTTTCAAAAGGAGATTTTAGTAAAGCAAATGAGAGACACCTTGATACATATCCATTTATGTACTGAGGCTTATGAGCGGGGGACTCTGACATTCCCTGAAGATCTTACCTCTCATCTTGGGATAGACAGGGCTTCCACTCTGATGATAGGTCTGCATCCTTTCTACTATGTTACTCTATTTCAGAAGAAAAGGAAAGGAATTAATCCATTAATCAGATGGTGAGCCATTGAATGTTAGAGAATTGGCTTTGCATTTAGATAGATTTGTGATTTTAGGAATGTGTTCATATAGTTAGGTAGTTTATTAATTTCCTAAAAAAAAAAGTGGGAAAAATATTATATGCGAATCCACACTAAATCCATTATAAGATTTAATGCTATCTACCTAGGATGTGTAGGTAGATTTGTTTTGCTTTAAGTAATAATTAGTATTCTATATTGGATACTTATTAGGTACCCAGCAGTTATAGTAAACACTTTACATTCATAGTTTGTTTTAAATTAACCGCACATCTTTGGTATGTTTGCTATCAATATCATCATCTTGTAAAACAGGAATCTGACTTAAAAGATGAAATATCTTGTTTAATACCAGAGTAGGAATAGGTAGTAGAACCCATATTCAAACCCAGGTAGTCTGATTCCAGAAGATGAATTGGAGATGATTTAAGATTCAGAGTGAAGTAATTCAAGTGTCTAGGACAGAAATAATTTTTGTTCTTTTTCTGGAACTCACAATAATAATCTCACAAAGGGAGGCAGGTTAAAGCATGGTAACAGTGTCAGTGTGTTTGGAAGACAAGAATTTCTAAATGTCTTGCACAACACACTTTAGAAGATATAAGCCTCCTTGTATGATTTCTAGCAAAGAGTAAGTAGATTGACCTTCTGGTTTTATCCATTCTTACCCTTAATTAGCAAATATTTGTCTTCTGTGAGCAAAAACTGAATAGTCACTGGAGTTTAAACAAGTCATAATCCACATGAAAAGAAAACAGTAATTTCTTTTTGGGAAGTGATGGGATTTCATTATTTGATTGGATTCTTAAGGTCTTGACCGAGTCAGTGAATATCCACTGAATTCACAGTAGATCTCAGCAAATGCAAAAGGCCAAACTCCCTTTCTCTGATTAGTAAAGAAGTACTTCAGGTAGAGTCAATATGAACTCTGTAGGTGTGACATGACTGTTGAGAAAGGCCACGGACAATCTCCTGTACCAGTGAACCCTTCACACTCAGCTTTCCATTTGCTTTCTATCCTCGGTTGACCTCTGAAAGGTTGGTCATTTTCATATTCATATACATATATTTTTAAACATTCTCAATCAGCACTTTTAATAGCTCTGCTATAGTGGTTGGTTCTGTCTCCCATAGTAGCAAGCCAGCATTAATCTCTTGATGTTTAATAATACTGATTCATTTTCCAGTAATATTTCAATATTCATCAGTAATGAATTTTTATAAGGGCTGACCTTTGAATCTCTTTTCTGCCATCTAGGGTAAGCTCAAGTTGACCTGGTGTATCTATATATGGAGGATGATATTTGACATTGAAGGACTTCTAAGGTCAAACAAAGAAGGTTACCAACTGTGTTGATAAATGGATGTACTGTCAACAGTTGACACAGCACACTAAGATATCTCGCTATCCTAAGGGCTAAAACCCAGAAATGCTAGCAAATTAGTTAACAAAAGGCAGCTCCACATTACAATTAAGTGCTCATTTGTTAGTATTTACTGGGAAGTCATGTACTTCTCTCACTTTCAGTTGATCAGTGGCTGTAGGTTAAGTGGCCGAATCACAAGAATAGCCTGGGTTCTTAAATTTAAGACGAGTTTGGCCTTATTGGAATTCCGGTGCTTTGTCTAGTCTTTTTCCATCCTGGCCTATCAAAGACTAAGAAACTCATCAGAGAATGAAATCAGTTAGACTGGCACGCCTAACTTCTTGTAACTGATTCTTCACTTGCAATGCCAGCACCTTAATCAGCATTCATGACAATCATATGACAGGGTCACAGACATAATCATATTGGAATTTTAAAACTCTGCGTGGTTGGGAGGGGGTGTTGTTATATAACAATAAGAAAAGATAAAAATAAAAAGATCCTTTGAAATCAAACCCAGGGTGGTATTACATCACTACTGTTTGCTAGCTGCGCAATTTAGATAAGTCATTTATCTCTGTTATTCTATTTGCCTACCCAATATCCAGTCTCATTTCTTCATTCTTTCATTACTTAATTCCTTCATTTCTTTGCTTATGAAATACATATTACTTACTATGTGTTAGATCTTATTCTAAGCATTTTATAAATATTACCTTATTACTATGGCTGTGCTCGAGTTTAGAATACAACTCACTGGCTTCCCTTACAGATATAGGTGGTTATTTGATGTAGTTCTGAGCAAGAAGATTAAACTTTGGGTGGGGCTTCCAGAAAATTTGTTCTTTTGATAAAAAGGGTTAGATTGGGCTGCCATCGTCCTTTTCTGTTCATTCTTTGCTCTTCCATATTCCTTTATCTTTTTATCTGGAATGCATTTACAATGCCCAGAGGTCCAACAACCATACTGAAGGAATCGGGATAAAAGTCACATGCAGAGGATGGTGTACCAGGGAGGAAGAAGGAACTTGATGGTAATGTTGACTAGCCATCCTGCCACCTCAGACTTCCTATTACATTAGAAACAATGCTTTGCTCATCCAAGTCAGGGTTAGTCAGGTTTTCTATAGCCTATACCTGAACAATTCTAATTGTTAAACTCTTATGGGGCTTCAATTTATTCATCTGTAAAATGAGAACTGTATTTTCTGAATAAGAGGATTGTTAGGATTAGACAAGATAGAGCATCTAAGGCACAGAACACATAGAATTATTTAGTAAACTCTAGTTCTTCTTGCCTTGTTAACATAAATTTTTATATTTGTTAACACTCATGGATGTAGGGATAAGGGTAGGACATTACATAATCATTGGATTAGCTTTCAAGGTATAATTTTCTATTCTTTAATTTTGTGTGTGTGTGCTTATTGCCCCTACAGGCACTGCTATGAGGCACAACAACTGCCCACTCAATGTGAAGTCATGCCAAATTTGCCTTTTAAAATTTCTTATAGTCAATGTTGAGGTAGGACTAGAGAATGGGAACTGCTGTGTTTTTGAAAAATACGTGCTTCAAGGATGGAATCATGTGCTCTCGAGTCCCATCTCTTCTATATATGAAGTGTAATGTGACCATACTGGCAAGTGGCTTAACCTTTCTGAGTTTCAGTTTCCTACCTGGAAACAATGGAAATAAAGCTTCCCAGGTCCCTTGTAAATGTTACATAAGTCCATGCCCTTGGATGCATAGTGCCTGGCCTTCAGAGGAGTTCCCATAAGCATTCCTCTTCTTTGCATATTTCTCAGGTTTTTTTTTTTTTCTCAGCCAATAGATTCTTTTTGTGCCAGTCAATGTTTGTGGCACAATTCCAGGAATTTTCTTAGAGTACGCTCTCTCAGGTGGCCAGGCAGAAGAAGAATGTCTTTGTATTGGACATCTGTGTATGGAGCTCCATTATAATAAAGGTGAAATATTAGTTTAATATTTCTCCACAAGAGATTCACTTTCAGTGATGTTTTGCAGCATGGAAAGATGAATTTCATTTGTAAAACAGAAAATAAAAAGCTTTGAACATAGAAATTTATTTTTGATGCAGAATCCTAATAAACATTGCATTCGGGAGAGATTGAGGTTTAGAAAACAAAATGGAAATGCAGGCAGGAGAAAACGAGAGATCTGAACCTCTCTCTCTCTACTTCACCCTCATTGGCTTAAATGAAATGGAGATTTGCTCTGTCCAAAATAACTTAATGCTGGAGCCTGTGCAAGTGAGTAACCCAAACAGATATTGGAGAATAACACAAATCTTTAAGCTATTTTTCTCGTCTGCAGTGGTGAGTAGGCCATGGAATGAATGACAGAA
Organism: Pteropus medius; assembly: GCF_902729225.1. Taxonomy (NCBI): domain Eukaryota; kingdom Metazoa; phylum Chordata; class Mammalia; order Chiroptera; family Pteropodidae; genus Pteropus; species Pteropus medius. The sequence goes on from NW_024349801.1 coordinate 12,871,888, forward strand.
AAAAGCAGTTGAAATCACATCAAATGATGAAATTTCTAGAAACTCAAAAGATTGCAGATTTCTGGTCACTTATTGAAATTCTGAGAGGCAGCAGATGTCATCTGTGCTACCTTAAGAGGCAGTGGCCTCATGCAGTTCCCAAAATACCCAGAGACATAGAGAAATATTTAGAAATGTCCCCAGATGGAAAAGCTGCTTCTGTAGAAAGTGGGTTCTTTTGCATCAGAGGAATCGTAGAGAGTATATTTGTCATATCAATTTAGACCATTGCTCTTGATTTTCTTAGCAGATGGGTTTTGTTTGGTGGGAGTCATCTCTGGGGCTGAAGCTCTGATAGCCATTTTGTGCTGGATAACCTTCTTTCACGGCAAAGGCATGACTGGTCTAGAGTTAGACACCCAATCCAAGTGGGAACAAGTGCATTCTTTGTCTGATAATCCTTACTGTGAAGAATAAAGACTGGAAAGTGAGCGTTGAGCTAGTTTCTACAAAGAAGGTCTGTTGACCTTTAAAACAGAGGTCCTTGGAGCTTCTCTTCCTTCCTGAGACTTGTAATAGGAAGTCTGTGTAGAACATTCTCCTGATTTCCACAGTCTGCCCATATGCCATGCAAATCTACTTTTCCCCACAGGTTTAGGAAACAGCTCTTCCATGATTTCTGGGGCTTTTCTTCTGGAGGGAAACTTTATAAAGAAGGAGACTGCTGATGGGAACAACAGTTCCTGTCATTACAGTTGATTATGGGGCTGCCATTGTTATCCTTCCTCTCCTCCTCTATTATCCATTCTAAATTCTCCTTATTCTCATCTTGGCAAGAAGTCAGGGTGACTTCTCTGGTAGTGTGACCAAACCTTCATACCCGAATGATCTGAACACTTGATAATCATGCCCTTCTTAGTTAAGGATTGTTACGTGTTTGCTCAGTTATTCTGAGGCACGAGATTACCAGCAGACACCCAGTGGATTATCTCAACATATATTTCTCCTAGCCCTTATTGTATAAAAGTAGCCCTATCACCTTCTGCTGATGAGGGTACTTTAGCCCCACCAGTATAGTGACTGCTGTTTCCATCAGCTGGCCTCTGGTCACGAGAAGCCCACAGGGCCTTGGAGGCAGCTGTATCTTGTAGTTCAGTTGAATGAACCCTGGTGACATCTGCTCATAAGAGTATGCCCCCTCTTGGTATCAATACCTGCAACCTTGCATAGCGCAGAATTACTTAGTACTTAGGAAGCACTAAGTCTCCCTGTCGGTCACTGGGAGAGAGGATAAGTGGGGCCACTTCTGCTTCCAATTTTTCATTCTCAAATCCATGTATTTTTTTCTACTGCAGAGACAGTATCATATAATGATCTCTAATTTAATAAATATATTACATCCTGATGGATGAAACCCCATCCTTTTAGAGTATTTCTTCCAAGCTGGCACTGTACTTGTGCCTTTAGAAGCTGTTCTAGTGTTCTATGAGCTAGCTGCCTGTTTTTGGATGGTGTAGTGTGTGATACAACTAGGAAATCCTATAGTCATGGACCCACTCCTACACCTCTTTTGCTGTAACGTGGTTCCCCTGGTTGGATGCTATGCCATATGGAATTTCATGCATGTGGGCCAGGAATTCCATAAGTCCCTAGATAGTGGTGCTGGAATAGACTCTGCATGAAAGGCAAATCCATACCTGGAATAGTTGTCTATTCCCCTAGGTCTGTGAGGCATACCCTTATGGATATCCTGGACTTTGACACTCCCGATAATTCAGTCCCAACCCAATTTTTTTGTAGCCAGTTTTTACTTCTCCTATATTTTGTGAAGGCTGTATTCTAGTTGGGCCATGGACTTTCTTGCTTTATGTGTTCAATAAGAGAAAAGGAAGAAATGTAATTCACATGTATAGCATACCTTATAAATTAGGAGTTAGCCTTACTATCCTTTTTGTTTATTTGTTTGCTTATTTGTATGTTTGTTTTACAGATAAGGAAACTGAACTTAGCAAGAAATTCTGCTGTTACAGACTTGCATGTCAGGAAACTATGCAGAATTATTCAGGATGAGACAAGTAGTAAATGTATCCCAGTAACCCTCATAATCTTGGCTTTCTGTTTTATAGTGTTATCCCAAAAGGGAGCATGAAGATTTCTTGTTCTTATTCTCCTAGAGAAAATAGATCTTTTCCTTGGCCAGAACTGTGAACATTTTTGATTGGCCATTTGCAGAGTTTTGGAAAACTGGTCAACCAAGGTGAGAATGCAAAATTCTTATGAGTCATGGGAAATATTAACTTAGGCCTGTATGGAAATAAATGTTCATTTTCTCTAGAGTTCAAAGGATTTACCATCTGGTTCAATCTGCTGAACTAAATTGGAAGAAGATCCCCTCTTCCACCCCCTTTTTTTTTCCTCAACAATTTTGCTATATGAAATCAAGCCCTGAGTTTTGTTTTGATTTAGCTCTAATTGGAGCCATGCTTTTACTGAATCTAATTTCAGTTGGAACTAATTACAGGGGAAAAGGTCATAGCTGTGCTGAGAGTATTACTCTGCTCAAAATATATTTGCACCATATTATATTAACTCTACTTGTGTAGAGATTCAGATGAAGACAAGAATAAATTACAAAACATTCTGAATTTTTCTTTTGTTTAAATCAGTAGGGAAAATCCATACATAGTTATTGACAAGAAAACCTTTCTTGGGTATAAATAAACGCAAGCCTTTCAGTTGATTTGTGGCTATTTCATAACAACAGTCTGGGAATTGCCAAGAGACATATCTTGTGCCTATTGAGCTTTGAAATGATGATACAGTTGTGTTTCAATTGGTATACCATGCTCACCTATATAAAATGCTCTTTTATAATAATCTGGCAGTCTATAGGAGGAAAATAAAACAAATGCCATTCATTTTTTGGGGGGCAGGGGAAGACATTTAAGTGCATGTTTGAGAAAAACATTGTTCAAACTTTGAGTAAGTCTTGACTTCTAAATAGTTACATGACATCTTGGCTAATGCAATGAATTACCTTTGAGTCCAAGGCCAATTCATTTTCCTCAGCAGACTCATAATGGGTTTTTATTCATGTGCATCTGGTAGAGAGCATTCCCTACCTCTGTCTGCTGACCAATGGCTATTGCTCATCTCTGGTGTTTTACACAAGTCAATGTCAATTAGTAATATAATATTGATGTCAAAGTAAGAGTGTTATGGAATACGAGGAAGCATCAGAATATACTACAGTATCTGCAGAAATTTGTTTTTATCTATTATCTAGCTCTGAATGGTCATATAGATAATTTTCCTCTGAATATTTGGAGTATAGTTGTTTAATAACTATATTAGTATATAGTTATTATATAATAATAACTGCCTCAATTTCTCCAATGCGATAGGCAACTGACCCAGAACGAGGAAACACAGATCAGATTAAGCACCAGTTTTCCTAACCACCCTTCTCTGTATGAGCCTCGGTGTGAATTTCCCACCCTTCTTTCTTTTGTTGGTGGTGGTGCTGGCAACAGGGTATTGAGAACACTATTTACTTATCAAACAAAAAACAAAAAAAAGGTAACAGGTTGGTATCCTTGACTCTCAAGTACTGAATGCAAATAAACTTAAAAAAATATCAGTGACTTCCAGCAACTTATTAGGGTTGGGGACTATTTGTCCTGGCATGCCAATAGTGTATAATATGTACTTTTAAGGAAGTATATTAATATTGGAGGCTTCATGCAGGCCCCGGGATATCCATTTAAAAAGTCATTAATTGTTCCAAATATATGCAATATAACATTTTCCTTTAGGCTAAAATTTCACTGCTTTGAAAATATATATGCCATCCAGATGTTGGATCTATTCTGATTTTTAAGTACACAGATAGCGAAGACCAAAATATATGCAGTGGTAGAGGGAACAGAAGACCCATCAGAGTCAAATACTGTTATGTATCCTTATGGAATTATTGGCTAAAAGGTCCCCTTGCCCTTGTATATTTATTTATATATGTATTTGCTTAAATCTAGCTGCCTACTGTTCAACACTGCAGGTCTAAAAAAGAGAGTTACATACAAGTGATTAATGGACCCAAGGCTGCCAGCCAGGTTCACTATTCGAACATAAGCATTCAGTTAGTGGAACAACCCAGGTCTCTTTGGGGGGACCTGATGTTCCCTTGGTCTTGTACAGAGCATGTTTAGCTCCAGGCAGTCAGGTATGGACTCCAAGGAGTAATCACGCCATGCTATAATGCAGTGATTTGCAGATCATCCTGTGAGGTCAGTCCTTGAGTCTTCTAGTCCATATAAAACTGCGAGTTATGGTTGTGTGTATCATTTTAAATGAACTGATTGCTGTCTCCTGGTAATAATGAAGCCATTAATCAGGGAAACTAAACATAGTTCTAATAATTTCAGTAGAGAGGGGAAACTTATAAAAGAGACTCCACCAGGGTCCTGTAACCTCATCTTCTTCCACTCAAGACACTGACATTTTATAAGGCTAACATAAGTAAAGAATAATCATAATACTTAGCATTTATATAGCTCTTAACAAATATTAGCTAATTAATCCTCATGCCACCTCTGCAAGGCAAGCACTGTGTCTATTGTTATCCACACTTTTCAAAACCTGGAGCTGGAGAAATGTTAAGAGATTCTCAGAAAGGTTAAGAGACTTGCCAAAGGTCACAAAACAAGATAGTGACAGAAGCTAAATTCCAGCTGAGATATCATGCCATGGAGTCATGGGGCCTCTTGGAGTTATGAAGGCCTGTTAGTAATATGAGGCTAGCCTGGACTATGCAAAAAGTCCAGTCCTGTTTCAGAGAAAAACAGTGGGAAACAGGTGACACATACCCATCAAACGATGCGAAGAAAGAAGCAACGTGATCTTGCTTTCTCAATCTACCTTTGGCAGAGGAGTATGTGTGAGATTTACCTACAAAGCAGCCTTTTTTTTTTTTCTTTTCTTTTCTGCTTTTTTGAAATCATAGAATGAAATGAGTGAAGCTCTTAAAAACTGCCAAAGAATCGAGAGGCTTTCAAAATTACAGTGCTTTTCTCCGGGCTAGTGTCTGACTACTAGAATCCCCCCACTGAGATATAATATAGGAGGGGTAGCAAGTTTCACATTTTTAGACTCAAGAAAACTCAAGAGGAATGATAACCACCTGGCTTATACATTCTACTTGCAAAAATACACACATACACCAAAAATGGAAAACGATGAAAAAACCTACATCAATGAAACAAAAAAATCCCTAATGTTCACCTATTTAGATGTGGGAAATTGTCTGATTTACATTAGGAATATTCTTTTTAATGGTTTTAATTCACATGAGCTAGTAATATGTGATAAATACATCCTAAACTATAAAACTGCCTTTCAGAGCTAAAAATACTGAGATCAGGGACTGAGCACATAGGAAAAATTAGAAAACGTTTGTTAAATTAACATGAAGTGAATTACAAGAAACATAAAAGCATCTATGGATCTTGTATTTGAGATGTGCAGCCAAATGAAATACTAAAAACTGAGACTTTATTTTTTCAAAAACGTTGTTTTCTACAGTTCTTTACCATCACTAATTAACAATCTTAGACTAAAAATGTTCAGTTTGATGCTCTGAAAAGGAAAATTTTCCTCCCTTAATAATACTAATACCTGGAGCATACATAGAAAAAATTCTTCAGGTTGAGAAGGTCAGATGGAAAAGGTAGCTCTGACCTTCCTGAGATGTGACATGTCACCACAGTAGTTGCTGGGGAATACTGCCTACCACCCTGGCCCGACCCCGAAAAACAATTAGTGCTGATGTGACAAAATCCCTTAGCGTGTAGAGCAAAAATGAAGTGATCTGACACTTTCTCAAAAGTCTTTATAATATAAAGAGAAAGGGAAAGCAGAGACAAATTAAACCCTGAAACTGTAGGAAACAAGAACATCCATCCACTACTCAACCTGCAACAATATTAAGAAAAAGCTAGTTTACGAAGCCCAAATTATCTGTTTTGTGGCTTCAAACAGCTGGCACACCTTTCTAGGCATTTTGCCTGTATTCCATGTTCAGGATCACATGCTTTAGACGAGAAAGGTCTGGAACTATTCTTTAAAGCTATTTTCACTGGTATTAGTCCATACTATCATCTGTTTATCAATACAGAGAAATATATTCTTAGCAGAATCCGATGTAACTCAAATATTCAAATGTTTAATTTTTGTTTACTCCTATATAAAAGACACATTTAGAATGATAATGGTCAATAAATTTCATATTAAAATGTCACTTTTTTTTTTGGTTTACCAGAGATTGATAAGACCTCTTATTGTATTTGACAACAGTAGTTGGGTGTGGCTAGTGGTATTAGAAGCCAGGCACACACCATAGCCTAACCTGTCACCCTCACTTTGTAGTCTGACAGTGTACTACATAAGAACAAGCCATTAGGAACCACATGAGAAGAAGCTCACTGTGAATCTAAACTTTGATGGCAATTTTGAATTGTTTGTCCTAAGTTTAAAACTATTTTTCCTATATTCAAACATGAGCTGTAACTTAGGATGACTTTATCAAGACAATTGTGATTTTGTGTGAAATGGTCATGAATCAAAACAATTCTTCTTGGGCACCACACGTAGTCTTAATTATCTTGTTTGATTTTTTTTCTACAGTCTTAATACATTGCTCAGAGTTGAAGGGTAAAGGTAGGCACTTCATAATCAAATAATAAAAGATTGTTTGATCTATCCACAAGTTTTTGTCTTAACCAACATTCAACTTCCTGGCATATTAGTGCTTTATGGTCCTTTAGTTGGATAGGACAGAAATGTATTTGAATCATTAGTATTCTTGGTCTGAAAGCAGCAGAATACTCCTTTCAATTTTGAAAATGCCCCCTCTCAAAGGTGACTTATATATTCATTATATTCTGAAGCCTTGACTATGTAAATTAGTAATCAAATATTCTAAATGGGTGATGGAAAATAATTTTATCTACTGCTAGCATCTTAAATCATAGCCATAAGGTTTAAAAAGTCTGATTGGGGAGTTTCGTTAAAATGTCTTCCTAAATGTTATTTTGGTACATTGTCTAAGTTATTAAGTCTTCTATAAGCATATGAAAAAATCTACACACACACACATATATATAAAATTTATTTAGAAAGCAAATTAAATTGAATACAAAAATCTTTTACTGTACTCAATTTAGTCTACTTCTTTCTCATGAGATGAGCTAATAGAATGAATGAACTTTAATTAACTTATTGGCTCCTTGGTCACATGATTTCTGTTTTAATCAATCATTTTAATAGACTGTCTTCTATGGGTATTTTTATAAACGTTTGAGAGAATTCATCAACAAATCATTTTCTAATAATTCTCTACTTGCATGATACTTCAAATGGTATTCATCATTCATATATATTTACAGTTCTGTGAAAGTATGAATAAAGGATGTAAATGCTTCTTTGATTCTAAAGAATTTGAGAGAAAACAATTTAACTAATGCTAAATAGAAAATATTTAAGAGTAAAATTTTTAGTTTAGAGTTCTGAATTTTGACAAAACGTATAGTCATATAACTACCATCACAATTAAGAAAAGTAACAGCTTCATCTTTCCCCAGATTTCTCTCATGACCTTTGCATCTTTCACCTATGAAAATACCTTTGAGATTTATCCATGATGTTTGTTTCAGTAGTTCAATCCTTTTATTGCTGAGTAGCTTTCCATTGTATGGATATACAACAGTAGGTTTATCTGTTCACCAGTGGATATTTCAGTTGTTTCTAGGGTAGGTGATTTTGAATAAAGAACACTGAACATTCATGTCCAATTTTTTTTGTATGAATATAAGTTTTCATTTCTCGTAAGTGGGGCTACATGGTCATATTGTATTTGTGCATTTAATTTAGTAGACAGCCATACTTCTCCAATGTGGTTGTTAATTTTTGGATTCCCATTAGCAATCTATGAGATTTCCAAGTGCATATTTCTAGTACTTGATATTATATCTCATTATGTTTTTCAATATATTATCTCTATCATCTGTCTATTTACCTAATCTACCTACCAACCTACCTACCCATCCATCCATCCATCCATCCATCCATCCATCCATCCATCATCTATCTATCTGTCTGTCTGTCTATCTATCTATCTATCTATCTATCTATCTATCTATCTATCTATCTATTGTCTGTCTGTCGTCTGTCTGTCTGTCTACCTACCTACCTACCTACCTACCCACCTACCTACCTACCTAGCTATTTGCCTGTTTATCCATCCTGTGTATTTATCTTGACTAATTGCACTGCCTAGGACCTTCAGTAGAATGTGAAATTGAAGTGGGGAGAGTGAACATCCTTGTCTTATCCGCTCTGGAGTTTCGAAAACATTCAGCATTTCACCATGATGTGTGATGTTAGCTGATAGTTTTTTCCTAAATGCCCTTTATCAAGTTAAAGGAAGTTTTCTTCTATTCCTGGTTTGCAAGTTATTTAGCATGAATAAATGTTGACTTTGTCAAATGCTTTTTGACAAAACATTTTCAACCTGGTTGATTCTTTTTGCTTCTCGAGAAGAAATACTTCTTATACAAAAATTATTGAGTGACTTGAGTAAAAAAAAGTCAGTAATGGCTGTAATCCCAGGTTACTAGGAGTGTGAAATGAATACACTGTTACTTCATTCTCACCCTCTGATTTACAAACTATTATTCAGTATAAATCAGGTTATTAGATGTTTACCTAGTCCAATGAGAGCTTTAGCTACAGAATTATCAAAGGGCCTCATTATAAATCACTGTCCCCTCCAAAGTAGTCCCAGATGGGTTACCTCAAAAGGCACTGATAGCTATTTTTCATTCCATTAATAGTAATTCTGTTTTTTATTTTCTACTATGTTTTGGGCACAAGGCTGGATGTTTGGCATCCAGTATCTGATTTAGCTCTAACAAGAACTCTGAAAAGCTGATGTTATTATCTTTAGGATATCATAATATTTGGGAGTATGAATGTAAAACTGACTGCCAGGTTCCTATTTCAGCTTCACCACTTGCTGAGTGACAGTGAGCAAGTCTCTTAACCTCACTTAATCCATTGCTTCATGTGTAAAATAGGGGAAGGAGGAACAATAAGACTTAGTCGTTATGAGATTTAAATAAAGATATTCGATATTAAATCTTAGTGTATTTTCTGGTATATTATAAACACTAAATCAAAATTAGATGTACTTCCTGTTATCTTAAAAATGAGGAAACGAAGAGATATGGAAAAAAATGCCCACAACTAATACACATCAGAGTTTAGATTCAGTTCTAAGTTCAGATGCTTCCAAAGTGCCATTCCCTATCCCCCATCATGCTGCTGTTGTTATTTTATGCTCTTATCAGGGAGAGGATATTTTGCTAATATTTAGTGTCATCATACATTCTAGTATATGCCTGTTATTTCAGTGTAATGATTAATAGTGCCCCCTTTAACTCTCATGATTGCCCATTTTAGGTGATAAATTATATGATCTTCCTACTAATAATAACTCACATTTTTATTTATGTTTTGGTGACAAGTTATTTCTAGTTCTAAACTTTCCTGTGGCCCAACCACTCTTAACAGACATACACTCACCAGTTTGTAGTGGATTTTATAAAGAAGTTGCAGATACTATGTAATAAAAAATTTGATGCATTTTACATCCAAGACATTAGTCACAATTTAGCAATTTGATGGTGTATGCATAGCAAACACACCATTAAAAAAAATCTTGTCTTCTACTGACTCAAATAGTTGCAAATCTATTCCTGGTGTTGGGAGCTCTACACCACTTTCACGTGAATGGGTACACACTGTTGAAATCAATTTGAGCTGTTAATAAAATGCTGTTGCTTGTCTGAACCAGAAATTTATGATCGTTTATAGTCTATGATTCTTTGGGAATCTCTTCCAGGGAGAGAGGAAGATAAAGGCTATGTGATATTTCTAACAATATTTTTCTCCCTAAAGGGAATTTAGCTCATAGCTGACTTTTAGTATTTTCTTAGTAGTTCTATAAATCAATATAGATTAGTCCTTTATAAACATCCTTACTGTGAGTGAAAAGTGTCTCCCTCTGTCGCTTCACCTTTGAACATACAGTGTATATGTATCTACATAAATGAAGTGTCTGTGCATATGTCACAATTAAAATATGTGCATTAGTGAGACTCAAAGTGAGAGCCAAGAATTTTTTATTGTTCCTTATATATCAAACCTTTGTAGAAACCCAAATTTCAATGGTTTTATTTTTATTCCTCTGAAGCTTGGTGATGTTCACACTTTCGCATTTCCTTATAGTCAGTATTTTATTTACAATGTATATTTCAGTTTCAAGAGAGTTAAATTAATTTCTTTTTTACTGCATTTTATGAACGCATGTTTTTCAATTGTCATTGGAGGCCAAACCATAGCAATGTGTTTAGCCTTCTGCTCACCCAATCATACTCAGCCTAAAAAATAGACTTTCATCTGAAGAAATTCCCTGTGGAGTAGGAAACACAGCTGTTTCATCCTACGAGACAGCCTGTAGAGAGACACTATTTTCCTTCGGGGAAAGGACTCTCAAGTTTTGAGAATCTAGGTACTGCACTATTGGGGAAAGAGCTGAAAAGAAAATAGACCATTTTTTCTCAATTCTATTGTGCGGAATATAAAGAAAGTCTTTGTTCAGATTTCATGTCCTCCTCCTCCTTGCTCAATCTTTAGTCTTTGAAAATTCTACCCTTAACTAAATAGGTAAGCTGCAAAAAAGATTAAACTTAAAAATATACCAGGAATACAGAATGAAGAGAGGTGATTGATCTTTGAGTAGGTATCCAACAGTGCAATGAAATTCTCAAGCAGGTTTCTTTTTATTTCAAAATGGGTTTGATTCAGAGAGATTTTATAACTGCTAAATCATGCAGTTGGCAGAGATTGTGCGTGCTTCTCACAGTTACTTTGAAAGATGTCAAATTTGGCAAAGGCAGTAAAAATACTAGGATTTACTGAGTTTGCTTTTTTTCTCCCCTCCTAGAGAATGCTCTAAAATCCAGCATGCTCAGAAGTAATACGGTACAACAGAAGTGTGCAGAATCACAGATTTTACAGAGAGTTTGGCTTTCTCAGCCCATGTGTTGGAACTACATCTTTGGCAAAAGCTGGCAGCCTAGGTTTGCTGTTACAAAAGGCTCCTTTTTACCACCAGTGGATTTGGTTTCAGTGTCATTGCCATTGGCATCTGAAAGCTGCTCATTTCTAGCATAATAGCTCCTGAACAGTCTTACTTTGCTCATCCAGAGAGAAGGAGGTTTTTAAGCAGCACCTCTGGACAGGTAGGCATGTTTGCACAAGACCACCACCCTGTATTGATACAGTATACTCATCATGAGCATGGCTCTGGATTTAGAATGCCTTGGTTTGAATGTTAGTTCCACTGGTAACATGCATGACCTTTCCTAGCCCTGGCTTTACTATGTGAATGGAGATAACAGACTGTGTCATTAGGCTGCTAGAAGACTAAGTATGATGCAGAATACCTTGGGCAGACACATAAGTGTGGATAGATGCCATTGTAACTATTATCATTATTATGTTCAATAAATGGGATTTATTATTTTATTATTACTAATCTAGGAGAACAGATAATTCATAAAGTTTACATTTGTTTTCACAATATAAATGATGTAGTTGTTACTACTGTACTTATAATACAATACCTCATTTCCATCTGGAAGATAGTGGTACTACTCTCTGTGGGTCCCTAGATGCTGTTTTGCTATCAATCTGATTTGGATTGATATCCCTCTCTGTTATTAAAAGAATTCAACTTTTAAAAGCTAATTTTATTTTTAGAGCCAAGCTCATTGCTTCTTTGATAGATAAAACACGTATTAATATACAAGAAGATACATCATACAACTGAAGGATGTGCCCAACTGGTGTAGGTGACTGCTAAGAAATTGCTTATCCCTAGCAGACCACATATAAATCCATTCCTAAAATCCATTGATATATGCAGCTCACCAAGCCTTGATTATAGAACAGGAAATTACAGTAGTGCTATAATTCTAGGCACTTCCATCTTTGATATCAAGAGCTCTATAAATACGGCTTTTAAATATATATGACTAGCTGTGTGCTAGTCACTATGACAAACAGTTTTAAAAATTTCATCCTTACAAGAATCCTGTCATTCTCATTTCTAGATGAAAACACATTCTTATTTTAGAGGGAACTTTTGTTAATTCGTATGACCTTTGACGTTAACACTTTGAGATTCATTCACTTGTTATTCTCATTCTGGTAGGAACCAGCTATCTTATAAATTACTATAACCCTAATGTCTTAGAGTTAATAAGCTATTATAACTATATGTATTGACACATAGTAAACACTCAATAAATATTTTAATAAGTATATGCACAAATGTTAAAACAGAGATTCTGTATAACTACAATGTCTTCATTGTCTAGATCACTTTTAAAACCAGTCCTTATCTAATAAAGTATACAAGCCCCTGGCTCCTTGAAAGAAAGTTGAGGATGGATTAAGAGGGAAACCAAGATTTATCAAGCTTCAGGGATTATCCAAAACTGTGACTAAGCCTCTATTGTAGGACTAAAGGGATTCCGGCAGAAATTAAACCATCAAGACAAGTAAGACGATAGAAGCATTTAACTAAATCTTCCAACTCTGCCAACTGGAATAAATACAAATGAGCAAACCCAATCTTGTAGAGTGTTGATAGATCATTTGGGGACCGATACTGCAGGCCACTTTTATCGTTTCGTTTTCCCCCATAGAAGCCCAAGCCCAAGGAATATATTTGAAAATATAAATTGGTTTGCCTACATCCTCACTTTAAATGCATCCATGTCTTCTTGTGGCATTTTTAATACAATAAAAGTGCTTTCATGGCCTACTAGACCCTATATGATGTAGGACCCCCTCTCTCCAAACTTGTTCTTTTATCTTGTTTACTCCAATCACACTGCTCCTTGAATTCAAGACCCTTTTTCTCACTGTTCCCTGGTCTGGGGGTTTCCCAGCTCTATTCATACCCACTCCTCTGATCCTTCAATTTCCACTCAAATGTCACCCTTACGGAGACCTCAAACTGTTGCATCTACATTGCCCTCTATCTCCCAACTCTCTCTGTCATGGTGTTTTGTTAATTTCAGCTTGTGATAAATGCAGTGAAAGGAATCATGTTCATTTTGACTATAGGTTTCTTCCAAATGTATAAAGTAAGCAAAAAAGTTTTGTGTGAGCAGAGGACTTTTTGTTGTTGTTGCTAAAAGCCTGGAATTTTGCACTGACTCAACAAATATTTGTAATACGCATTACTATCTGAAGAATTACGATACTGGGTACTATGAGATGGCCTAAAATATAGGAGATTTATTATTTTGATGATCTGATAGTTTTTGAAGTGATTATGAATATTATACTACTTGACAGTTAGGTATCACAGCACAGAAAACTATGTTGGTCAAAATCTAGACAAAGGGAACCAACAGCAAATGAAAACCTGTGTTGGGATTGAGAGGATTCAGGTCATATAATCAGCCTAGACAACTGCCCTAAGTTGGTTAATTTTATGTGTCAACTTGTTTGGCTCCTGCTATCCAGATATTTGGTCAAATATTATTCTGGATTTTTCCGATGATGTTTTGAGATGAGATTAACATTTAAATTTGTGGACTTTGAGTAAAGAAGATTGCCCTTCACAATATGGTGGGCCTGAATAGAACAAAAAAATGACCTCCACTGAGCAAGAGTAAATTCTGCCAGCAGACAGCCTTTGGACTTGAACTGAAACATTGGCTCTTCCCTGAGTCCCCAGTTTGCTGGTCTACCCTGCATATTTTGGACTTGCCAGCCTCCATAATCATGCGAGCCAATTCCTTAAAATAAATCTTTCTCTTGATGTGCACAACCTATTGGTTCTGTTTCTTGGGAGAACCCTGAGAAATAAAAAGATATTAGGATGAATAACCCAAAAGGCTTTGAAAAGGTTAGAGATAATCGCAATAATCACAGCTGAAGGTTTATCACAGTTGGTGAGACATTGACTGGACTGGTTCCATTCTGAAGTCCAATAGGATAGTGGTCATATCTGAGAATCTGTCCAAATGAAGTGGTTTTTCCCTCAGTGGTTTGGGAGTGTGCAAAGAAAGGTTCAGTTAGTGAATGAACAGAGAAAGTAAGTAGCAAGCTCTCAGACTGAGTCGAGATGGAGCCACAGATGCACTTGTAAGAAAAGATGAAATGGGCATCTATAGTAGTGAAGATAAGGCCATCATCACAGGATATCTCACATGCTTTAAATGCATTATCTTATTTAATATCCACAAACAAACCTTGAAGGTAGATTCAAGTGAGAAAACTGAGATTCAGAGAGTGAAATTACTTGCCAAATTCACATAGCTAGTAGCTGCCTGTCAAAGGACTCACACCCAAGCATGCTGCTTCCAGCATCAGTCTCAGCCTGCTGTGGTCTTTCCTTTATCCATTTGGCTCTGAAAGACGCTTGAGGGTAGGGGCTGTTAGAACTTCAGTACTTAGATGTTCAAACTGAACCATTGGGTCCCTGGACTAAACAAAATGACATACTGTAATTTTTGTGCCTTCATTATTGAAATAATTAGTATTATCATGTGGAGATAACATCTGGAATGATTTTTACAATTGAAGTCTCTGACGGCATGAAATTCCTTGTGCTGTATTTCAGAGCTGTATATCCATTCCCTTCCACTGCCCCCTAGAAGATCTGGACTTTATTTTGGACTCGAGGGTCATTGCTAAATGGTAGGAGGAACGGCCACATGAAGGGACAACTGATACTATGTCTCTCCAGGTATTAAATATACTTGAGTATTAAAAAATGTCTCCTTTTAAGAGGCTATGCATTCGTGTGAATCTCCTCTCCCCATCTGCTCTAATTAGGCATTCCACTCATCTCTTCATTGTGAAGAAGTTCAGGAAAATATGGACTAATAACTGCAGACTCTAAAGTTTATTTCAATAGGAAAAGCTGTCTCTCTCTAAATTTCTAGGACCTTTTTCTACATCCTGTGTGGCCTGTACCCTTGTCATTTTGTCACCAATGTGATTAGTAAGAGGCACAAGGAAGATTCTTCAACTTAGCATTCGTCTCAGCTAGGTTATAAACAGAAACTTGAAATAATATAAGTTGAAAGTATTTTTATACTTTGTGTTTTAGAAATAATACTCATCACAATAATAACAACCTGAATGCACGAGTCCTGTGAACTAGGCATTGTCCTGGCAGAATGAAATACCCAGGATCTAAACTCAAGCTTGTCTGTTCCTCAAGCTCATGTTTTTTTCCTTCTGTAAATATACATCTAAGTTCCTGAAATCTCTACAAAGACTTGTGCTGCCCAGTGAGCCATGAGACAAGGGGAGAGCCCCATGCTGACTCTTAGAACAGCAAATCCTTAAGTAATGTGCACTGAGAGAATATGGGTATAAGGAATTCCAGCTGGGAGTATGGCCAGCCAGATGAGCTGAAGCCTCAGGGAGGCTGTGTAAGAATTTGGATGTTTTCTCATGTTTTAACAAGAAGCAGCAAATTTTTGCACTAGAAGAGATACCATTTGACACATGCAAAAAGTCTGTCGGGTCAAAAATTCTTCCCTGGGATCTTCAGGCATCTGTCTCCTGGCATCCCTTGGAGGTCAAAGACCATTTTCCCTTCTGGTTCCTAAGTCTACAAGACCGTCTCAGAGCTGCATCGAGCAGACGCCTCTTTCCAAATGGAACATTAACTATATTTCTCTCTTGTCTCCTCATGCAGTCAGTTTCCTTCTGTTGCTAGCTTGAAGGGTTATCTCTTCTTAGTTACAGCACAAGGACAATATTTTTGCAGTCTCATCATGGAATCATGTTCCATATTTTCTCTTTTATCTGACGAGTCTGTCTAATAGAATTATAATACACAAACCAGTCTAGCCATCCTGATGCTATATTTTATGGCACACGAGACTGCTCGATGACTAGAATGTCCTCTCAAATCTGAGATGTGATGGTTCTGTGATGACGCTTAATTTGTGTTGGAACAAAAGCATTGGGAAAATTACTTGAATCCTCTTCTCGCTCTCTTTCTCTCTCTCAAGGTTTCTCAGCCTTGGCACTGTGGCACTGTTGACATTTTGGACCTGAAAATTCCTTGGGGAGGGCTGTCTTGTGCTTTGTCTTCAGGTCTTTAGCAGCATCCCTGGCGTCTAATCACTAGATACTAGTGGCACTCCCCAGTTGCAACTCCCAGAAATACCTCCAGACATTGTCAAATGTTTTCTCGAAGGTAAAATAGCCACTGTTTAAAATTACTGTTCTCTCTCCTTTCTTCCTATAC